>NC_041749.1:108356028-108656028 GCF_004115215.2 Ornithorhynchus anatinus | reverse complement strand
GGGAAGACGTTGTGTGGGATGGGAAGTTGGCACGGTCTTACGGAAAAAGCCCCGGCCTAGGAGTCGGGAGACCCGGGTTCTAATTCCGGCTCTACCGTTTGTCTCCTGTGTGACCTTGGGCGAGTCCCGTAAATTGTCGGTGCCCCAGTTGCTTCATCTGTAAAACGGGGATTAAATACCTATCTCCCTCTCCCTTATTCATTCAGTTCATTCAGTCGTATTTACTGAGCACTTACTGTGTGCAGAGTGTTGCCGACTTGTTCATTCCAAGCGCTTAGTACAGTGCTCTGCACATAGTAAGCGCTCAATAAATACTATTGAATGAATGAATACTAAGCTCTTGGGAGAGTAAGATACGACAATAAACAGACACATTCCCCGCCCTCAACGAGCGGATCGTGAGCCCCTTGTGGGACAGGTCTGTTTATATTGTATCTACCCTGGCTTATAGTAAGCGCTTAACAAACACCACAGTTTAGCGCGGTATTTAGAGAAGCAGAGTGGCCTAGGGGTTAGAGCATGAGCCCGGGAGTCGGAAAGACTTGGATTCTAATTCCGGCTCCACCATTTGTGTGCCGTGTGACCTTGGGCAAGTCACTTCACTTCGGTGGGCCTCAGTTACCTCCTCTGTAAAATGGGGACTAAAGACCGTGAGCCCCAAGGGGGACATGGACCGAGTCCAACCCGATTTGCTTGTTTCTACCCCAGTGCTCAGTGCCGTGCCTGGCACTTAGTAAGCGTTTAACAAATACCATACAAAATTAGCATTCTTAAATTGGGCAGTCAGAAACGCTCCCAGATTCAATAATGCCACTGAGAACGATTGCGGTATTTGTTAAGCCCATACCGTGTGCCAAGCACTGTACCAGCCGCTGGAGTAGATGCAAGATAATCATGTCCCCGGCCCACATGAGGCTGGCTCACAGTCCAAGGGAGGGGGAGAACAGGTATTTTATCCCCATCTTATAGATGAGGAAACTGAGGCCCAGTAAGTGAAGTCACTTGCTCAAGGTCACAGAGCAGGCCAGTGGTAGAGCTGGGATTAGAACTCAGGTCAATCAATCAATCAATAATATTTATTGTACGTTTATTGGGTGCAGAGCACGGTACTAAGTGCTTGGGGAGGGTACAGTATAACAAAGTTGGCAGACACCTTCCCTGCCCACACGAGCTTACCAGTCTAGAGGAGGCGACAGACATTAATATAAATAAATAAATGACACCTAGGCGCGTAAGTGCCGTGGGCCTGAGGGCGAGGTGAATAAAGGGTGCAAATCCAAGTCCAAGGGTGACACAGAAGGGAGTGGGAGGAGAGGAAATGAGGGCTTAGTCGGAGAAGGCCTCTTGGAGGAGATTCATTCATTCAATAGTATTTATTGAGCGCTTACTATGTGCAGAGCACTGTACTAAGCGCTTGGGATGAACAAGTCGGCAACAGATAGAGACGGTCCCTGCCGTTTGACGGGCTTACGGTCTAATCGGGGGAGACGGACAGACGAGAACAATGGCGATAAACAGCGTCAAGGGGAAGAACATCTCGTAAAAACAATGGCAACTAAATAGAATCGAGGCGATGTACAATTCATTAACAAAATAAATAGGGTAACGAAAATATATACAGTTGAGCGGACGAGTACGGTGCTGTGGGGATGGGAAGGGAGAGGTGGAGGAGCAGAGGGAAAAGGGGAAAATGAGGCTTTAGCTGCGGAGAGGTAAAGGGGGGATGGCAGAGGGAGTAGAGGGGGAAGAGGAGCTCAGTCTGGGAACGCCTCTTGGAGGAGGTGATTTTTAAGTAGGGTTTTGAAGAGGGAAAGAGAATCAGTTTGGCGGAGGTGAGGAGGGAGGGCGTTCCGGGACCGCGGGAGGACGTGGCCCGGGGGTCGACGGCGGGATAGGCGAGACCGGGGGACGGCGAGGAGGTGGGAGGCGGAGGAGCGGAGCGTGCGGGGTGGGCGGTAGAAAGAGAGAAGGGAGGAGAGGTAGGAAGGGGCAAGGTGATGGAGAGCCTCGAAGCCTAGAGTGAGGAGTTTTTGTTTGGAGCGGAGGTCGATAGGCAACCACTGGAGTTGTTTAAGAAGGGGAGTGACATGCCCAGATCGTTTCTGCAGGAAGATGAGCCGGGCAGCGGAGTGAAGAATAGACCGGAGCGGGGCGAGAGAGGAGGTGTGCTCTTAACAGGGCTTCGAAGGTGGGGAAAGCGATCGTCCGTTGGATATGGAAGGGGATGGCGTTCCAGGCCAGAGGCAGGCCGAGGGCGAGAGGTTGGCGGCGAGATAGACGAGATGGAGGTACAGCGAGGCGGTTGGCTTTGGTGGAACGAAGTGTGCGGGCTGGGTTGCACCAGGGAACCAGAGAGGTCAGGTAGGTCCTCTGACTCCCAGGCCCAGGCTCTTTCAACTAGGTCATGCTGCTTCACACGGGGTCTGGAGAGATCCAGGGATAGGCCGTCCACACTGGCTCACGAGAGGGAAAGGAGGGGTGTTGGATGGACCATCCTTAACCGTGTCCCGGTGCTGCTCTCGGAGACAGAGTCCCAGGCCGGACGGAGAGTAGAGCTGAGCCCAGGATGGGGTTCGGGGGCTTACGGTTCGCCGAGAGGGACACGCGTTAAAATCCAATCTCCTCCAGGAAGACTGCCTTGATTAATTCTCTCCAATCGATCCATCGGTGACATTTGTTGAGCGCTTACTGTACGCAGAAGACTTCACAGAGCGCTCGAGAGAGAACGCCAGAGAATACCTGCCCCGGAGGAGCTTTCGAATTAGCGGAAGGCGCGTCGACACAGCGAAGTGCTCCGCGCACAATAAGCGCTCGGTAAATACCACTGACGGATTGAGCGATTGATCCACCCTTTGCATTTTTGCACTTACACTCATCCTCAGCACTTTTGAATTTCTCGAAGGACTTAGTGCAAAGCTTGACCCACAGAAGGCACTCAGTAAATACACCCGTTGGATCGATCGCTACACATCGACCTGTGGTATATATCAATTTGCACAGGGCACCTGGACGATTTCATTTTTCCATATCTGATTACCACCAGAGCCTGGTCCTTTCTCCTGCTTCCACTCTATGTAAATAATTTATAAATTATTTATATCAACGTCTGCCTCCCCCTCTAGACTGTAGGCTCCTTGTGGGCAGGAAATGGGTCTGCTAACTCTGTTGCATTATACCCTCCCAAGCGCTTAGCACAGCGCTCCGCACATAATAAGCACTCGGTAAATACCACCGATTGAGCGACTCGTAATTTACGCCCGTCTGGTTCCCCGACTAGATTGCTTTAAAGCACTCGATCACCTACCTCACCTCCCTACTCTCCTACTACAACCCAGCCCGCGCACTTCACTCCTCTAATGCCAACCTTCTCGCTGTACCTCCATCTCGTGGCTCAGTGGAAAGAGCACAGGCTTGGGAGTCGAAGGTCATAGTCATAGTCAAAGTCACGGCACATATCTGTAATTACTCCGTCTCCCCCTCTAGACTGTCAGCTCGCTGTGGGCAGGGAAATGTGTCTGTTTATTGTTGTATCGTACTCTCCCAAGCGCTTAGTACAGCGCCCTGCAAACAGTAAGCACTCGATAAATACGAATCAATGAACTCCTCGAGGAAAGAGATCCTGTCTTTTGCTCTCAAACGCTCACTGTAGCGCTCTGCCTAACAGGCACTCAACAGACATCACCGATGGAGAGAGGAGAGGATCTGCGGCGTTTCGACGCCCCGTCCTCGATCGGGAGGCTTGGCGTTCGGGAGGGCGACCGTCACGCGGTTCTTCCGCGTGCTCCAGTGCTCTTGTCGGAGACGGGATCCCGGGCCGGGTGGACCCCGGGGCCGTCCTGAGACGGCTCAGGGGCTCGTGAGCCGACGATGTTCTTCTCGGGGGGTGGGTGGGCCGTGGAGAGAGGAAGGGAAACGAAGGGCTTTCTAAATTACTAAGAGCTCTCTCTGACTAGGTTCTTTGGGTTCAGGGAATCCCCCACATCTTCTCTTACTGGGAAAGTGTGTCTGAGAAGCCTTGTGGGGAAGAGCCCCCCCCCCCCCGGGGACCCTCTTGCCTGCGAATTGGGTATTGGAGCGGAGAAGGGCTTTGGAAGGAAGAGGGGCACGGAACTTTTTTTTTTTTTTTACTTGAGAAAAGGTCATCGGTCAAGCACCCGCTACGCGCCAGGCACCGTAGACTCGGACGCGGTCGCCGTCCCACACGGGCCCGCGCTCCTTCCGCTAGGCCTCGCCGCTTCGCGCGGCGCCCTGTCTTCCGACACCGCGTTCCCCTCACGTCGCGGGGCAACGGGAGACTCGGACGAGGCTTCTTCAACAGGCTGGGCCTCCTCGGCCACCGGAGAGTGGGGTTCGGGGAGGGAGATGCCGGCGGGGCCCGGCCGCGGCGGGGCCGTTTTGGCGCCGAGGGGTGGGGGAGGGGAGACGACGACGCCACCCGGCTGGTTTCCCCGAGGGTCCTCCGGGTGCAACTGGACGTCTGCAGGTGGATGAATTCGGATCCGGCCGTTCGAGGGTGTGCGTCTCCGTCCGCGTCTGTCCATTCGTGTGCACGTGTGTGAACGTCCAGGTGTCTCCGTCCCCGGGGGTTCCCCTCCCTACGAGGGGGCGTCTTTACGGTTGCTTCTGGGGCCGGTTCGGTTTATTCCGTGGCCCCCCCCCCCCCCATAAGGGAAACCCGCGCGGGTGGGTGTGAGGGGACGAAGTGGTCGTTGCCACCCCCGGAGCCTTACAGAGCTCCACAGGCCCGAGAGAGCTAAGCGCTTAGCTAAGCGGGGGGGGGGGGGGGGGGGGGCAGTGAGAGGAAGGCGAGGAAGGCGGGGCCGGGAGGGCCCGGAGCTCCTCCCCCACTCCGCTTTCCCGCCACCCCTGACCAATCCGGAGCCGCCCGCCCCGAACCGGGCTTTTCAGCGCCAAACTACGAACCGGCGCTTTCGCGGGAAAGGGCGGCGAGCGGCAGGCGGAGGGCCGGGCTCCCGTGGGTCGGGGCCGGGAGTCGTCCCCTTCCAACCCAACCGGGCGGGGCCGCCGACCCCCCCACCTCAGATCCACCGGGCCGAAAACGGGGCGCCGAGAAGACCCCCTCCCCCTCCCTCCCCCCGTCGCCGAAGGTAAGCGCTCTTCCGTCCCCTGAATCCGGGGGTCGCGAACGCGGGACTCAGCGAAGGGGGCGGGTTGCGCGAGCCCCGCAGGATTCTCGGTGTCCCGGGAGAGAAACTGAGTGCGGTGAGCGGGTCTCGGGCGGGGGGGAGGCGTCCTCCCGGTCATTCAGTAGCTGCTCAGTCGCGGGCGGGGGAGGGAGGGAGGGAGGCTCTGGGAGTAGCTGCCCTGAAGGAGGCGGAACCGCTCCGGGGGTCCCCGCGGGCGCCGCCCGCCCAAAGAACGGGAGGTGGGGAGGAGGAACTCTACGCCGGAGTCGTCGCTCCCCCTCCCCGCCCATCTGCCCCCCCCCCCCCCCTTTCTCATTCGGGCCGCCCCATCCTAGGGCCGCGGGGACCCGGAACGGAACGTTCCAACTCTTCCAGCTCCACCGCTTCCACAGAGACGAAGCGGAGGAACCTCCCTTCGGGGGGGAGGGGGGAGGGGGAAGGCCCGGCCATTTGCATCTTCTCGCGATACCTCCTCGCCGAGTGGCGAATTCAATTGTGGCGCGAGCTGGAATTCGCGCGCCGAGCCGGCTCGGCCGTCGGCACCGCCCCCCCACCCCGGCTGCGGCGGGCCAATGAGGGGCGCGGGGGCGGGGCGCCGAGCCGAGCCGGGAATCCGCTTTAACCAATGAGAGGGGGGAGAAGGCGCTACGGTTCGGGAGAGTAGTAGTGAGTGAGTGTGGGAGGGGAGGGGGGGGCGGGGTTCGGTTGAGAGGTCTCATTGATTTGCCCGGGGAGCGCGCGCGCGCGCCCACGCGCGGGGACCCCCCCCCCTCACATTCACCCCCCCCAGCGCCGACGCCCCCCCTCCCCCGGCTCGAGAAGGTGCCCGTGGCTCGTGGTTGAGGTGTGGCTGGAGGGAGGCTGCCGGGACGAGGAAGTCGAGGCTATTTGCCGGTCCGGGAGGCGAGATACGGGGGTCCGGGGCGGGGGGGGGGGGTGATTTCCGGGGCGGGGGGGGGTCTCCCCTCACTGCCCCCTTTCATATCCTCTCCGTGGCCCCGGCGGATGGTTTAGCGTGTGCGGGAGGGTGGTGCACCCCACAGGCATCCCCTCCCCCCGCCTCCATCCGCTCTCCCGGGGCGGGTAGCTTTGCTGCAAGCCTTGCAGCCCCCCTCCCCCATCGCGTTGGGATCCTTCCCGTTGCGCTGCCCCCGATTTTCCCCAGGGTGAATAACCCCCCCACCACACACACACCGCCGGATCCCCGCGGCGTAACGCCCCCCTCCGCCTCCTCCTCCTCTCTTTCCCCGCAGAGCGAAAGCCGAGACCATGTGGATCCAGGTGCGCACCATGGACGGGAGGGAGACCCACCGGGTGGACTCCCTCTCCAAGCTCACCAAGGTGGAGGAGCTGCGGCTCAAGATCCACGAAGTGTTCGGGGTGGAACCGGAAAGACAAAGGCTGTTTTACCGGGGTAAACAGGTATGGTACCTGCAGACCCTCGGTCCTCCCCCTTCTCCGCCCTTCTCCTCCCCTCCCCGGGTCCCCGCGACCGTCTCCTTCCTCAGAGGGAGGATCCGTGGAAGGTGCGGGGGACGCCGAGGCGCCGGCGGCTTGGAGTTTTTTGATCCTTTTGTTTCGCGGGGTCCGGAGAATCCGCTCGAGCGGTGCCCCTTTCTGGGGACCGGCGAGTAGGGGCAGGGATTACGAGCCGGTTTCCATCCGGGGCTGGATGATGAGGAGGAGGAGGGACGAGGTCTGTTTCGAATCACCGTGCCACCTTAGATTCGTGAGGCTTTTACCCTCCGCGTAACGCGGTGGCGAAATGACACCGAGGCTTGCTAAACGGTGTCAGATGTTGCCGGAGAGAGCGTGGCTTCGGGAAGCGGAGGTGGGAGTTGAGTTCCTGCCCAGCATCGGTATTCATGGAGTGCGAACGGCACGCAGAGCACTGTGCTGGGCGCCCCTGCCTCTGTGAGGAGCTCCTTCCTGGTCCCACGCTACCCTGCCGGCTGGGGAGGAACAAGAGTTGAGTTGAATGGAGGTGCCGTGATTGAGACCGGGGAGCTGTTCAGTTGTGGTATTACGGTTGTAAGTTTTGTCTGCTGGCTGGTTGACTTTTTCTTTTTCTTCCTTTCTGCCTTTTTTTTTTTTTTTTTTAAAATTTTCAAATTCAAACTGGATTTTGCTGCCACCTGGTGACCCAGTTGAAAATTAAGCCCTCCGTGGTCGGGGATGGGTTCTGAAGGTTTGAGGAGCGTGGTTTTTCTAGAAACTGTGGTGAGTTCCCTCGCCAGAGAACCCCGGTGATAAAGCAGACCGGCATTTTGAGAATCGCAGCCGCGGGTGGGCCCAGAGAAGGAACTCGCACGTAGCCGATCGTGTAACCGCGGCCTCTACCCGCCTCGGCATCCCTCGGCCCCCCTCGGCCCGTAGCGTTTCCAGCCGGTCGGTCGGGGACTCCGGCCGCCGTGGATCGGGGGCGTAGGGGTTGCCCAGGAAGTAGCAGCGGGGGAAGCTACTTTTGGCTCCCGGGCCTCTCCGTGTCGAGGGTTCCGACCGAGTCTGTGAATGGCGTTCCTGCGCCTTGTCGGTCGGTGGCGTTTGAGTGCTTACCGCGTGCGGAACGCCCCGCTGGGCGCCCGGGAGGGGACGGGACGACAGAGTCGACGCGTTCCTTGCCCACAGTGAGCCTGCAGTCTAGAGGGGGGAGACGGACGTTACCGTGAGTCGACGATTTATGACGTGCGATGCAAAGATTCGCACGCGAGTGCCGTGGAGTTGAGGGGCGGACGGGTATCGGATGCCCGAAGGTCACGGATCACTGAACGGTATCCCTCTCCGTGGGGTGGGGGTGAGCTGTTAGAAATCTGAGATCTAGGTAGCGCTCGGAAGCTATGCCCAAAAAGTTCCTGCGGGCGCGTGGAGCGGCTGGTACCATATATAACCTTGGCGCTCTTTCCAGAAAGTCCTCGTTTCTGAAGCCGGTTAAGGGCAGATGTTGGGGAATTTGTTCAAAGGAAAATGGAATTAAGGTGCTGAAGAGTACCTTCGTTCAAAAAAACCCAAAACTGATTCCATTTACAGAGACACAGACTATGGATGAAAGCGTGTTTCTGAAGGCGGGGTGATTGTCCGGGGGAATATCAGTGTCTGGTGCAAAGGTGCTCTTTATCTGTAAAGCTCCCCGGTCTCGGGAGCAAGCCTTCTCTGTTAACGTGGAAAATAAATCGGACGGTTTGAGAACTACTGGGTGACTTCACTCTACGTGAAACTGGGGTAACATCTTTGGCGTTTCGTGTGTGAAAGCTCTCTGGCAAGTCAGCAATATTTCATGACTTCTGACGGTCGAGATGTGAGCATATTCCGCCCCCCCCCCCCCCCCCCGTAGAAATTTTAACTTTCATTTCTATTGTGCACCGCGCCATGTCACGGGTCACATTTTGTTACTTCCTCTTTTCATTCCGAGGGCCAAATTTCACTGGCCCAAAGCTCACCCTCAAGTTCCCAACTGGGCTGATTGAACTGGAACTGTGGAACGTGCCCGGGCGGGGAGGGCGGGAAGTCGGGAGGGCGGGAAGCAACCATTTCATTTGTTGAGCCAGAGAAAGCAGGTAAACACAGTCTCTGGGGATGGGAGCTTTCTGAAGTATCTTTCAACAAACAAAGCAAACCCCACAGGCCCCGGGGCCAAGCACCCTCTCCCCGGCTGAGTTTGCCTGCCCCGGGGCCAGACTCTGGCTCTTTTGAGGGGATGAGGGGATGTGGGGAGGGAATCGGAAACCCGTCGTCACTGGTGGAAATGGAAGCCGCCTCGTTTTCAGGCCCTCACGACGGGAATTTGCAGCTAGTTCTTTGTTGTAATTTTTCTGGACCGTCTGAAAGCTGCTCGAGCCCTCTTATCTGAGACCGCATGCCGGAGCGTGCCTCCCCAGTGGCCAGTGGAGCCCCACGGCATTCCCCGGGGGCCTCGGCAGGCGGCTCGAGGGGGTACGGGGAGAGAACCCGGTGGGGGTGGCGGATGGGGGAGGGGGAAGGGGGGGCGGCGGGCAACTCCCGGGCATCAGATGTCTAGGACGAGGCCAGAATGCTTTCTTGTCGGGCAGATGGTTCCTGAGCTGGGCTCCCCCGGTCCGACGGGACCTGGCTTCAACGCACATGGCCTTTGTCTGCGTGGCGCTCTCTCCGCAGACTCCCGTTCGACTCTTGAGCGCATTAGATTTGCCCCGGGTATACGTACCGGTCAGCAGTGAGAATAGTCTGTTCGAAAACACTCGGGTCGTGTGTGGGAACTGCCCCTGTTGGGCTTTGGCCAACCAGGGAGCAGTGGGGTCGGGGACGGGGAGGGGGTGGGGGGGGCACCTGCCCTCCTCCCGAAAACAGAGCTCCAGGACTCCTAGAGGGGGTGGAGGTGGGGGCCAGGCTGGTGAGCAAAGCAGTTTACTAGACGCTTCGGGGAGTCGGTCCCTGCCCACAGACCTTCCTGTCTTCAGTCGGTCGCTTTTATTGGGCGCTTATCGTGTGCAGGGCACTGTACTAAGCGCTCGGGAGAGTCCAGTCCGACCATTAGTAGACACGTTCCCTGTCCGCGAGGAGCTTTCGGTCCAGAGGGGGAGACAGACGTGAGAGTCAGTCAGGGTTAGGGATATGAATGCTGTGGGGCTGAGGGTGGGGTGGATAAAGGATACAACTCTCCCTCTGTCTTGTCCCTCAGTCTCTTGGGGGGCGACGGGGGAGACGCGTACGTCAGTAGTACTAGCAAAGCACAAGAGATGGAGGCAGAGGAAATGAAAGTGCCCAACTGCACAAAGGACGTATGAAGTGGTAGGGGAATTAGATCGATCAGAGTGAGTCAGACGGAGCAGGTTTTTTCTGGCGGAAGGAGCCCCGGCCTGGGAGCCGCAGGACCAGGGTTCTAGTCCCAGCTCTGCCACGTGCCTGCTGCGTGACCTTGGGCGAGCCGCTTCGCTTCTCTGGGCCTTGGTATCCTCGTCTGTAAAATGGGGATTCGATGCCTGTTTTCGCCTCCCCGTTAGGTTGCGAGCCCCACGCGATTGCACTGCGTGGACCCCGGCATTTAACGAGTAGTAAGCACTTAACGAATAGTGCTCGATTTTGATGAAGTCAATCTCGGAAACCCTTTTGGAAGATTTTAGAAAACTTTTGGCCATTGCTGTTCATTAAACGTTTACAATGTGCAAAACGCTTTATCGAGTGCTGAGGTGAATATGTGACAAGGGTACGTGAATGTGTGAGAATATAGGGTCTCTGGCTCCTAGGTAGGGGAAAGGACAGATGCATCGTCGTCCTCCCCCCCCCCCCCTTTTTGGCGGTAGGATGGGGGAGGCGGGTGGTGGAGGGAAAGGAAAGGGTGTCCTCAGCCATAGGCCTCTCAACTGGCTTTTGAGCTTTGGAGTAGGATCGTTCGACTGTTGTCCACCCGGTGGATTCTGGGAACCTAGGATGGGAGCACTTTAAAGAGAGACGGCAAGCCCCTGGTTTTCTGCTGTGTAACTTGAATCTTGTTAAAGCGGACTCCAGGGATGCGTGCCAGATGTTGATTAGCCGGGCACCCGGGGACCCAGCAAATGGTTTCCCTCACCGAGCCTCGGGTTGCCTGTCAACACCCTGGGTGATATTTCTGGCCCGAAAATGGGCCGGGCTCCAGGATGCTAAATAATCTATTTATGTAGAGTGATGTCCGTCTCTCCCCGCCCCGGACTGTAAGCCCACGGTGGGCAGGGACCTTGTCTCTTTGTTACTGTTCTTTCCCAAGAGCTTAGTACAGTGCTTCGCACACGGTATAAGCGCTCAGTAAATACGCTTGAATGGCTGCCAACTCTGTTACATTCTTCTATTGTATTCGCTAAAGCGCTCAGTACGGTGCTCTGCGCACAGTAAGTGCTCACTAAATACCATCGACTGACTGTTGGGTGGATGGATGGAAGCTCGGTCCTCCCCCGAGACTCCCCTCTCCTAGGAGAACCGTTTGGGGGCTTTCCCCGGCAACCGAGGAGGAAGCACGAGCGGCCGCACCGGGCCGCTCGACTTTCTTCTGGCTCCAGTTTAGTGCCGTGCTTGCACACAGTAAGCGCTTAACAAACACCACAATGGTTGTTATTGTTATCATTATCTTGCCTTCTATCTGCTCCCAATCCGCCAAACGAGCAGACTCCCAGAGTTCCTCGCCAGCGTTTCCTCAGGCAAAACCCTTTCCGGGAAATTTCGAATTGTGCTTAAATGGCCGACGGTGACCTGAACTGCAATGGTGAACCTTAAAGGCCGGCCAGAGTTTTTGAGACCGTTTTTAATTGGTTGAACTTGGTGGGGAAGCTCGCCCGAAGGAAGGCCTTTTCTTTTTGTGCCTTCAGACTCGGTTTTTGTGAGTGGTGAACTCGGACGGATGTCCAAAGAAACCTAGGTTCAAGCCAGTTGGAAGCAAGGGACAAAATGGATGGACGGCGTGGGTGGGCGGAAGGAGGGGAGGGGGAAGGGGGGGGGAACCGAAGGCGGGGACGGAGCGGGGAAGGAGAATTAATGAAGTAGCCTTGGGTCAACTGGAGCAGAGAGAGTTTCAGGCCGGATCGCCGGTGAAATCCACATCGCGTCCTCTCTTGTCCAAAAGCCGCACGTGTGCAAAACCCGCTCCTCCAGAAGGGAGTACAGACTATCTCGTGAACGAGCGGTCGTTTGTTAAATAAGAGTGTCCAGACCCTAAAAATGAATATGGGCAGCAGAGGGGTTTGTGTGGGGGGGGGGGGCGGGGGGGGGTTGGGTCAGGATAAGGGCTAGTAGAAAAGTGAGTGCAAAACGAAACCTTTGGAAGAGACCTGCTATCTTGCGTCTACCCCAGCATTCAGTACACTGTTTAACAAATACCGCAGTTGCTGATTATTATTATTTGAACAGAGGTACCACGAACCCCTGACTGTTGCCTGAGAGAGGAACCCCGATGGTGCCACGGGAAGTGGTTTTTGCTCCATGATGGTCTTTATTTATGGAGCGTTTGCTGCCTGCAGAGTGCTGTGGTAATAACTGTGGTATTTGTTAAGCGCGTACTTTGTGCCAAGCACTGGAATAGATAGAAGATCATCAGCTGTCGCATGAGGCTCGGTCTAAGTGGGGAGGGGAACGGGTATTTTATCCCCATTTTACAGATGAGGCCCAGAGAAATGAAGTGACTCGCCCAAGGAGGTATGTGGCAGAGCCAGGGTTAAAACCCAGGTCCTCTGACTCCCAGGGCCCCGGGGCTCTCTCTGCTAGGCCACGCCCTCTCCCCCAAATCCCAAGCCTCAGATGGATGGAGCCTGGAATTTCGGTGCTTGGGAGAAGACACCCAGCCCGTAGTCCGAGAGTCGCCTTCTTGCAGAGGCCCGCATTGAGAGGTCCCGTGCGCTGTAGCGGTCGCCCTCTCCGGGGCCGCCTGCGGCCCCACCGGTTGGTCTCCGGAAGCCCCGGCGGGCCGGATCCCAGTGGGCTTGGGCTGCCGGGCGGCAGACCGGTCCCGGACTGGGGTCGAGGTAGAACGCGTGGACAGTAGGAAACAGGAGACTACGGCTTCTGGTCTAATGGGGTGGGCGCGCATTCAGCTGGCAGCAACAAAAGGGAGAACGAGATGAATGAGTAATCTGATCTACACCTAAGGGCCGGGGGGGGGGGGGGGGGGGGGGGGCTGAAGGGAGGCCCTGGGTCTTTCCTCCTGCCTGGACCTTCCTCTCTCCCTCTCTCCCCCTTCCAGTCTGTCAGCACCCCGTCCCCCCCCCTTCGGGACCCTTCTGAAAGCCCACCTCCAAATAGGCCTTGCCCATCTCATTTCCCAGCTCCCTGGTTCTGTCGTTCCAACCGTTCAAACGTACCACTTCCGTGTATGTTCACTGTGGCGTATTCTTCTTTTCAGTGGTGTCTTCGGTTTTCCTCTTGCTCCACTGTCGGTAAGCAATTTATGTCTGCCGCTCTCCCCCCCGTTAGGTCGAGCGTGCCTCAGGGCAGTTCTGTTTGTCTGTCTCAAATGCTTAGTACAGTCCCCTAGACTGGAAGCTCCTGGCGGGCGGGAACCGTGTCTACCGACTGTAGATTGGATTGGACCGTCCCAAGTGCTTAGTCCAGTGTTGTGCGCGCAGCTCTCAATAAATACCATTGACTGATTACTCTCACAAGTCGACAGCACCTCTTCCCTCCCTGACCCGGAAGCTTGCAACCTCGGTGTCAACGTCTCCGACTCCTCCCGGCTCTCACCTCCGTAACGTTGCCCGGAGAGACCCGACCCTGGCATTTTTCTCCAGAGCCATCCGTGGCGCTTGAATAGAGCTATGCATTCAATTGGCCATTCAGTGATTTTTTTCAAATGGTATTTATTAAGCACTTACTCTGTGTCAAATGCTGTTCTAAGCGTTGGGGTAGATACGAGTTAATTAGGTTGGACACCTAACCTATTACCCTATTTATTTTGTTAATGAAATGTACATCGCCTCGATTCTATTTAGTTGCCATTGTTTTTACGAGATGTTCTTCCCCTCGACTCTATTTATCGCCATCGTTCTCGTCTGCCCGTCTCCCCCGATTAGACCGTGAGCCCGTCAAACGGCAGGGACCGTCTCTATCTGTTGCCGACTTGTTCATTCCAAGCGCTTAGTACAGTGCTCTGCGCATAGTAAGCGCTCAATAAATACTATTGAATGAATGAATGACACAGTCCCTGTCCCGCGTGGAGCTCACGGCCTAAGTGATTCATTCTGATATTTCAGCGTGGCTCAGTGGAAGGAGCCCGGGCTGGGGAGTCAGAGGTCATGGGTTCGAATCCCGGCTCTGCCACCTGTCAGCTGTGTGACCGTGGGCAAGTCGCTTAACTTCTCTGGGCCTCAGTTTCCTCATCTGTGAAAGGGGGATGAAGACTGTGAGCCTCACGTGGGACAACCTGATGACCCTGTATCTCCCCCAGCGCTTAGAACAGTGCTCTGCACATAGTAAGCGCTTAACAAATACCAACGTTATTTATTATTTATTTATCTTGTCCCTACCTGGTTATGATGACGATAACAGTAATAATCCTGGTATTTGCTAAGCGCTTATTATGTATCAAGCACTGTACTCTGCAGATACAAGATGATCAAGTCCCACGTGGGCTGACAGTCTAAGTAGGAGGGAGAACAGGGATTGAACCCCCATTTTGCAGATGAGGGAACTGAGGCCCAGAGAAGTGAAGCGACTTGCCTAAGGTGGTCACACAGCAAGTACAAGGGGAACTCAGGTCCTCTGACTCCCTGGCCCGTGCTCTTTCCACTGCTACCTAGTTTCTGATGATCCTTGTTCTTCCTCCAGCTCATATTCTCTATACATGTATTGTACGTCTGTCTCTCGCCAGGAGACTCTAAGCTCCTTGAGGGCGGGGACTGTGTCTTGTGCTTCTGTTGTACTTTCCCAAGTGCTTAGTTCAGGGCATTGAACTCAGTAGGTGCTCAATAAACACCTTTACCACTATGCCTGTTACTTCTGGTTCAGCCTCTCGTCGCTTTCCCACCTCCAACCTCGCCTACTCTCTGCTGCTCAGATCCTCTTCCAAAATGCCCTTTTCAGAAACGTCTCTCCGCATGAGAGAGAAACTCCTCAGCGTTGGATTCAAGGCTCTCCTCCAGCTCTTTTCTCTCTTTTTTTTTTTTTTAAATGGTATTTGTGAAGGGCTTACTTGGCGGCAGGCCCTGCACTGAGCCCTGAGGTAGATACAAGCTAATCAGGTTGGACGCGGTACGTGTCCAGCGTGGGACTCCCGGTCTTAATCCCCATTTTACAGATGAGGGAACAGAGGTACAGACAAGTTGAGTGACTTGTCCGAGGTCACACAGCAGACAAGGGGCGAAGCTGGGATCAGAACCCTCATCCTCTGACCCCTGGGCCTGTGCTCTTTCCACTAGGCCACACTGCTTCTCCGCCTCACCTCTTTTCTCTCTTCTTCTCCCGCTACCCCTCGCCTCACCCTTTGTTCCAACCAAGCTAACTGTTCCACTAGCACCTATGTGAGTTATGGACAGGAACTCTCCTCAGCAACATATGAAACAACCTGCTTTTTTGAGCGCCCCCCCCCCCCCCCCCCCGAGAACCCTTGTATTCTTGGGAATCCTCCTCTTCTGGAGGTGGGCGCCGGATCTTGTCCCTTGTTGGGGCCAAAGCAAGTTGTGGGGCCTATTTTTACACTCCGCTAACCTTGGTAGAGAAAAGGGGGAAAGGTCTGCCATAAAACCACTAGTTGAGCGGCGTTAACTCCGGCCCCAAGAGGCCCCGTCCGACCAGGATGGGAGAAGCGTACGTTCCGAGGGGTTAGCCCACCTCCAGATCCCTCCGGGGCCGGTAGCCCGACTTGCCCATACTGCTCCTCTAGACTGTAAGATCGTTGTGGGCAGGGAATGTGTCTGTTTATTGTTGTACTGTACTCTCCTAAGCGCTAAGTACGGTACTCTGCACGTGGTAAGGGCTCAATAAATACGATCGAATGAATGTTTGAATGACCGGGCAGTTTATCTCCTACTTCCCCGGCTCGGTTCCAAAATGGCTCCTACTCCGTTGCAGCCGATAATCAGGCGGAACAATGGCACCGTGGCTCAGTCATCGCGTCCCGGCCCTTTCGGCTCTGGCCGACTTGCGGGCTTGGCCTCAGTCTTCCCAGCCCGCGTCGAGCAGCGGGGGTTTATTCGTCCGTCTCTTTCTGCGCTCTCAGCGGCTCTGGGGCTGATCGTAAGCAGACGCCCGCTCTTCCATCTTGTGCTGTTGATTAGCCCGGCGATTCTCCGTCTCCTTGCAGAGGAAATGACTTGACTCTGGTTCGCCTCTCTTTCATTCCAGTAGTAACCATATACATTTCTGCTGTGAAGCACCCGGCGGTTAACTCTGTTTCCAGCTAAGAGAGAACAAAGCTTTGGCGGCGGTAGTTTCGTTGCTGGGGTTAGGGAGAGGAGGCGGTAAATTCTGGCAGCTTTCATCATTCATTCATTCCTTCGTTCATTCAATCGTATTTATCGAGCGCTTACTGTGTGCAGAGCACTGTACTAAGCGCTTGGAAAGTACAATTTGGCAACAGATAGAGATAATCCCCACTTTAGCTACTAAAACAGGTCTCTCTCTCTTTTTTTTTTTTAAGTTTTTCCGTGGTAGGTCCCTTGATAGAGAATTGCCCTTTGCCCTCAAAGACAATGCCGTTGGCAGTGAAGTTTGCTTCCGCTTCTTTTTTTTTTAAATTTTTATGGTATTTGTTAAGCACTTACTGTGTGTCCAACACTCTTCCAAGCGCTGGGGTAGGTTACAAGTTAATTAGGTTGGACGCAGTTCCCGCCACGTATGGGGCTCACGGTCATAAGCGGGAGGGAGAACTGAGGCACAGAGGAAGTGAAGTGACTTGCCCGAGGTCACCCAGACAGCATTTGGTAGAGCTGGAATTAGACTGTGACTCCCAAGCCCGTGCTCTTTCCACTTGGCCATGCTGCTTCTTTTTTGCTGCAGTATAGGTATTCCTCGCCGATTCGAACAGGTTAAATTGCCCAAGAAGCGTCACTGGATGAACCAACGTCTGTGCAATTGTATTCTTAGGCTCCGGGCACACATTTGACGGGATTGTTTCAACAGTCCATTTGGTTAAAGCCGCATTTTCATATTGTTGTTGAAATCCCGGAGCCGGTGAAGAAAGTCTGTCTACGATTTTCCTCCAGCGGGACACAAGCCGCTCATCTGTCCTTTGCACCTTCTGTTTTAATTAATGGAGTCTGGCCTGTCCTTTGGGGAGGCCTCCACTGCCCGAAGAAGCCTGGTGTCCTGGGGCTCCCGGAGCACCATAGAAACGAGGCCTCGCCAGGGCTCTCTCCAGCCAACATTGTCCTCTGGGTTGGGCGGGAGTTGAGCTGAGGTCCCAGGAATCTGACGTATGCGCTCTGTCGCCTCCTCTCACCCACCGCTGGGTCCTTTTCTTCTCAAACAGGGCAGAGTCTCTCCCCCGGTTTTGTTTTTCCAGGCTTGCGGAGCGGGGTTTGTCGATGCGGAGAAGCGAAGACCGCCTGCCCCGTTGTAGCAGTTTTCCCTCCGCCCCCCCCCCTTCTCTGCTCCACACAGGACGTTGGTTAAAGGGGCTAGGACTAGGATGGGGAAATACTCCGGGTGGGAGCCGGGCCACTGTCCTGGCTTGGGATCCAGCCTCTTTCACAACAGTGGATGCCGTCGGGAGTCTTTTGAGCAGTTGGGGATCTCATTCATCTATAAGTCTTTTGTTTCCAGGATGGTTTGTTTGACTTCAAGGGGTTTCCTTTGGGGCTATGTGGGGGAGGGGAAGGGGGCTTCTATAAAAATAGCTTCCAGGACTGATTTTTTTTGCACCTGGAGGCTGTTCTTTAGTAAACTCCCCTTCTGTCCCAGAACAATCACAAGCCCCCGTGGAGGCAGAGAGTGGAGAGTAATTAAGAGTTTGCCTCATAACCAGCCAGCTACTTAAATATTTCCCGTCCTGGCCGTATTTTGAGGGCCACCATGTTTTCAAGGTTGGGGAATCTCACAGGAGCCCGGGCCATCTTTTCTTCCAAACCGAGCGTGAAACTTTCTGAAACCGGCTTTTCCGTCAGTCGGCAGTTGAAGCGTGAGATTCCCCGGCTGGGACGCGCCTCCGCTTCCAAGGCAGTCGGGGATGATTCGATCAAAATGGATTTCTCCGTCCCCGCCCACCTCCTCCAACGTGACTTTTCTTCTCCGGAGTATCTAGTAATGATAATTATAATTGTGTTTAAGCCTTTACTGTGGGCCGAGCGCTGTGCCGAGCGCTGGGGTAGAAGATACAAGGTCACTGAGTCCCACGTGAGGCTCACAGTCTAAGGAGGAGGGAGGACCGGTATTGCATTCCCATTTTACAGAGGAGGGAACTGAGGCTCAGAGAAGTAAAGCGACTCGTCTGAGGTCACACAGCGGGCAAGTGGCGAAGCCGGCATTAGAACTCAGGTCCTCTGACTCCTAGGCCACGCCGCCTAGGGGAATATATGTCATCTTATTCTTGGAACAAAATAGAAATTTGAAAAGCAGGAGTGGAAGCTTGGTGCCCCCATTTGAAAGCTAGAAACTTGTGTTCTGAAATGTTCCAGGTGGCTACAATCAAGGAGCAGTGCGGCCTGGGGGAAAAAGCACCGGCCTGGGAGTCAGAGGACCTGAATTCTAATCCCAGCTCTGCCCTTTGCCTGCTGTGTGACTCGGGGCAAGTCGCTTCGTTTCTCTGGGCTTCAGTTTCCTCGTCGGTAAAGTGGGGATTCAGTCCCTGTCCTCCCACCCACTTGGGCCCTGAGGCCCGTGTGGGACCGGGGGTGTGTCTGACCTGATTGACCGTTGTCTACCTCAGCGCTTAGAACAGTGCTTGACATCTGGTCAGCGCTTAACAGATACCGTAATAATCAGGAGGGCTCTGATTGGAGGTCAGGAGGAGTTTATCATTCAGTCAGTGGTATGTATTGAGCGCCTCCTACGTGCAGAGCACTATGCTAAGCACTTGGGAGAGTGCAATACAACCGAATTAGCAGACACGTTTATTAGAGTTGACATCTCCTCCAAGAGGCCTTCCCTGACTAAGCCCTCCTTTCTTCTTCTCCCTGCGGCGCCCTGCCTCGCTCCCTTTTTTCATACCCCCCTCACCCCGCCCCACAGCACTTTTGTCCATATCTGTTATTTATTTATATTAATGTCTGTCTCCCGCTCTAGACCGTAAGCTCGCTGTGGGCGGGGAATGTGTCTGTTGTTCTCTCCCAAGCGCTTAGTACAGTGCTCTGCGCCCAATATGCGCTCCGCAAGTCCGATGGAATGAATGAACGAGTGAGTTAAACAGGCGAACTGAATAGGTTGCTTGGTTTTCTTTGCAGATGGAAGATGGGCACTCACTGTTCGACTACAGCGTTGGACTGAATGACATCGTTCAGCTGCTCGTGCGGCAGACGCCCGCAGTGCTCCCTGCCAGCAGCAGCAGCAGCAGCAGCAGAGAAAAGGACTCGGAGCTCTCGGACACCGACTCGGGCTGCGGTTCTGGCCAGAGCGAGTCCGATAAGAATTCCAACAGTGGGGAAGGGACGATAGAGCTGGACGGGCAGCCGGCTACAACGGTTCAAGCCGACTGGGTCGACCCCGGATTCGGCCTCTATAAGGTGAGGGTCTTCGAACGCCGTTTGCGGTGCACCGGTTTCTCCGGGAGGTGGGGGTTGAGCGAAGAGTTAAAGGGCCCCTGCGGGTTAGTGGAGAGAGCACGGGCCTGGGGGTCAGAAGGCTCTAATCCCAGCTCCACCAAGAGTCTGCTGCGTGGCCGTGGGCAAGTCACTTCACGTCTCTGCCTCAGTTCCCTCATCTGTCAAATGGGGATTAACACCGTGGACCCCGTGTAGGACAGAGACTGTGTCCAACCGGATGAACTTGTATCTACCCCAGTGCTTAGAACAGTGCTTGGCGCACAGTAAGCGCTTAACAAGTACTATTATTATTAAGATTCGCCTAAAGAGGAAGGGGGCATCTTGGGAGTTTCAAGGGGGAACATGAAGTAGTTGTTAGGCGCTTACTGTGTGCCAGGCGCTGGGGCGGAGACAAGTTAGTCAGGTTGGACACAGTCCCTGTCTCACATGGGGCTCACGCTCTTCATCCCCATTTTACAGATGCGGGAACTGAGGCCCAGAGAAGGGAAGAGACTTGCCCAAGGTCACCCAGCAGGCACGTGGCCGAGCCGGGTTTAGAACCCAGGTCCTTCTGATTCCCAGGCCCGTGCTCTGTCCACTAAGTTACCTCGCTTCTCCGAGTGCTGTGACTCAGGGAGTAAAGAAAGGATGGGCAGGGTGAGCGTGAGATTACTGTTCCCACACCACCAGAACAAGGAAGCAGGTTCAAAGCAGACCAGAGGAAATCCTTCTTCATTCACCTGGAAACCTTATCCAACCTTGGCTTCACTGACACTGTCCTCTCCTCGTTCTCCTCCTACCTCTCATTCTTAGCCTCTTTTGCGGGCTCCTCCTCCGCTTCCCACTCCCTAACTTGGGGGGGGGGGGGTCCTTCAAGGCTCAGTTCCTGTTCCCCTTCTATTCTCCATCCACAGCCGTTCTCTGGGAGAACTCATTCACTCCCGTGGTTTCAACTACCTTCTCTATGCAGATGATTTCCAAATCAACATCTCCAGCCCTGATCTCTCTCCCTCTCTGCAGTCTCGCGTTTCCTCCTGCCTTCAAGACATCTTTACTTGGATCTGCCAACATCTCAAACTTAACATGTCCCCAAAACAGAACTCCTCTTCTTCTCACCCAAACCCTGCCCTCCCCCTGACTTTCCCATCATTGTAGACAACACCATCATTCTCCTTTTCTCACAGTCCCCTAACCGTGGCGTTATCTTCGACTCGTCTCTCTCTCATTCAACCCACGTATTCAATCCGTCACTAAATCCTGTCGGTTCAACCTTCGCAACATTGTTAAAATCCACCCTTTCTTTTCCACCCAAAATGCCGCCACGTTAATCCAAGCACTTATCCTATCCCACCTTGGTTACTCCCTCAGCCTCCTCGCTGAGCTCCCTGTCTCCCCACACCAGTCCATACTTAACTCTGCTGCCTGGATCACTCTTCCACAGATACGTTCAGACCCTGTTTCCCCACTCCTTAGGAACCTCCAGTGATTTCACGTCCAACTCCACGTCAGTCAATCCATCAGTGGTACTCATTGAGCGCTTACTCTGTGCAGGGTGCTGTAATAAGCGCTTGGAAGAGTACAGTACAATAGAATTAGCAGACCTGTTCCCTGCTCATAACGACCTTACGGTCTAGAGGACAGAAACTCCTTATAGTCGGCTTTTACAATCGCCTTACCCCCTCCTACCATACCTCCCTAATGTTCTACTGCAACCCAGCCCGCACACTTTGCTCCTCTAATGCCAACTTACTCACTGTACCTTGATCTCGTCTATCTCGCCACCCACCCCTCGCCCATGTCCTGCCTCTGGCCTGGAATTCCCACCCTCTTCATATCCAACAGACGATCGCTCTCCCCACCTTCAAAGCCTTATTATCCAAGGTGGCTTTGGATAAGTCACATCTCCAAGAAGCCTTTCCCGACTAAGCCTCATTTCCTCTTCTCCCTCTTCCTTCTGCGTCGCCCTTGCCCTTGGATTTGCTCTCTTTAATCACCCCTCCCTCAACCCCAAAGTACTTATGAACATATTGGTAATTATATTAGTCTCTCTTGCCCTGTAGACTGTAAGCTCACTGGGGGCAGGGAACGTGTCTGCCAACTGTTACGTTTTACTTTCCCGAGCACTTAATACGGTCTTCTGCGCACAGTAATTCCTCAATAAATGCGATGGATTGATCGATTTAGCCAGGATGGGGGGCAGATGGAATCTGTTCCCCACAGGAAGCGGGGTGGGGCGTGGAGGGGCAGCAGATTCCGGAGGGGGGTTGGATCTGAGTCCCTGGTTAGGGATGTTCAGCTAATGAAAGGTACATATTGAGTGCTTACCGTGTGCAGAGCTTGGGAGAGGACAGTGTAGTTGGTAGACGGAGGGAAGATTTAGCGGTACGAGATGATCCACCCCTAAACCACGAGGACGGGTGTCCAGGAGAACAGTGATGGCGTGCCCTCCCCCCTCCCCTCACAGCGTCCCTCCAAGCATCCCAGTGCCACTGTTGGAGGCAGAGTCCCGGACCGGGCAGACCGTGAGTCCAACCGAGGAGCCGCCTGGATGTGGGCTTATCATTTTCTTGTCCTCAGATCAATGAATTTGTAGATGCCCGAGATATGAACATGGGAGCTTGGTTCGAAGCCCAGATTGTCAACGTGACGAGGAGAGACAAAACAACGAATGAGTCAAGTGACAACAGCTCCAAATCAGAGGTACAGGCAGCTGTCGCTGAAGAGGACATTACATATCACGTGAAATACGAAGAGTGAGTTTCTGGGGGGTCACTGAAGGTCCTCGAAGGGTCGGGGGCTCCCCTTTTTCAGCTTCTTAACCCAGGGCTTTGGGGATTCTTTTACTTATTTTTTTAATGGTATTTGCAGAGCACTGAACTCGGTGCTTGAGTTGTCTCCCCACCTGCAAAGCCCTTCTAAAATCTCATCCCTCCAGGCTGCCTTCCCTGACTAACCTCTCGTCTCCCCATCTTCTCTTCTCTCTTACTGACACTTGAAATCAACTCTCCAAGTTTTTTTTTGTTCGTTAGTTTTAAAATGGTATTTGTTAAGCGCTTATAATCGGGCCGGATACAGTCCCTGTCCCACAAGGGGCTCATAGTCTTAATCCCCATTTTACAGATGTGGGAACTGGGGCCCAGAGGAGTGAAGTGACTTGGCCAAGGTCACGCAGCAGACAAGCGGCTGAGCCGAGTGAATAGATCCCAGGCCCGGGCTCTAGCCACTGGGCCACGTGGCTTCTCAACCGATTCCTTGCGACGACCAGGGTCTTTGGGAGGTTGTGGATTGAGGGGGCTCAGTCCCGCGTCCAAGCCAGGTGGAGCCTGGGTAGCCAGCTGTCGGGTGGGATTCCTTAGCCCAGATGCTTCCCCCCCCGGGTCCCCGGTGGACATCAGTCCCTTCCGGCCACTCGCCGGACCCGGTGTCGGGTTTGTCCGCTGATGGGCTGTTATCGCTTTCTCCAAGCTACCCAGAGAATGGAGTGGTTCAGCTGAGTTCCAAAGATGTTCGAGCTCGGGCCCGGACCATATTGAAGTGGCACCAGCTGGAAGTTGGGCAAGTGGTGATGGTGAACTACAATCCCGATGAACCAAAAGAGAGGGGCTTCTGGTACGATGCCGAGATTCTGAGGAAACGGGAAACCAGGACCATTAAGGAGATGTATGCAAATTTACTCCTCGGGTAAGTGAGCCTTTTTTTTTTTTTTTTTCCCTTATGGTATTTGTGAAGCGCTTACTGGTGCCAAGCTGTGGGGTAGATACAAGCCAATCAGGTTGGACGCAGCACGTGTCCCACACGGGTCTCCCAGTCTTAATCCTCATTTTACAGATGAGGGAACCGAAGCACAGAGGAGCTAAGTGACTTGCCCAGAGTCACACGGCAGACAGACGGCAGGGCCAGGATTCGTACCCAAGTCCTTCTGACTCCCAGCCCTGTCCTCTATCCTCTAGACCGCCTCAAAATCAGGGATGGCGGGTGGGGAGGTGGGTCTTATCCCCAACATCTATTGAACGCATTTCCCCCGGTTCTTTGTACGGGGCTCAGTGCGGAATAAGTGCTAGATGACGATGACGACGACGACGATGATGATGATTGTGGTATTTAAGTGCTTACTCTGGGCCAAGGACTGTACTAAGCGCTGGGGCGGATTCAAGATAATTGGGTCCCATGTGGAGCTCACAGTCTAAATAGGCGGGAGAATAGGTATTGAGCCCCCATTTTGCAGATTAGGAAACTGAGGCCCAGAGACGTGAAGTGACCTATCCAAGTTCATACAGCGGACAAGTGACGGGGCCGGGATTAGAACCCAGGCCCTTCTGACTCCCAGGCCCGGGCTCAATCCGTTAGGCCGTGCTGCTCCTACTATGCTCCTGCCGCAAGAGCCTTTGAAGGCCAGTCAAAATTCCACAAGTGACAAAAGAAAAGTGTTAAATTGTACTCGGTGGGCACCTGGGCGCCTCCCACCACTCCGGGAAAACAGACCTGGGTCACGGTTGTCATCTGCCAAATGTTATAAAAGTTAGGGAGCCAGATGGTTTTTTTTTCCTCCCCCTTACGGTATCCGTTGAGTGCTCGCTGTGTGCCGGGCACTTTACTAAGCGCTGGGGTAGATCCAGACTATTCCGGTTGACCCACGTGGGGTTCACAGTCTTCATCCCCATTTTAGGGACCAGGTAACTGAGGCCCAGAGGAGCGAAGCGGTGTCGCGGAAGACAAATGGCGGAGCCGGGGATTCGACTCCTTTGATGTCCCGGGAGGAGGGAAAACTGGTCTAAGCGCCAGGCGGTGCCCCTCCCCCCCCCCCCCCCCCCCCCGCTCTCCGCCTCCAGGAAGTAGGGCTTAATTGCAGGAAGGCCCGCTCCCCACAGCGCATTCTTTAGGGTTGACCTGCGACGACGAAGGGGGTACGCTCCGAAGAGCGATAAGGTGTCGAAATGGAAAAGACAAAGCGAGCGATGATGAAGCCCGCCGGCCCGGGGAGGAGGGAAGGAGCGGGGTCGGGGGGACGGGGATGTCGGAGTAGCTAGCCCGGGGTCCTGGGGGGCGCCGGCCCAGTTCCCCAGCGCGCACCCCACCGACCCGGTGCCGCAGCCCGAGGGCCTCGGAGGCCACCAAGCGGTGTGGGTCTGTACTGCAGCCGGAAGGTCACGTGCCCCCCTTCTCCCCCTTCCTCCCCCCTTCCCGCCCCCACCGGGCGATGGAGAGGGGCCCCCGGAAGATGGAGCAAGAGAGCGAGCGAGGAAGCGGTTGGCGGGGAGCGGGTCCACGTGCGGCCGGGGCTGCTCGCATCCCGCCCTGTCGGAGGGAAAGCCGCTTGGCCTCGTGCTGGGTTCTGGCCACCGGGCTAGCCTTTAACTCCTAAATTCATTCGTTCGTATTTACCGAGCGCCTACCGTGCGCAGAGCGCTGGACTGAGCGCTCGGAATGGACAGTTGGGCGACTAGAGACGATCCCTGCCCGTCACGGTAAATAGAATCGAGGGGACGGACGCCTCGTGAACAAAATAGGGTCGTAAAAATATAGACAAATGAGCACGGTGCTGAGGGGAAGGGAGAGGGGGAGGAGCAGAGGGAAAGGGGGGAAAAGGGGGCTTAGCTGAGCGGAGGTGAAGGTGGGGCAGAGAGAGAGCAGAGGGAGGAGGGGAAGCTCGGTCTGGGAAGGCCCCTTGGAGGAGGTGAGCTCTCAGTAGGGCTCTGAAGAGGGGGAGAGAGTTAGTGTGGCGGAGGCGAGGAGGGAGGGCGTGCCGGGGCAGCGGGAGGACGTGGGCCGGGGGTCGACGACGGGATGGGCGCCGACGGGGGCCGGCGAGGAGGTGAGCGGCAGGGGAGCGGAGTGCGAGAGAAGTGACTTGCCCTAGGTCACCCAGCAGACTAGTGGCGGAGCCGAGATTAGAACCCGGGTCCTCCTGACTCCCGGGCCCGTTTGTGTGTGCCCTTGGGACCGCAGGGAGAAAAATCTGTTGTCCCTTTCTCGTCCCAGATTCTCAATCGATCGCTGGTGTCTATCGAGCGCTTCCCGTGGGCCAAGCCCTGTAGCGAGCGCCCGGGAGAGGACAATACAGCAGATGGGGTCCCTGCCCACGGGGAGCCGAGCCGGCTGCTCGCCGAGAGGTTGACCAACCTGGACCGACGGGCGTGGCGGCTGGCGAAACTGCGTTCAGGCCCCGCAGTGTCCTTGAAGCAGCCTGGCCAAGTGGGTTGAGCTTGGGCCTGGGAGTCAGAGGGTCATGGGTTCTAATCCCGGCCCTGCCGCTTATCCGCTGTGTGACCTCGGGCAAGTGACTTCTCTGGGCCTCAGTTCTTGCCTCTGGAAAATGGGGATAGAGACCGTTAGCCCCCCTTGGGGCAGGGACCGTGTCCAATCCAATTCGCTTGTAGCCGCCTGAATGCTTAATACGGTGCCTGGCACCTAGTAAGCACTTAAGAAATACCGCTATCACTATTATTATTGTTGTTATTAAAGAAAGCCACAGTCGTGCCACTGTCTAGGTGGAAAAATCAAGCTAACCGACCCTCCTTTCCCGCCTTAGTAGAGAGCTTCCGTAAATGAAAGCAATATGGATCCGTCGTCGTCGTCTTTATTTATCGAGGGTGCACAGTGCCGTAGTGGGTGCCCAGCCGCCGGGGCCTAGGAGAAGCAGCGTGGCCTTGTGGAAAGAGCCCGGGCCTGAGGGTCAGAGGACCTGGGTTCTCACCCTGACTCCACCACCTGTCTGCTGGCTGGCCTTGGGCAAGCCCCTTCACTTCTCTGGGCCTCGATTTCCTCCTCTGTGAAATGTTCTCCCTCTCCCACTTTGACCGTGAGCCCCATGTGGGGCAGGGACCGTGTCCGACCTGATGATCTTGTCTCTGCCCCGGTGCCTGGTGTAGTACGAGGCAGAGAGTAATGCTGAGCCGAGACCACAATAATAATAATGATAAGGTCAATCAGGTGCTTGGAAGCATCCAGTTCTTGCCCTCGGAGTTTACCATGGAGAGCTAGGCAGGACCAGATTTGTAATAATACCAATAACAAAAACTGGTTCTTGTTAAGCACCAACTCTATGCCAAAGCACCGGGATAGAGACAAGATCCTCAGGTCGCACAGGGGAGGAGGAACAGATATTGGACTCCCACTTTGCAGCTAAGGGAACCGAGGCCCAGAGAAACGAAGCCACTTGCCCAAGGTCACACAGCAGGCCCGTGGCAGAGCTGGGCTTAGAACCCGGGTCCTCCGACTCCCAGGGCCGGGCTCTTTCCACTAGACCACGCCGCTTCTCTTGAAACCTTCCAGGAGGAAGTTGTTGGAGCTGTTTTAGGATGTGAGGGGTCGGGGTTGCTCCCGTGAGCCGCTTTCCCGGGCGCGAGGTGGTCTCACGTGTGCCTCGGTGAGGGGCGGAAGCCACTCTCTGATGGGCGTTTTCTTTCAGGGATGCCGGTGACTCCCTCAATGACTGTAGAATATCCTTTGTGGATGAAATCTACAAAATTGAAGAGCCAGGCAGCAGGAGCCCAGTCGGCTTTGAAAACCCACTAAAAAGTAAGTTGCCGGGCCTGCTCAGCCCTCTCCCGGCGAGAGCCCTTACGTTTTCTAAGGGTCGTGGGTGAGTAGACCTCTCCAGGGGAGAGTTGCCTTTCTTCACCCCATCTGTACATCCGGTAGCCAGTTCATTCATTCATTTGTTCATTCATTCAGTCGTATTTATTGAGCGCTTACGGTGTGCAGAGCGCTGTACTAAGCGCTTGGGAGAGTACCACAGACCCATTCCCTGCCCACAGCGAGTTTACAGTCCAGCGGGGGAGACGGACATTAATATAAAAATAAAGTAATTACAGTTATATACCTAAGCGCCGCGGGGCCGGGAGAGGGGATGAATAAAGGGAGCAGGTCAGGGCGACGCAGAAGGGAGTGGGAGAAGAGAGGAGGGCCTAGTCAGGAAAGGTCCCTCGGAGGAGATGTGCCTTCAATAAGGCTCCGAGGAGGGCGGGAGAGGCGTCGTCTGTCGGATTCGAGGAGGGGAGGCGTTCCAGGCCGGGGGCGGGATGTGGGCGAGGGGTCGGCTTTGAGATGGACGAGAGGGAGGCGCAGGGAGAAGGTTAACATTAGAGGAGCGAAGCGTGCGGGCTGGGTTTGTAGTAGGAGAGTGGTGAGGTGAGTGAGATAGGAGAGGGCCAGGTGATTAACGGCTCGCTCTCTGTGTCCAGGGCAGAGCGGGCCGGTGTGTAAGCACTGCAAGGACAACCCAAACAAGACCTGCAGGGTGTGCGCCTGCCACGTGTGTGGGGGGAAACAGGACCCGGAGAAGCAGCTGATGTGTGATGAGTGCGATATGGCCTTCCACATCTACTGCCTGAACCCCCCACTCAGCAGCATTCCCGATGATGAGGACTGGTAAGTCTCCAGGGGGTGGGGGAGGGGGGCCGGGGCGGTGGGGGGCGGGGGGGACTGGTATGGTATGGCTGGGCTGGTATGCCGTTTCTCTGGGCGGGGGGCCCCGCCTCGAGAGACTGGCGAGTCGTCTAAAGAGAGATTCCCCTACTCTGGGCATTTGGCCCCCGGGGGCTCTTCCATCTAAAACAGGGATCTTGGAAGAGATACTCTGGAAGTCGATAGGGCCCGGAGACATAGGTGGGTTTGGCTGGATTCACGGATGGGCACGTGCGCCCCCGTCCCCCTCTGCGGGTCACCTGCGGCAGAGTTAGGGGGAGCTAGAAGGGTCCGGCTAGCCTGGCAGAGGAGCGGTCGGCAACAAGTTTAGAGGGAACGACAAGGGCCGCCAGGAGGTCCGCTCTTAACGGACGTCCGGGGGGCCACCGCCGGTCGGTTCCTCCAGTTGGCTCGGGGTTCCTTGCGGAGATAGAATCCTGAGCTGGGCGGACCCCTGGGGAGGGTTTGGGGCCGGCGGGGGGGGGGGGGGGGGGGTACGGTGGTTCGGCTGAGGATGGCGCGGTGCATGGTTTTATGATCCGATGTCCTCGAATGAACCGTGGCGCCGCTCCAGAATGCCCATGGGCACCCATGATCTCCCCCCCCCTGAATTTCGGACTCGAGCGAGGCATCCGACAGCCGGGACTGATGTCGTCTGTACTGTCTTCACAGAGCTTGAAAGTTCAGGAGTCTTAAAGCTTAACGACTTGCGATTTTGGCATAGTCTTATTATTCCGTAGTGATTTTTCTCTCCTCTGTGGTCTACTGGAAAATTCAGCGAGGCTGGAGATTAGACTCGCGGCCAAATTTCTAAGTAGGGCAGGCTCTCTCCTGCAAGTCTGCTGCATTTTGGAGCCTTGGTGGAAACAAGCGTGCCTTTCACTTTCAGAGGAGCGGCCGGGGCTGTTTCGTGTTGGGGGAAGCGAGGAAATCTTGGATGAGCTACGTTGTGCCCATTCCCTTTCCTCCCTGGTCCCGAGTAGATCCTCCCCCCTTCCCCAGCAAAGACCCTCCTGCAGGTTTTTTCTTTTCCAAGCCGTCGTCTGGTGCTGTAGAAAGTCACTGAGGCTGGGTAGGAAGGAAGAGGCGCGCGCGCCCCGGGGCTCGGTTGACGTCAGATGTCCGAGACCACGATCGGCGGTTCATTTTACCGGTTTGTAACGTAGGTATTGCCCAGAATGTCGGAATGATGCGAGCGAGGTGGTCTTGGCTGGGGAGAAGTTGAAGGAAAGTAAAAAGAAGGCAAAGATGGCATCTGCTACATCATCCTCTCAGAGAGACTGGGGCAAGGTACCCGCTCACCCGTTTCTGGGCTTGGTTTATTTGCCATTTCGGCGGCCCAGTTCAGAGTGCTTCACGAGCGTCCCTTTTTTGTCCCCCGAACAGGGCATGGCGTGTGTTGGCCGCACCAGGGAGTGCACAATCGTTCCCTCTAACCACTATGGACCCATCCCCGGGGTTCCAGTTGGTACCATGTGGAAATTCAGAGTGCAGGTAGGAACCCGTTAGCTGCATGATGCTTTGGTGACTGATTTCAGATGGATGAGCCCGTAAGCGCCTTGAGAGCAGGGACGCCGCGGCGTTTTCTTCTGTTGCATATATTCTTCAAGCGCCCAGCACGGTGCCGGGGGGCGGGGGGGGGCACCCGCGCCCCTCTCCCCCCGACAGCGTCGGGCCCAGTGCACGGTAGACCCTCGGTCGATCGCTGTTGTCGATGATGTGGTATTTTTGTCGTCGTCGTCGTCGTCGTCGTCGTTTCCGTGTGGGTTCCCCCAACCCCGCGGTTCACTGTCAACTGGCACCCCTTGGAACCGGAGGTGGCCGGGGGGGGGGGGGGGGCGGGGGTGGGGGCAGGCGGGGGCACGGTCCAGGGTTGCCCTGGGATTTGAGGCGGGGACGGGAGGGGGCTGACACGGGACCTGCCCTCGGGCACCCCCGGTGGACCTCGGGCATGTGGTGCCACCCTCGAACCGGACTAGAAGCCGCCCAAACCGCGAGCGCCCCGATGACTAAGCGAAGCCCACGCCCCAGAGACTGGCAGTGGCAGCCATGAACTTTTAATCGTCGATTAAAACCCATGGCTGACGAGCCTCCTTCTCTTCCCTCCCCCTCCCTTCCCGGCCTAGGGATTCAGCGGTTGACAAGCCGGGCGAGGCGATCCTCGTCCGCCGATGGGAAACGCGGGCGCCGGGGCCCGTTACCGTGCCTTGGCCTGCCTTACTTTTCTTACCGTCGTGGTTTCTGGTATCTGTTCGGTGCTCGCTCTGGGCCGAGCACCGTACCGAGCGCGGGGGAAGGAGCAAAGATACGGGTTCAGGCGGTTCAAGGGTCATACAATCTAAAAGGTGGGGAGGGCAGACACCCCGGCAGAGAGATCACTCTTGCTCTCACCTTCCCTCCCCCGCTGCCCATCTTGGACCTGCCGCTCCTCGGCGGCGCCTTCCCCTCCGCCTTCAAGCAGGAGCCCGTCTCGCCCGCCTAGCCGTCACCCCGTCTCCCCTCTCCCTTTCTGCTCCAGACTCCTTGGAAAAAAAACGGGTGCCATCCGCCCGCCACCTTCACTTGCTCTCCCAACCCTTTCCCCGAGCTCACCGAACCTGCCCTCTCCGGAGTCGGCGATGACCTCCTCGTACAAGGCCAAGTTCAGTGCGGTCTACTCTGTCCCGGTCCCCGGCTTCCTCGACTCGTGGGCCCACCGTGGAGACGCGGACGACCGCTCCTCTCTCCTGGAAGTGCTCCTTTGCCTCTGTTTCCCCGACGTGCTTCTCTCCTGCCCCGCGGGCCACCCCTCCTACGTTTCATTCGCTGACTGGCCTTTCGCCTCCCAACCCTCCGACTCCGAGCGTCCCGGGCTAGATTCCGTTCGGGTCCTCTAAACGCTCCTCTCCGTACAGCTCATTCCGGGAGCTCCATCCGTTCCCGTGGCCTCGTTCACTCATTCAGTCGCGTTATTTATGGAGCACTTACTGTGTGCAGAGCACTGTACTTGGGAGAATACCATACAACGGTAAGCAGGCACATTCCCCGACCACGACGAGCTTACCGTCTAACCTCGGCTAACCACCTCCAGACGGTTGGTTCCCAGACCTCCCTCTCTGGCCCCGGCCTCACGCCTGATTTGCCACCCCGCGTTCCCTCTCGCCTCTCCGGGACATCTCCGCTTGGGTGTCCCAGAGGCCCCTCAGACTCGATCTGCGTCTGAGGCGGTACTTCTCGTCTTCCCACTTTAAGCCCACCCTCACCCCCTGACTTTCTCATCTGCCATTAACACCGCCGCCCTCCTTGTCCCGCGGGGAAGCCCGGCACCCGGGTGTCACCCCGGACTCCTCGCCCTCTTTCTGTTCTAGCCACTTTCCCTCCGTGGCTAGATCCCGCTGATTCTCCCGCCGCGTTATCGCGCGGATCCGCCCCTTCCTCTGCGCCCAGATGGCCGCCCCCGTGGGCTCAAGCGCTCGTCCTCGCTCGGTCGGATGGCGGTGTCGGCCTCCTCGCCGATCTCTGGACTCACCCCTCTTCAGCCTCTTCTTCCACGTTCTTCGGTCCAGGTCATCTTCCTTAAAGCGTCCTTCCGCTCCCGCCCCGTCCCCTCCTCAGTAGCCCCCGGCGGCTCCCCGTTTCTCTCCGCTTCCCTTGACCGTCGGCCAGCGGACTGTTGACCGGTTCTCCCTCCTTGCTCGGCTGCCCTCTTCTGGCTCTTCCCTAGCGAATCCCCTTACTGCCTCTCACCGTCCCCTCTCCCGCCTCTGGCCTCCCGCCGCCTAGAGCTCCCTCCCCTTCCAGATCTGCCCGAACCCCAGCTCTCCCCGTCTTTGGGGACCCCCGGGAATTCCACCCCCCTCCACCCCGCCGCCGCGAGGCCTTCCCCAGTGACGTGGCTTCTCCCCAGGTCCCGTCCTCCCAGTCACCACCTCGGCACCCGGGCCGTTAATTGATTTGGGCCCTTTCCTCTTGAAGGACTGAAACGAGTTCCCCCGCGACCCCTCGGCGTTCTCCTTTTACTCCTAAGCGGTGAAGGGTTCGGTGTCTGTCTCCCCCATTGGATTGTAAGGCCTTGAGAGTAGGAAGCGTATCTTTGACCCCCTCGGTTTCCTCCCAGGCGCTCGGTCCGGTGCTCGGCACCCAGGGCCGACGATACCGGGGGCTCCCGTCATCCACGCCGGAGGAGCCTCGCTCGGTCCAGCCCCGGAGCGTCGAGGGCCGAGGACCCGCGCGCAGGAGTTGACGCCGGCGCCGGTGGCTCGTCACCCCTGCCGGTCGTGTTCCCCGCTGGGGCAGTGGTTGCACCGAGCGGGCAGGCGGGCAGGGGGGCAGCCCGCCGCCAAGTGCTCGCAGAGGTTTCTTATGCGCAGGATCCGCTGATGGCCGAAGGGACCCCAGCCCGGTGCCGCTCCTCTGCCGTAGCGCCATAAGCCAACGGGCGGCTGCCGCCTCGGCAGTTGCCGCGGACCTCGCCGCCCACGTTGGCCTGCCCGTTTTTAGGAGCCCGGCCGGGCCCCCCCACCTCACGGACATGCCCCGGGCGGTTCTTCGGACGGACGGGAACCTCCGCCAACGATGGCGCAGAGCTTCGGGAGACGTTCCTCCGCGGGCGGAGCCGGGACCCGTGAAGCGCTCGCTCGATCAACAGTGTCTGCGGAGTGCCGCTCCCTCTGGGCGGAGCGCCGTGGATTGACCGGGTATAGTCAGTGAAGAAACCGGAAGAGAAGCAGCGGAACCTCGCTGGAGCGGTGCGGGCCGGGGGAGCCTTCGGGCCCTGCCGCGCTGCTCCAGGCGCTGCTCCAGGCGGGGCCGCCCTCGATATAGACGTGCGCTCCGACGGGACCTCCGGGCGGCACCACCGGCAACTCGTGCCGGTCCTCTTGCCGCCTCATCCGGGGCCATCGCCAGCCGCGAGGCCACGCACCCCCCCGGCCTCCCATCCGACCCGCCCGGCTGCCGGGGATTTTGGCCGTCCTCCCGCGGCACCGCCCGACGCGGGGGTGGGGGGGACGGGGTGGGGGACGGTGGTCGCCTTCTCTCCGGACGCCCTCCCCGGGCCTCCGGGCCCCGAGAGGGAGCGGGCCCACCCATTTTGGATCATCGGGCAGTCCCCTGCCGGTTCCCTTTCCCAGCGGACCCGCAGGTCTCTGAGTTTGGTCTTCGACGTTGTTGCTCTTGTCGTCTTGTCCGTCTCTGGGCCCCTCCCCCTCCCCCCCTTTTTTTTTTGATGGTGAGCCCCCGGAGGGCCGGGCACCGTGTATTAATTCTCTCCCGGGTATTCCCGCCCCACCCGCTCCGGGCTTAACGCGGTGCTTTGCCCGCGATAGTCAGGAGGCGGATTCCCGTGACTCCTAAGCAGTCACAACCACCCCAACGTTCTGACAGTTGTTCCGACGGGGGGGCCCGGGGGGTGACGTTGGGTGGCGCTGACCCACGGAACCGGGAGTCCCGACGGTTGGGAGTTCCGGGTCGCGTATGCCGCCGAGTGCCAGCACCCTTCGGGGGAACGCCGCAACGTCTCTGTCGCTCCCGGCTGATCGGAGAGAGCAAAGTCGCTCACCGGCATCAACGTTTACTGAGCTAGCATTTACTGAACACCCTGCCGCGCACCTGGTGAGGCATTAGGGCTGTACTTCTTAAGAACTGCTCCGGTCCTCACTTGGAGTTAATAACCGTGGTATTCAGCGCTTACTCTGTGCCAGCCACCGTACTAAAGCGCTGGGGTAGATAAGAGACGATCGGGTCGGACACGGTCCTTGTCCCACAGAGGGCTCCCGGTCTCCATCCCCGTTTTACAGATGACGAAACTGAGGCCCGGAGAAGTGAAGTGACTTGCCCGAGGTCACCCAGCAAGCAGTGAACGGAGGCGGAGGGAGGCGGCGACAGACGAGACCGAGGAACGTAAACTGAACTTAAGCGGGCCTAGGCCAGGTTTGACCGACACGACGTAGCAACGGATGGTTAGGAGACGGCCGTAGCGGACGGATGGTTTCTGGCAGGCAGAAATCGCCAGAGGTGGTGGCTCCGCTCGGGCGGAGGCTCTGTTTGTTGTTGAAGATCGGGACGGAAGGAAGCGGAGTGGAGACCGGGTGGGCCTGATGTGGGACGGATCCACAGGCGCAACGGGGAGGCCTTCCCTTATCCGGGAGGCCCGTGGGCCGGTGCGCCGGTTTCACCTCGGGGTCTCTTCGGCCGCTCTGAGAGGCGTGGCTGGGACCCGGCCGGCGGTGGCGCCATCTTGGAAAAGCGAGAGACCACCAGATGACGATCGCTAGTCGCGGGGAGAGGATCCGATCGGGGAAAGAGGCGGCGATCTAAGGCGGTGGACAGGAGCAGAGAGGGGCAGCCTCGGGGGAGACTCGGAGGTGGAGGGAGGGAGACGGGAGCGTAGGACACGGGGGTCAGAGTCGGGGGGGCTCCGGGTGGGGAGCCACGGAGGCCGCGCTATCTCGAAGCTGGCGTCCGGAAGGCGGTGAACCGTGAACGGTGGACGGGGCGGCGGGCCAACCCCACGCTTGCGAATCTCTCCCAGACCCCCTTGCGATGGCCGAGGGAGAGCATCGACCGGAACTCGATAGGGTCCGGCGGGGGTTCTGTGAAGAATGTAGAACAGGTCCTACTCTGTGGGACCTCTGTAGAACAGATGGCTGACATCTGTGCAACACGCTGTACTTAGCGCTGGGGAAAAGTGGGCGGATATCAGGGGTGGGAGGGAGGAGAGACGAACCCAACCCTACCTCCGCCCCGGCCAGTCACAGAGACCAGCGGAAGGTAAGCTTTGGGCTCTGTGGCTGCAGCTTTCTGCAGCCCCGCTCCTACCCGGCAGTGGCAAATGGGTCAGTGGACGGGAGCGAGGGAGGGAGCGGGCGTCCCGCGGGCGTCTGAGCGCCGGGGATTCTGGGAAAAGCGTCCGTTCGATCCACTGCCGATCAGTCTTTCCATATTGACCCAAGATGTTGAAAGGGGGAGGGGAAAAAACATCTCGCTTGCCGGGTTCTCACAGTCATCCTGGCCAGCGGCAGTAAGTGACAGCGTTGTGCGCGGAGCACCGCGTCCCCACCGTCCTCTCACCGTATCATTCCATCAGCTCCCTCAGCAGTGGTTTAATTGCTTCCTTTTGTTTTTATCGTTTCGTATCTGTGCTCGTATTCTTTTTAACCTATCGAACATTTGGCGACGGGTGGCTGCCCGTCTCCCTCGTCAGACCGGGGACTCCTCGAGGGCCGAGAACACGACTCCCATCCTGTGCTCCCGGGTGCCCGACGTGGTGCCCTAAGGCTAGGAGGCTCCGAGTCGGCCGCCTCTGTCCCTAGTAGCCCCTCGCCCCCTCCCCGGGCCCGGCACAGTCTTCCGCACCCAGTAGGCACTCGATAATGCCGGCGGTGATCCGCCGGAAGTCACAGGTCTGCCGCTGTTAGTAGTAGTCGTGGCGATTATCCATCGTTTAGCCGCCATGATTTATTCCCCGACATTTAGAGGGGGTCAGTCCTCCGCTAGCCTTCGTCGGTCAGTGGTGTTTCTTGAGCGCTTACTGTTTGCAGAGCACCGTTCTAAGCACTCGGCGTAGTAGAATTAGCAGCCACGTTTCCTGCCCCTAATGAGCTTAGTCTAATAATAATAATTATGGCGTTGGTTAAGCACTTACTGTGTGCCAAGCACTGGGTTAGATACAAGGTAATCGGGTTGGACACGGTCCCTATCCCACGTGGGGCTTGCCGTCTTAATCCCCACTTAAAGTGGAGTTCACTGAGGCACGGAGAGGTGACTTGCCCAAGGTCACGCAGCAGACAGGCGGCAGAGCCGGGATTAGAACCCACGACCTCTGACTCCTAAGCCCTTCCTCTTGCCGCTGGGTCGTGCCCTTCATGAACCTACTTCCCTAAAAGCACCAGTTTCCCGCATGAGTGGAAGTGGGGGTGTGTGTGTGTGGGGGTGTGTTGGGGGGTGGGGGGGGGGGGGGCGTCTCAACCAGGTATCAAATTGAGAGACTCGGTGCCTGCGAAAACTGCAGCGAGTTCCAGTCGGTCAGTAGCGTTTGCTATGGCCGGGCGCGGAGCGCTGTCCTGAGCACTGGGAAGAGAGTGATCGAGGGGAAAGACAGAGTCCCTGCTTTCCAGGGACTTTCGATCTAACGAGGAAGACCCGCAGCCACAGATTACTTAGAGTTAGTGGCGGGGAGGAGGAGGAGGACAGGATGAAAGCAGAGCCAGTTTTGCGACGAAACAGCGCGTCGGTTTTGTAGCGAGAAAGGACGGGGGGGGGGGGGCGGCGTGTGAGTGTGTACGAACACGTGAGTACGAGAAACGTCTGGTTAAATACCATATTGGCAACCTGGAGAAGAAGCGTCAACGACGGACCTCCCCCGCCCCCCTCAGAAACCCGACTTCCCCCCTCTCTCTCTCCTAGGTGAGTGAGTCGGGGGTTCACAGGCCTCACGTGGCAGGGATCCACGGGAGAAGCAACGACGGGGCGTATTCATTGGTCCTGGCGGGGGGTTACGAGGACGACGTGGTAAGTGGCTCTCTGCCGTTCCTGGATGACGAGGGGCTCGGTCCGGGAGCCGGAGTAGCGGGTTGGGGGGGCGGTGGTGATGCCTCTCTCCTCTGCACCTGGGCGAAACCTGACCGGCTTGTTGTCTGTGTGTTTCAGGACCATGGTAATTCTTTCACCTACACAGGCAGTGGAGGGAGAGACCTTTCTGGCAACAAGCGGACGGCGGAGCAGTCCTGCGATCAAAAACTCACCAACATGAACAGGTGGGGCCTTTTTCCCAGCTTGTCTCTGGCCCGCTGCCCCGTGGCGGTCGACGGTTTGGGCATTTGCAGAAGAGGAAGCTCTGGGGAGAGCGTGGAAGGGTTTCAAGCTTGAGGCTTGACCCGAAGGCCTGCGTGGTTCCTTTGTCTCCGGCCTCGGCTGTTCGAGTTCTCCAGCCACTTCAAGTTGGAAAGGAGGACACGTATTCAGAGAAGCAGCGTAGCGTAGTGGATAGAGCACGGGCCTGGGAGTCAGAAGGTCACGGGCTCAAATCCTGGCTCTGCGTGACCTTGGGCAAGTCACTTGTCCGGGCCCCGGGTCCCTCGTCTGTAAAATGGGAATTGAGACTGGGAGCCCCACGTGGGACAGGGATCGGGTCCAACCCGGTTTGCGTGTATCCACCCCGGCGCTTAGTTTGGTGCCTGGCACGTAGCGAGCGCGTAACGGATACCACAGTTGCTATTAATGCGGGAAGTCCGGAGTCGGAACCGAGCCCCTCCGTCCCCCTCCGCGTTCTCCAGCTCCTTGAAAGGCTGAGCTCCTCCTCCCTGGTCTTGTCACGAGAAGCAGCGTGACCCAGTGGCTAGAGCCCAGACCTGGGCGTCAGAGGATCTGGATTCTGATCCCGCCTCCGCCACTCGCCTGCTGTATGACCTTGGACAAGTCGCTTCACTTCTCTGGGCCTCAGTTACCTCATCTGCAAAATGGGGATTAAGACCGTGAGGCCCGTGCGCGGGACAAGAGACCGTGCCCCACCCGATTAACTTGTACCCACCCAGCATTTAGGACAGCGCCCGGCACATAGGAAGCGCTTAACAGGTACCATAAAAGAAAACCCACAAGAAACAAACTGAGAACTGATCGATTGTCTCGCGTGCCTCTCGCAGAGCCTTGGCTTTGAACTGCAGCGCTCCCATCAATGACCGAGACGGGGCCGAAGCCAAGGATTGGCGAGCTGGGAAGCCCGTCCGGGTCGTCCGGAACGTCAAAGGAGGGAAGCATAGCAAATACGCTCCCGCTGAGGGGAATCGCTATGATGGCATCTACAAGGTACCTCAGGGGTCCCGGCCGCCGCCCCCCCGCCCCCGGCCTCTCCTTTTCCTTCCGCGAGTCTGGGCTGGGTTCCCGTCCCGCCATCTTGAACTGGCAAGCCGCTCAGTCGCCGTCGATCCCTGCTCCTTCGCAGGTGGTGAAGTATTGGCCGGAAAAGGGGAAATCGGGGTTCCTGGTATGGCGTTACCTCCTGAGGAGGGATGATGAGGAGCCTGGCCCCTGGACCAAGGAAGGCAAGGACAGGATAAAAAAACTTGGCCTCACGATGCAGGTAAGGCACGGCAGACATCTCGTCCGCTTCACGGAGTCAGCCGCGGGGACCGGGTGGTATCGGCAGGTTGTCTTTGGTTCAGCTTCATGTTCCGCCCGGAGGGGCCACGCCCTCCGCGCGGTGTTCTTCTGGGTGTTGGGGATTGCGAGACTCCCCCAGTTTCATTGAGGGTGGGGCTTGTTTCATTTTCATTTTCACATCACTTGCCAGTGGCACTTGGGCAGTGAGGATAAGATAGCGTTGTCCTTGACTGCCAGTAATTAGCGTAAGCTTTGGCTTCATTGGGAGTTGGTGGGCTGGCAGAGGGGAGGAGCGTGACGCTGCTCAGTCAGCCCAAGCGTACCCTCTTTTATTTGTTGTTGTTGTTATTATTGCTTATAATAGTAATAGTATTAAGCACTTCTTGTGTGCCAAAGAACTGGACGGACCAGGTGTTCGGTTCAGTACAGATCATCAGCTCAGACACAGCCCCCGTCCCCAAGAGGACTTGCAATCTGTGAGGGAGAGAGAGAGAGAGCAGGGATTTCACTCCCATTGTACAGATGAGGAAGCTGAGGCTCAGAAAGGTTAAGTGACTTGCCCAAGGTCACCCAGCAGATTACTTCCCCAGCAGTATCCCCCATCCGTCCTTCGGTGTGGGCCACTTCCGTGAACCTACGCAAGCCCGGGTAGGTTCCTGAGGAAGCCCCGGAGCCTGGGTGATGGATTTCTCTGTTCTGGACGGTTGTCCTGTTCTTGGGCCTTCCTGGCTTGCTTGTGTTTGGACAGGGTCTAACTAGGGTAGGGCAGCTTAGTTGGCCAAGGGACTAATTAAAAGTTATGTACTTTTTTGCCCCTTTCCCTTTCAAGCAAACAAAATCCTGTGAAAAATCCGTGAATGGAATTTATCACTTCATTTGGGATATCGTGTTAAGTGGCACCACTAAGCTATCGCTTACCAAGTCGGTCATCTCGAACCCTTCGTTTTCATTTAAGAACCCTACTTTGGGTGCCAGATCTTTTCTCCCGGGAGCCTACTGAAGAACCGAGTTTCGTGGTGTTTTTCCTTTCGTCTGCTCTACGGTCTGAATAAATTGGCGTGAGACTATTTAACGCGCCTTAATGACTACCGAGAGCATAAGCGTAATCCAAGCCTCCCCCCTCTTGGGGTCGTCGGGAGGTGTCTCTGGAACGTAATTTTGGCACAGTGGGGGATTTCAAAACGCGGCGAGACGAAAACACGCCGACGGGAGCCGGCACTGCGGCCCTCCAGCGGGAGCCGGCTTTCGGTCGGAGACGTTTTCCCCCGAGTCGTTCCGGAGTGAGCTCTCGTCGGCCTGGCGTGGGCCGGCGGGCCGGAATGTCTCTCTTTGCCTGACCTGTTTGTGTTCTCCCAGTACCCTGAAGGTTATCTGGAAGCCGTGGCCAACAAGGAGAAGGAGAAAGAGAACAAGAAGGGGAGTGACGAGGAATTAGAATCCCCGAGGAAAGGGAAGGGAAAAAGAAAGAGGAAATCAGCAGGTTGGTGTCTTGTGAGGGACCGCCTTGGGAAGGGTCCCCTCACGCCTCCGGCCTCTGGCTGACCGCCCCCCTCCCGGCTCTCTGTTGTCAGGTGGTGGTGGGGAGACTGTTTCGGCCTTTCCCAGAGGAACCCCGAAGAAAACAAAAGTGGAGCCCTACAAACTGACCTCTCAGCAGAAGGCCCTCATCCGAGACGACGAATCCAACGAGAAGCTGTGGAACGAAGTACTGGAAGCACTGAAGGATGGACCGGTCAGTCTGGACTTTCCTTTGCTCTCAATCCACATCTCCCCTGGGGCTGGCCCTAGGGGAGCCCCCGCACCCTCCCTGCGAGCTAGACGCCCCCCGCCCCCTTCCCTCTCCCCCCAGAGAGCTGCCGTCCCATGGCCGGCGGTGGCTGGGGAGGAGGCCGGGCTGGGCTGTTGAGGGCCTGAGTCACCAGCACCCCCTTGCCACTCTTCTCCTGAATTGGAGGGGCGGGGTAGAGGTTATTTTGTGTCAATAATAATAGCAATAATAACGATGATGATAATGACGGTGATGGTACTCGTTAAAGCTTACTCTACCAAACACTGATGTAACTGCTGGGGTGGATACAGGCAAGTCGGGTTGGACACAGTCCCTGTCCCCCATGGGGCTCACACTCTTAATCCCCATTCTACATATGAGGTAACCGAGGCCCAGAGAAGTGAAGCGACTTGCCCGAGGGCACACAGCAGACCCCTGGCAGAGTTTGGGATTAGAACCCAGGTCCTCTGACTCCCGGGCCCAGGCTCTTTCCGCCGGGCTGCTTCTGTTGACTTCCGATCGCTCAGCAGATGATTTCATGATTTCCTTTTTTTAATATAAAAAAAACTCTGGACAGTTTATTATATGGCCTCAGGCATGTCATTCCAGGAAGTGGGGCTTCACTGTAGTAAAGCCTTAACTAGGAATGTGACATATCCAGGGCTTAGCAAGCACGCTCCTGCTTTAAGCCAAGGGTGAAAAACTGAAGGAAAGGTGACCCTCTAGTATCTGACGGGCTTCGGTCCGGATTCACAACCATCCCGGTTGCCGCGGCCTGGCTTTTCAGCGTCCAGTTGAAGAGGGGCGGGCCCTTCTGTTCTGTTGATGGAATCCCAGACCCTCAATTCCCGGTTGGGGGCTAAACTTATCATTTTTCAAGATTCCCGTTTAGTGGATGCCCGTCGAGTGCCGAGCGCTGTCCCGGGCACCTTTTGGGCATTTAAAAATCAAAAACAGCAACTAGAAAAAAAAAAAAAAAAGTCCCTTCCCCGAAAGAACTTGAGTCCAATGAGAGAGGGGGATATTAAATGGGTGCGTGGGGCCATAAGGACGAATCGACCTCTGAATTTCAGAAATTCCTGAATAAAGTGGAAGAAACTTTCCTGTGTATCTGTTGTCAAGAAGTGGTGTTCCGGCCCATCACAACAGTGTGTCAGCATAACGTGTGCAAGGTAAGACCCGCTTGTAGAGTTGGTGGGAATGGGTCCCCTCCCCTCCGGAAAATGCGATCGACCGTGGAACCTGTGTGGCGCTTTATGATCATTGTTGTTGCTATTAGTGATGACGATAATAGTAATTATGTATTTAAGCCCCTTACCATGTGCCAGGCACTGTTACTAAGCGCTGGGATGGATACGAGCAAATTGGGTTGGCCGCAGTCCCTGTCCCACCTGGGCCCGCGCTCTCAGTCCCCATCTTACAGACGAGGTAACTGAGGGTCAGAGAAGTGAAGTGACTTGCCCAAGGTCACACAGCAGACAAGTGGCGGAGCCGGGCTTAGAAACCGTGGCCTTCTGGCTCCCGGGCCCCTGTTCTATCCGCTACGCCGCACCGCTTCTCAGTATGTCTTTTGAAAGCACTTTCAACGGTTGTTATCTCACTTCACTTGCCTTGGGGGGGGGGCCGGGGGGAGGGGGGGGCGCATTTTCCAACTCTGCTACAGTGTACTTTCCCAAGCGCTTAGTACACGGTGGGGGAATCAGCCCATACCATTGATCGGTTGGTCGAGGCAAGTATCGCCAGAGGCTCTCAACTGTTTGAACTCTTTTTGCAGGACTGCTTGGATCGTTCCTTCAGGGCTGAGGTGTATAGTTGCCCGGCGTGCCGCTACGATCTGGGCAAAAGCTATGCCATGCAGGTCAATCAACCTCTGCAGACCATCCTAAGCCAGCTCTTCCAGGGTTATGGCAATGGCCGGTGATTCTGTAAAGCACTTCTTCCCTTTGTTTTTTTTTTTTTTTTGTTTTTGTTTTTTTTTATAAAACTTGTCGATGGGTATCGGTGGGCTTAATTTAAACAAGTAGTTTTCCCCAAAAGGTTTGTCTTCCTCATTTCAAAAAAAACAAACAAAAAACAAAAAACAAAAAACCCAAAAAACAATAGCAAACCCCCCCCCCCCCCAAAACAAAAAAAAACCCCTATAAACTTTGAGGAATCTACTTTGTATGTGTTGTGGCTTTTTTTTTTTTATTATTATTTTAACGTTGGACTTTGCATTCTGTTTTTCTGCCGTTTTAGCGACACAAACTATTTTTTTCCTTTTTGAATGAATTTTGCAAACTACTTCCGGCAAAGGCTGCTAATGATTATGCCCTTGAGTTCTCAGAAAGCTCTTCCCCCTCCTCCACTCCCGAGAAAGTGGCTTGGATGCTAGAACAATCTTTTGTGTGGTTTTTTTTCCTTTGTTTTTTGTTGTTTTTTTTTTTAAATGGCCAGTGGAATTGTCCATGAAGATAGAAGTGAGCTTACGATCTATCTTGGCAACCCTTTTATTCAAGTTGGGCTACGTGCTGCTTAGGGGTTGGGCCTGTTCCCGCCCCGGGGGTTATCAGGGAGTTAAAGGGAACCCAGTTTTTTATTGTTTTGTTATGTTTTTGGGCTTGTATCAAAAAGTTAAAGCCATTCCCCGCCAGCTGTCTTTTCTCGATACAAGAAACCCCTCTGCCTGCATTCAGTTAAAGAACTGGGGCAAGACCATATTCTACCTCTGTTGGATTCTCTTTTTGTCTAAGAAACTATCTGGGTTGTCTGGCTCTGATCCAGGATGCCGTTGTGGAACATGCTAAAGCCATTCTAAAGTGCCTTTGGTCCTCTTCTGAAAGACTGGGCTCTTTTTTTAGCACTGAAATGTTGAATTTGCCAATCGGATGATTTTTTTTTTTCTGGATAAAAAAAAAACGTAACACCGGAGCCACACAACACTGACGTTGGCATTGCAGACCGTGTAATAGCTTTGGATGCTAGGATGTATTTCGGTAAGACCAATTTACCAGGAAATGGAGAATTATGAGCCATAAGAGTTTAAAAAAAAAAAAAAAAAAAACCAACAAAACACAGAACAGGTTTTCTAAGTAAAATTTTTTGCAGTTGCTATGTAAAAGCTGATGATTTGTCAAGGGATTTTTTGGGTGAATGGATGGTAGGTTGTTCATCTAACAGTAAGGTTTGCAGTTTCATACCTCACCAAAACAGGGATATTTTTCAATTACAGTTAACTGCTGGCAGACTGGAACAATATGCGTGGGTTTTTTTATATACTTTTTCCTCATGGATAGAATGTTAATTTTTAGGGGGAAAAACAATGACATGTAGGGTTTTTTCTAAGTTTGATTTTTTTGTACAATGCAGATTTTAAGTTCTCAAAATAAATGTTACAGATGAATTTTTTCTTTCTTCATTTCTTGGTGTTTAATTGTTTCTCGAACAGGATCAACGTGTCTGAAAAATGTTATGAAACTGCTCGGTCTCTCCAAGATATTTTAGCATGGGAGTCTATAACTTCATTTTTGCCTGGACATAGGTGTGAAGAATCCATCGAAGAGATGAGCAGAGGGTTATTATTGTTATTATTGTTGTTATTGTTAGAGCAGTGTGGCCTAATGCATAGAGCAAGGACCTGGGTTTTAGGGATTAGAACCCTAAAAGAGCTTAACAAGCATTTATGGAGCACAGGCCTGGGAGTCAGAAGTTCATGGGCTCTAATCCCGGCTCTGCCACTCATCTGCTGGGTTACCTTGGGCGAGTCATTTCACTTCTCTGTGCCTGAGTTCCTTCTGGAAGATGGGCACTGAAACCGCGGGCCGATTTACACGCAACCCGATTTGCGTGTATCCACCATAGTCATTAGTACAGTGCCTGGCACATAGTAGTAATAAATAATTAGGGTATTTGTTAAGCGTTGGGGTAGATACAGGGTAATCAGATTGTCCCACGTGGGGCTCACATTTTTTAATCCCCAATTTTTTTATAGATGAGGCGACTGAGGCACAGAGAAGTGAAGCGACTTGCCCAAGGTCACCCAGCAGACAAGTGGTGAAGCCGGGATTAGAACCCACGACCTCTGACTCCCAACCCCGTGCTCTTTCCACTAACCCACACTGCACTTAACAAACGCCACAGTCATTTTTATATATATGTTATAGAGAAGCAGCGTGGCTCCGTGGAAAAAGCCCAGGCCGGGGAGTCAGAAGCCATGAGTTCTAATCTCGGCTCCACCACTTGTCAGCTGCGTGACTTTGGGCAAGTCACTTAACTTCTCGGGGCCTCAGTTACCTCATCTGTAAAATGGGGATTAAGACTATGAGCCCCACGTGGGACGACCTGATTACCTTGTATCCCCCCAGTGCTTAGAACAGGGCTTGGCACGTAGCGTTTAAGAAAATGCCCTAATTATTATTATACATTAAAAAAGAGGGTAGGTACCAGGAGGCAGTTTAGGTTGTGAGCCCGTCGTGGGGCAGGGATTGTTTCAATCTGTTGCCGGATTGTACGTTCCAAGCGCTTAGTACAGTGCTCTGCACATAGTGAGCGCTCGGTAAATACTATCGAACGAATGGACCGGGTTTCTTGTCTCCGCAAACTGAACTAGGGCTCTGGACTGGACAGAATACGAGGAGCTGAATATAGCCAGGGGCCCCTGGCAGGCTGAGTTGTAACTGCGAGTGGCTGGGGATGTTAAACCGGCACGTGGGCAACCAGTCAGCTGCTTCCGTTCTGTTTCGTGGCCGCCGCTCAACTGTGCAGTCAGCGTCTTTAGACACGGTGGGCATTCATTCATTCAATAGTATTTATCGAGTGCTTACTGTGTGCAGAACACCGGACTAAGCGCTTGGAATGTCTAGTTCGGCAACAGATAATAATAGTAATGTTGGTATTTGTTAAGCGCTTACTATGTGCAGAGCACCGTTCTAAGCGCTGGGGGAGATCCAGGGTGATCAGGTCGTTCCCACGTGAGGCTCACGGTTAATCCCCATTTTCCGGATGAGGGAACTGAGGCCCAGAGAAGTGAAGCGACTCGCCCACGGTCACCCAGCTGACGAGTGGCGGAGCCGGGAGTCGAACCCGTGACCTCTGACTCCGAAGCCCAGGCTCTTATCCCTGCCCATTGACGGGCTTACAGTCTAATCGGGGGAGAATGCAGGATGCAGACCATTGAATTCTAGGCACTGAGCGTCCCGAAGGAGATATAGTTGAATCCCTCGCCCTGTGCCTACGAGTGACCCCCCCCCCCCCCCCAAAATTGGCTCTAAAGCCTGGATGTGGAATTTGGGTGAGTCTTTACTGGTGTTACTAGGTGTTACTAGTGTTACTATGTGTTACTAGTGTTTACTGAGTGTTTACTATGTACCGGGCACTGTACTAAGCACTGGGGTGGATACATTCCAAGCGCTTAGTACGGTGCTCTGCACATAGTAAGTGCTCCATAATAATCGTGTTGGTATTTAAGCGCTCACTATGTGCCAAGCACTGCTCTAAGCGCTGGGGTAGATACAAGGGAATCAGGTTGTCCCACGTGGGGCTCGCAGTCTTCACCCCCATTTTACAGATGAGGGAACTGAGGCCCAGAGAAGTGAAGTGACTTGCCCACAGTCGCACAGCGGAGCCGGGATTAGAACCCACGACCTCTGACTCCCAAGCCCGGGCTCTTTCCATTGAGCCACGCTGCTTCGTGGCTCAATAAATACTATTGATTGAATGAACGAATGCGAGCAGATCAGCTGGGACGCAGTCCGTGTCCCACATGGGGCCCACAGTCTACATATGAGGTAACTGAGGCCCAGAGAAGTGAAGTGACTTGCCCGAGGTCACACGGCAGACGAGTGGCGGAGCTGGGATTAGAACCCAGGTCCTTCCGACTCCCAGGCCCGGGCTCTATCCATCCAGGCCGCTTCTCTAATTTATCTATTGGAGCCCAGAAATACGGAATCCAGATCTTTTCCCCACAGATGCTTTTTCGTGCGTGCGCGCGCGTTCTTGCATGTAGTATGTCTTTTGACCTCTGCACTCATTTACGAGCAGCAGAATCTAACCAAACTTCTTGTGGGGTCGAGCCGAAGTTTAGCCAATCAGCGTTTTTAAAGGAAGTTTATCCAGACGAAATCCAACTCTTCAACTGGAAGATTTAAAGGGTAGTTAGGGGAACCAAACGCCCTCTGCCTGTTTCCCATCCCCGTCCTGGGCTTACTGTGATCCGTTCGTAAAGTATTTCATCCTTAGGGAGCTTGCAAATAGGATTCTCTCTCCCCCTAAATCAAGAGAGACGACCTGCTCTATTGTACCCATCGCCGGGCCGGGGGTGGTGGTGGAAGGAGGCAGGGAGGAGAGCGGAACATCGTGTACGCTATCAAAGATGTGCTTACTAGAGAGGTGCAAGGGTGGGGGGGGGGGGAACAGCAAGCAATTGTAATAGTTGTCTACGAGAACAAAGCGCTGGGAGTCAACTTGACGTCCCAGGAGGGGTGTCTTAGGAGTATTCGATTCCTGGTAATAATAATAATAATGAAACTTAAGTGTTTACTCCGTGCCAAGCACGGTTCTGTGTAATGTGATACCCGTTAATCAGGTTGGACACAGTCCCTGTCCCACATGGGGCTCTCACTCTTAATCCCCACTTTACAGATGAGAGGAGCGAGGCCCAGAGAAGTGAAGTGACTCGCCCAAGGTCACGCAGCAGACGTGGAGGAGCCGGGGTTAGAATCCCGGTCCTTCCGCCTCCCAGGTCCGTGGCTCTATCCACTGAGCCGCGCTGTAGTGAGTGCCATCAAATGCTCTCCCTTGTAGCGTTGGTTCCTTAGTGCCCCGGGGACCCAAAGAATAAGTTGGCGGGGAATAATAGTAGTAATAATAATAATCATGTGTGGTATTTGTTAAACGCTTACTATATGCCAAGCACTGTACCGAGCACTGGGGTAGATAGAAGGTCATCAGATCCCACATGGGGGTCACGGAGGACGAACAGGTATTGAATCCCCATTTTGCAGATGAGGGAACTGGCACAGAGAGGTGAAGTGGCTTGCTCAAGGTCACACGGCAGGCTGGGGGACGCTAGGATTAGAACCCAGGTCTTCTGACTCCTAGACCCGTGCTCTTTCCACTATGCCACACTGCTTCGGCTGGGTGGGTGGCCGGGGCTGGGGAGACAGAAAGATGGGAAACCCAGGAACTAGCAACATCACAGGGACTTGACCGTGAATGTACCCATCCCTTCCCAAACCTGATTTTTGGTGTCTTAGGACAGTTTAAGTTGCCTTTTGGAGAGAGCTCTTTGACTGTCCTCAGTATGAAATTTCATCTTTTTTTTTTTTTTAAATGGTATTTGTTAAGCACTTACTATATTGCCAGGCACTGTAGTGAGCGCTGGGATAGAGAGGAGTTAATCAGGTTGGACACAGTCCCTGTCCCACCTACGGCTCGCAGTCTTAATCCCCATTTTACAGATGAGGTAAGTGAGGCCCAGAGAAGTTAAGTGATTTGCCCGAGGTTACCCAGCAGACCTTTGGCAGAGGCAGGATTAGAACCCAGGTCCTTCTGGCTCCCAGGCCCGGGTTCTATCCGCTAGGCCGTGCTGCTCATCTTCCCTCCTGATAATAATGATGGCGTTTAAGTGTTTACGTGTCAAGCGCCGCTCTCAACCCCGGGGTAGATGTAAAGTAATCAGAGCCCGGGCTTGGGAGTCAGAGGTCATGGGTTCGTATCCCTGCTCTGCCACTTGGCAGCTGTGTGACCCTGGGCAAGTCACTTAACTTCTCCGTGCCTCAGTTACCTCATCTGTCAAATGGGGATGAAGACCGTGAGCCCCACGTGGGACAACCTGATGACCCCCCTATCTCCCCCAGCGCTTAGAACAGCGCTCTACACATAGTAAGCGCTTAACAAATACCAACGTTACTATTATTAACTTCTCCGTGCCTCAGTTACCTCATCCGTAAAATGGGGATTAACCGTGAGCTTCACGTGGGACAACCTGATCACCCCGTGTCTACCCCAGCGCTTAGAACAGCGCTCTGCACATAGTAAGCGCTTAACAAATGCCAACGTTATTATTATTAACTTCTCCGTGCCTCAGTTACCTCATCCGTAAAATGGGGATTAACCGTGAGCCTCACGTGGGACAACCTGATCACCCCGTGTCTACCCCAGCGCTTAGAACAGCGCTCTGCACATAGTAAGCGCTTAACAAATACCAGCATTATTAGATTGGACACAGTCCCTGTCCCACAGGGGGCTCCCACTCTAAATAGGAGGAGGAACAGGTATCGAATCCTCATTTTACAAATGAGAAAACCGAAGCGCAGAGAGGTTAAGTGTCAGGGCCGCCATCACACAGCAGGCAAGTGGTGTAGCCGGGATTAGAACCCGGGTCGTTTGGCTCTCGGGTCTGTGCTTTTTCCATTGGGCCATGACGCTTCTCTCCTTAGTCCCCCTCCTCTCCTCTTTCCCACCCCCTCCCCCCCCAACCAGATCCGGGTGAGCCTCGCTGGCTGGGTCCCCGGCTCCGGTGGGAGGGGGCGGGGGAAGAGGGGAAGGGCTCTGGGATTTAGCCCTGGCCCGGTTCCGTGCCATGAAGCCTCAGGGTGTCGGAGTGAGTCCCGGGCTGGACTAGGGGTCACTTGCTCGTTGGGAGTGTTGGAGTGAATACGGGAAGGGGTATGGCTTAGTGGAAAAAGCCCAGGCTTGGGAGTCGGAGGACCTGCCTTCTCCTTCCGTGGCCTAGCGGATAGAGCGCGGGCCGGGGAATCAGAAGGTCACGGGTTGGCCCGTTCATTCATTCGATCGTATTTCTATTAATAACGTTGGTATTTGTTAAGCGCCCACTATGTGCCGAGCACCGGTCTAAGCGCCGGGGTAGACACGGCGGAATCGGGTTGTCCCCCGTGGGGCTCGCGGTCTTAACCCCCATTTTACAGATGAGGGAACTGAGGCACCGAGAAGTGAAGTGACTTGCCCGAAGTCAGCCGACAAGTGGCCGAGCCGGGATTCGAACCCGTGACCTCGGACTCCAAAGCCCGTGCTCTTTCCACTGAGCCACGCTGCATTTGTTGTGTGCAGAGCACTTTACTAAGCACTTGGAAAGTACAACAGAGCAATAAAGAGAGACAATCCCTGCCCACGACGGGTTTACAGTCCGGCGGGGGGGGGGACAGACAGCAAAACAAGGAAACAGGCATCAACATAAATTATATCTATATCTATAGAGAATCATAATAACAATAATAATGTTGGTATCTCTTAAGCGCTTACTATGTGCCGAGCACTGTTCTAAGCGCTGGGGTAGACATAGGGGAATCAGGTCGTCCCACGTGGGGCTCACAGTCTTAATCCCCATTTTACAGATGAGGGAACTGAGGCACAGAGAAGTGAAGTGACTCGCCCACAGTCACACAGCCGACAAGTGGCAGATCTGGGATTCGAACTCATGAGCCCTGACTCCAAAGCCCGTGCTCTTTCCAGAGAAGCAGCGTGGCTCAGCGGAAAGAGCCCGGGCTTGGGAATCAGAGGTCATGGGTTCGAATCCCGGCTCTGCCACTCGTCAGCTGTGTGATTGTGGGCAAGTCACTTCTCTGTGCCTCAGTGACCTCATCTGTAAAATGGGGATTAAGACTGTGAGCCTCACGTGGGACAACCCGATTACCCTGTGTCTCCCCCAGCGCTTCGAACGGTGCTCTGCACATAGTAAGCGCTTAACAAATACCAACGTTATTATAGATATATATATATATAAGTGCCGTGGGGCGGGGAGGGAGAGGAAGAGCAAAGGGAGTGAGCGGAGGTGACGCGGAAGGGCCGGGGAGCTGAGGAAAAGGGGGCTTAGTCTGGGTTCTGATCTCGACTTTGCCACCTGTCTGCTGTGTGTGACCTTGGTCAAGTCACTTCACTTCTCTGGGCCTCAGTTAACTCATCCGCAATAACAACAACTAGGGCATTAGGCGCTTACTATGTGCCAGGCACTGTACTGAGCCCTGGGGTGGGTACAGCAAATCGGGTTGGACACAGTCTCTGTCCCACATGGGGCTCACAGTCTCAATCCCCATTTTCCAGATGAGGTCACTGAGGCACAGCGAATGAAGTGACCCGCCCAAGGTCACACAGCAGACGAGTGGCAGAGCCGGGATTAGATCCCACGACCTTCCGACTCCCAGGCCCGCGCTCTACCCGCTACGCCGCGCGGCTTCTCATCTTGCTGCCGTAAAGTGGGGATTGAGACTGTGAGCCCCACGCGGGACCGGGATTTGCTGGTATCCACCCCAGGGTTTAGTACAGCTCCTGGCACATAGTAAGCGCTTCAACACACACTAGTTGTTGTTCTGGCTCTGTCACTTGTCTGCTGGGTGACCTTGGGCAAGTCACTTCATCAGACCACTGTGTCTTCCAGGTCTGTTATAGCGTCCTCTCCCAAGCTCTCGGTACAGTGCTCTGCACACAGTAAGCGCTCAATAAATACGAGTGACTGACCGATTCTCTGCCCGCTAGCTCATCTGTATAACAGGGATTAAGACTGCGAGCCCCACGTGGGACACGGGCCGCGTCCAACCTGCTCAGCTCGTATCTCTTGAGTACGGCGACTGGCGCCTTGTAAGTGCCTGACAAATATTTGTGATTTTTTTTTTTTATTGTAAAAAAAAAAGTGGGGGGCAGAGGCTGGTGGTACAGAGCTCACGGGGCAGCAGAAACCAGTCTTTTCGGCTTTCCGTTTCTCTTAGGTCTTGGATCTTGTTGGAAGCCTTTAGGGACAACGGTGCCCTCACCCACAGCGGGGAGTTTGGCGGGTGGGTGTGGGGGAGGGAGGCTGGGGTATCGGCCCTCTGGACTGTGAGCTTGTTGTGGGCAGGGATTGTCACCGTTTGTCGTCGTACAGGGCAGACAGCGTGGTTTAGCGGAAAGAGCACGGGCTTGGGAGTCAGAGGTCGTGGGTTCTAATACCGTCTCTGCCACTCGTCGGCTGGGTGACTCTGGGCGAGTCACTTCACTTCTCTGCGCCTCAGTTCCCTCCTCTGTCAAATGGGGATGAAGACCGCGAGCCTCACGAGGGACGACCTGATGACCCTGGACCTCCCCCAGCGCTTAGAACGGTGCTCTGCACGTAGTAACCGCTTAACAAATACCCACGATATTCATCCCGACTCTGCCGCTCGTCTGCTGCGTGGCCTTGGGCAAGTCGCCTCACTTCTCTGCGCCTCAGTTCCCTCCTCGGTCAAATGGGGATGAAGACCGTGAACCTCACGAGGGATGACGCGATGACCCTGGATCTCCCCCAGCGCTTAGAACGGTGCTCTGCGCGTAGTAAGCGCTTAACAACTACCAACATTATCATTATTAACCCCGACTCTGCCGCTCGTCTGCTGTGTGACCTTGGGCAAGTCGCTTTAATAATGCTAATAGTGTTGGTAGTTGCTAAACGCTTACTACGCGCAGAGCACCGTTCTAAGCGCTGGGGGAGATCCAGGGTCATCAGGTCGTCCCACGTGAGGCTCACGGTTAATCCCCATTTTCCGGCTGAGGGAACTGCGGCCCAGAGAAGTGAAGCGACTCGCCCACGGTCACACAGCTGGCGAGCGGCAGAGCCGGGAGTCGAACCCGTGACCTCTGGTTCCGAAGCCCAGGCTCTTGCCACGCTGCTCTGGGCCTCGGCGACCCCCTCCCCCCCCCCCCCCCCCCCGGAAAATGGGGATAGAGACCGGGGGGCCCGCGGGGGACCGGGACGGCGTCCAATCCTTCTCCCCCCCCCAGAGCGTTTAGTCCAGTGCCAGGCCCCGAGGCAGCGTTTAGCAAATACCCCAACGAGGACTACGGGTAAAAGCCGGGGCCTTCCTCCCGCCCGTACCCGCAACGGCCGCTGTGCCGGGCATCACGTACTCATTTCCCAGCCCGATAGCGGGGGGGGGGAGGGGGGGGAGGCGAGTGACGCCTCTCTTAGCCTATGAGCGCGCCTCCGGCTGGCCCGCCCCTCTGGGCCCAGCCAATAGGCGTTCGGGGGGCCCGCCCGGGGGCGGGGCCGAGCCCGCGTCGGCCACCCGGAGCCGTCCCGCCTCCCTTCTCCTTGGGAGCCAATGGGAGGCGGGCGGGGCAGCGGGCACGTGGGAGGGTGCGGCGGGGCCGGCTGGAGCCCGCCCCTTCAAAGCCAATGGAAAGGCCGGCCCCCCGACCAATGGGAGGAGGATGTCATTCCCGGTCTCCCTCCCTCCCTCCCTCCTTCCTTCCCCATTTCCCTTCTCCCGGCTTCTCCCCCGCGCCCTCCCCCCCTCCCCCCGTCGCTCCCATTCAGGCCCGGGGCGGGGGCCGCCCCTGTTGATCGGCGGAGCGGAGGTGGGCGGGGCCGTCGGAAGAGCCAACGGGCAGGCGGGTGTGGGCGCCGAGGGCCAATGGCGCGCGGGGCGGGGCGGGGCGAGCGCGGTGGGAGCCTGCGCTGCGGTGGGCTCGACGGCTCAAAGGGAGGGGGGCGGGGGTGGAAAGGCTCGAGCGCGACGGGGGAGGAGGAGGGAGGGGGGGAGCGGAGGAACCGGCGGCCGTTGCTTCGTCCGCGATCGGCTCGGGACGGAAGGCAGGTGAGGCCGCGCCGGCTCCCCTCTCCTCCCTCCGCCCTTCCCTTCCCTCTCTTTCCCATTCTTCCCCCTCCGTTCCCCTCCGCGCACACCTTTCCGGCGGAGGCGGCGGGGCCCGCCGAGGTGGCATGGCGGTTGGGCCGGCGAGAACGGCGGGGCCCAGGCCCCGCCGCTTCCTCACGACACCGCCCTCCCCCGCTCATTGTCTCCAGCGGCGCCCGGGCCCGCGGGGAGGGGGGAGCGGGGGTGGGGGCGGGCTCCTCTCCGGCCCACGGAGCGCTTTACCGCCCCGGGCCGGGACTCCCCGGGGGACGGCGTCCCCGTGCCCATCCCTTGCTCTTTTGATCGTGGCGGTGATTATTGGGATTCCGGGCGGGGAAATGGCTCCTCCGAGGGGCGTCCCTGCCTCCCCCGGGCTCCGAGGCGCTAATTGGCATAACCGCGCTGTGCCGGCTCCTTCCCCCTCCGTCGCCCGCCCGCGGGGGCCCGCGTCCCCACCCCTCCCCGTCGAGCGTCGCCTTCCCGGTGCGTCCCTCCTCTCCACCGGCCCCCCGCTCGACATCGGCTCCCCGTTGCCCTCCCCGCGCGGGTTGGGAAGAGGCGGGGGCTCCGGGGAAAGAGAGGAGTTGGTGTACAATAGGGCGCGCGAGGGGGACGGCGCGTGTGACATCGGATAATTGATTGGGGCGTCCGAGCCCCTCCTTGGCACAAAAGGCGCATCGGATGGAGTTTGCGGGTGGTCTCGGGCGGTAAAGGCGGGCCGTCCCCCTCTCCGGACCTCCGGACGCTCCGGCGTGTGCGAGGCGACCGGGAACCACTTGGGAGAAGGCGGGCTGGACCCCGGGCTTTCCCGGCCTGGACTCGACGCCACGGCCTTTTCGGCCGGCATTGGCCGCTTTCCGGGTAAAGTCCCTCCGCAGATGGGGCTGTGGAAGCCCGGGCTCGACTCCGGGATCCAGTCCCATTCCACAAGGTGCGGATGATCGGTACCTCTGGGCGGGCCGGAAGGCTTCGCGAGCCTTTTGAGCTAGAAAGGTAGGTCGGTTGAGGTTGCTCGAGACGTTCTTGCCTTTTCTTTCCCTCTCTCCACCTGGTTACCTGGCGTTTGGACTTACTGATCAATTACAGGGAAAGCGGCCCGCCATGATTTGGGAGCACTTGCAAGGTGACTCCAGAAGTCAGAGAGGGATCGGTTTACGGGGAGATGGAGGGATGTGGGGGGGGGGGGAGTGGATATTTCTCTTCTGGGGAGCGGGTTGCGTTTTCCGGGGGTAAAACCGTGACGGTTGGGCAGGGTCTGAATGCCCGGGGCTCTTACCGAGCGCGTCCCGTGGGCAGGGGCGCTGGACTAAACGTTCGGGAGAGCACACAATACAACAGAGTCGGGAGACACGTTCCCCGCCCCCGAGGCGCTTTTTCGCCCGGCCTGCAGTGGAGCGAGAACGAGGTGGAAAGGGATGCAAAAATAAGTTTAAATTCGAATGGCCGTCTTGCCAGATTTCAGTTAATCGGAAAAGAACCCACTCGAAACGGCCGATCCCGTGGCTCAGAGGTGTCCCACGAAGAAAACTGAGTGTTAACCCTAAGGGAGCGGTTGGGGGAAACTTCTGGAAACGGATTTCTTGCTCACGCTGTGCTAATTCGGGAAGAAAAGTCGATGCAGCAACTCTGTCCGGTGTCTGCCTCAAACACCTCCAGGCGCTGCCCCATTTCGTCTTGCACAAAACAATTCTCCCCGCCTTCCCCCTTCCCCCCCGCCCCCCCCCCCCAGCCATCAAAGTGCATCTCCCGCCCTCCTGTCCCCACACCTAGTTCGCACTTCACTCCCTCCAAGCCAACTTTAACTGTACCTCATTTGGGACTCTTCCACTCCAACCCACCGAGCAACCGTTTCCCCTCCCGACTCCACCAAACCATTTATTCTTCCAGGTCGTTCTGGCGATGCCACTTTGGCACCCGTGTTACCTGCTTGTTATTGAATGCCCCGCTTCTGCTTTTATCCTCGTCTTCCTCTTTTACCCCTTGGGCATTTAGCAATAATGATGATGATGGTACTTCGGTGCTTGTAACGTGCCAATAGCTGGGGTTAAGTTAATCGGGTCGGATACAGTCCCTGTCCCACAGTCTAAATCGGAGGGAGTAGGATTTAATTACCATTTTCCATATCATGTATCGTTAGCAAAATATCCCCCTTTTATAATAATAACTGTGATATCTGTTAAGCGCGTAACCGTGTGCCAGGCACTCTACCGAGCGCAGGGGCGGATACAAGCGGATTGGGTCGGACACAGTCCACGTCCCACGTGGGGCTCACACTCCATCCCCATTTTTACAGAGGAGGGAACTGAGAGGCCCAGAGAAGTGATGTGACTTGCCCAAGGTCACGCAGCGGACAAGCGGCGGAGTCGGACTTAGAACCCATGACCTTCCGACTCCCAGGCCCGTGCTCGATCCACTAGGCCATGCTGCTTCTCATGCTGCTTCCATCTTTTATGATGGAGGTCGGCCTTTAGTTCATCTCCTGTCGTGTCGGCTCAGCCCATCCCCAAGTAGTCTGGGGCATCAAAGAGATTTGGATCCAAGTTTTATTCCAGGAGGCATTGCTATAGTTCCCTCCCGAAAATCTGAACTAACTAAAATTTGGAGAAACCGAGACCACTGATCCCGTTTCAGCCAACTTGTACCTTGTCCCCTCTCCAGACCTTGCTGAGGAAGAAGCAAATCGAACTGATTTTTTTTTTTTCTGTGCCTCATTCATTCATTCGATTGTATTTATTGGCTGCTTACTGTGTGCGAAGCACTGTACTGAGCACGCCTCCCCTGCGGGGCTCGCCCTTTAGGGCAGGGCTCCTGAGCCCTGGGACGGCAGCGATTCTCACAAACTGGATCATCATCACTGATCAAGCGACGGTATTTAGTGAGCACTTATTGTATTCAGAGCCCTGGGGCTAAGCGCTTGCACTTGGGAGAGAATTCAATTGTATTTATTGAGCGCTTACTGTCTGCTGAGCACTGTTACTAAGCGCTTGGGAAAGTACAATACAGCAGTAATGAGACAGTCCCTCCCCATGATGAGCGCACAGTCTAGTTGGGGGGGCGGGGGAGAAGGAGACAGACATCAACACAAGTAAATAGACATCAGTATAAATAAAATTACAGATACATGTATAAGTGCTGTGGGGCTGGGAGGGGGAAGAGCCAAGGGAGCAAGTCAGAGTGACTCAGAGAGTGGGAGATGGGGAAAAGTGGGGCTTAGTCTGGGAGTACAGTACACCAGAGTTGTATGGTCCATCCCTTTCACATTTCTGGGACTTGTCCCATTTTAACAGGCACTTGGGACCGTCTCAAAGGTTCCTCATCCACGATGGGATCACTCTCATTTTTACGGGGATATTATTATTATCATTATTATTATTATGTTATTAAAGTGTCGTCGAGTCGCTTCCCGTTCGTAGCATCTCCACGGATATACTCTCTCCACAACGTCCTGTCCTCTGCCATAATCCGCAGCCTTTCTAATGGTTCCTCCGTTATCGATGTTATGGTAAATTACGGGGATCTTGGGGTCTGGAATGTGTGGCATATGGTCAGCGGTTTTGTGCTGACATGTCCGTGCCCATCCAGTATGCAGTCTACTGAAGCAGGCGAGGTGGGATGATAGACGTACACTTCCAGGGACAGACCACAACAAGGATAAAAGCCCATCCAAAAAATGTGAGGGCTAAAGGGAAGCTGGTTTGAATAGGGTCGGGAGTCAAGCCCCCCCCCCCCCCCCCCCTTTCCTCTTCTCCCACTCCATTCTGCATCGCCCTGACTTGCTCCCTTTGTTTTCCTAGCTCCTCCCACTCCAAAGACTGTCAGCTCGTTGTGGGCAGGAAATGTGCCTGTTTATTGTTGTACTCTCCCAAGTGCTTAGTACAGTGCTCCGCGCCCACAGCTCTCAATAAACACGAATGAATGTCATTTCCCCTGCCCCAGAACTGGACGCATAGCTCAGTGGAAAGAGCCCGGGCTTCGGAGTCAGAGGTCATGGGTTCGACTCCCGGCTCTGCCACTTGTCAGCTGTGTGACCGTGGGCGAGTCGCTTCACTTCTCTGGGCCTCAGTTACCTCATCTGGAAAATGGGGATTAACTGTGAGCCTCACGTGGGACGACCTGATTATCCTGTATCTCCCCCAGCGCTTAGAACGGTGCTCTGCACATAGTAAGCGCTTAATAAATACCAACATTATTATTATTCCTGGTGGCTTCAAATTAGCACTAAAAACATCCCCACTTCACTCCTCTGGAGGGACTTTAAATACGGTCGATTCATTCATCGAGCGCTTACTGTGCGCGGAGCACTGTAGTAAGCAGCTGGGAGAGTACACCAACAGAGTTGGTAGACACATTCCCTGTCCACAACGCACTTGCACTACTAGGAGGACACGGGTGTTGCTTGTTCTTGTGATTTTGAGATTCTTTTTCGGGGGTAGGGCCCCCTGGCCAGCAGCAGCTGAATGTGTCGAGTCCCTTACGTTGGGCAGAGCACAGTACTAGGAGGATTGATTACCAAGGAAGTGAAAGACGTGATTCCTCCTTCAGAACTTACAGTCTGATGAGCCCAAAGAAGGTGTCTGGTACATTCCTGCGGGTTTTCTGGCTTTACCAGGAGGGCCGTGTGGCCCAGGGGAAAGAGCAGATGGCTGGGAGACAGGAGACTTGCGTTTTAATCCGTAGCTCTGTCACAGACCCGCTGTGTGACTTGGGGCAAGCCGCTGAACCTCTGTGTATCCCCTCTGTAAAAGGGGCCCAAAAAACCCAGTGCTTCTTCCCTCTGAGACCGGGAGCTCCGGGTGAGACAGGGACAGTGTCCGATCTCTGCCAGAACAGTGCAGAAGTGGAACGGCTACCCAGTTGACGCCACCCATGTGGACAGTCCATCTGGGTAGTTGAATGGGAATTTATGGGCTGTCCACCTGGAGGAAACCATTGAGGTTCAATCCTTCCCGCCTCTGACATTGGCCAGTGTTGGCCACTGAGCTTTGAGCAAGAAGAGAGAAATATCGTTTTAGAATGATTTGATTTCCAAGTCGATGCGGCTTTGCGTCTCGACCGGCGTCCACAAGTCCTTGAAGTAGCGTTTTGAAGCACCTCGGTTTGGCGGTTACTTCTGGCCTTCTGGCCGAGAAGATTTCCCATCGCACGATCCTTCCGGGTCGGGATATCGGTCTCGAACGGGAGGTGAGGGAGAAAGAGGTAACTCCAGATGGCTGCCACTAGCCTCACGTGTGTGGGATTGGGGGAGGGGCGGGGAGGAGGGAAGTGTTTTCCTGGACAAAATGTCCCCTGGTGGACCGTACTGTAGTAGAGAGCTCGTCTCTGGTGAAATGCAGCCATTCTCTGCCTGAGGCTTCAATTTAGAAGGGAGTGGTCGGGAATGGGCAGTGTTGGAAATCCCAGAGTGGGAGCGAGGGGGCCCAGTGGATCTTCCCATCCCGAAGAAACCCGATGCCGTGGTAGCTTGCGGCCGGTCGTCTCCCCGGTCATCCTTTGATCCCTGGGGTAGTCGTGCAGGCTGGAAAATGGCTGAAAGTTCACTTTCCGGGAAGGTTTTATTAGCTCTGCCATCCTGGCTCATCCCTACTCCTTTCTGCTTCCTGTGATGACTGTTGCTCTTTGTTACTCCGGCGGGGCAGCCCGGCCTCGTGCCTCTGGGCGACGATTCCTGCCCGTCGAAGCGGCTATTGGGTTCGTTTGGGAGACGGAGATTAGGCATTAGAAAACAAACGGCTCATGCCTACGCCACCAGAACAAAGTCGCAGTCCGGAGCGTCGAAAAATAATACCGGGCCCCCACACGATTTTTGCGGCGGTAGATCTTGATTTACATTTTTCTATACCGTGGCACAATGACTTGCCTGTAAGACATAAGGCATCCTGATGAGTAATGTTTTTTGATTTGCTCCCAATATTAAGTTGCTTTTTATATTTTCGCCGGAGCACAGATGAGAGCTTTGTTAAGGGAAAAACAGCTTTTGTGTTATCCCGGTTGCCGGAGCGAAAGAACCTAGCCTGACTGTTCTCTTGGGAGGGAGTGTTGAGAGGAAACCCTGTCAGCCAAGTCGATCGATCGGTGGTATTTACTGAGCGTGTATGTGTGCAGAGCACTGCACTAAGCGCTTGGGAGAGGACACTGTCACAGGGTTGGTACCTGAAGGGGGGGAGGTTGAGGAGATAGCAATAATACTGATGATAATGGTGGTATTTATTAAGCGCTTACCATGCGCCAGGCACGGTACTGAGCACTGGGGTGTGTAAAGCATATCGAGTTGGGCACAGTCCTTGCCCCGTGTGGGGCTCATAGTCTCAACTCCCGTTTTACAGATGAGATACCTGAGGCACAGATAAGTGAAGTGACTTGCCCCAGGTCACCCAGCAGACATGTGGATGTTGTGCCCTTTCCCTTCCGCCGTGAGATGGCTAGAGCAAAGATGACACGGGTGTCTGTCGGGAGGGCTTTTGCTTCCTAGCTTTTGGGGCCTTCTGGCCAACCCCTTTGGACAGTGCCTGGCACATAGTAAGCGCTTAACAAATCGTATTATTATTATCATTATTATGTGTTACACGTCTTTTAGAATTTGTCTAGCAGGCCTTCCACTGCTGGTCGGGAAGCTCGTTATTTTGAGAAGCAACGTGGCCTAGTGGAAAGAGCCCGGGCCTGTAATTGAGGATGAGGGTTCTAATCCCAGCTCGCCGCGTGTCTGCTGTGTGACCTTGGGCAAGTCGCATCACTTCTCTGGGCCTCAGTTGCCTCATCTGTAAAATGGGGATTGACTGTGGGCCCCATGTGGGACAGGGACTGCGCCCAACCCGCTTAGCTTGTATCTACCCCAGTGCTTAGAGTAGTGCTTGGCACATAGTGCTTAACAAATACCACAGTTATTGTTATTGGGATACAGACTAGGGGGAGCTTGAACCAATCTGCAGACATTTTCTCGTCCTCTACTCGGCTTCCGTTTCCAAACCCAAACCACTGTGAGTGTTAGAGATTTTGGTGATGGTAGGAAAGGAAGCCTGTTGGTTTGTTTTTTCTAATATCACTTTTAAGATCTTCGGGAAGCACCGTGGCATAGTGGAGAGAGCCCAGGCCCGGGAGTCAGAGGACCTGGGTTCTAATCCTGGCTCCACCACTTGTCTGCTGTGTGACCTTAGGCCAGTCACTTCACTTTTCTGTGCCTTGGTTCCCTCATCTGTAAAATGAGGGATTAAGACTGAACGTCCCACGTGGGACATGGACCCGTGTCCAACCGGCCTATCGTTTATCTACACCTGCGCTTAGTACAGTGGCTGGCACGTAATAAGTGCTTAACAAGTACCATAAAAAAAGAATATATATATATATACATATATATACATATATGTATGTGTATATATATATATATATATATATATATATATATATATATAGGGAAAGGAGAGGGGCACTTAAAAGCGTGAGTCCAGTTGGAGGGAAAAAGAAATTAGTGGCTAAAAGACATTCTGGATCAGGATTAGGGGCCCGGCCAAGGGTTGGCAAGTTTCATTGGCTACCTTATCAACCTTGGGAGTCAGAGCTGGAGGCATGGGAAACCCCATTTCTATCTGGATCGAGGACTGAGCACGTATCTCGTTTATCTGAGAGACAGGCTATTCTTTGCATCATCAAAACTTGCACAATTGCCCCCGTGGAATGGATGACACAACATTCAGCCCCACGGGATAATCTCATTAGCGTTCTTTCGGGTCTGGTCAGAAGTGATATTGTGCCCATTGTTGCTACTGGGGTGGCCATAATTAGGTTTCAAAGGCGACGCATTGTGTGGATGAATAAGGACGGTCTCACTTCATTCTTTAGTTTCTGTTTATTTTAGGACAAAAGCACCAGGCAACTAGGGCATCTCATACACATTTTGTAAACTCCTCGGCAAATGCCCGGAGCATCCCGTTTTTGTCTGTCCGGTCCCGGAAGACAAATCAAATCTGGGACTTAGGGGGGGTCAGGTGGCCCGTAGCCGTCTGGCGTACGGTGTGTCGGCTTCTTGCTTCCTGGAGTATTTTACCTCTTTTTAAAAAAATTTGGCAGTGGCAATTGCCTAACCTGCATTAGGAGACTGCGTTAGAATGCTAGGATTTGACAGAGTCGACAGGGCTACGGAACCTGAGCATGGCGTACGGAGGAAACGATTAACCAGTTTGTTCTGCTGTGACCTGTGTTTTCATGACACAGTTTGGAATATAACATGATGTAAGAATTCGGGGGCATTCTTCCTCCCACATAAATCTCTTCTGGTATAATACGCTCCACCAGTTGGCCCAGGGAGATTTGGCGTAGGAAGAAACAGTTGTGGGCACACATGTGGCATTTGCCTGCACCTTATTGTACTGTGGACCACACGGTAAGTTGTGTTACGGCATCTTTCCACCACCGCCCCCCACCCCCCCCTCCGGCCAGGTTCTCGTCCAACGCAAAGGTTACGTTCTTGCAAAACCTCGTGTTGAGGCGGGATTGACCGCCTCCCACAGGGCGTGAGCAGTTTTTTTTTCGAGAACTTGGACCCAGACAGGCTCACGTTGTCGGAAGAACCTGTCCGGATCCCGTTCTGTTCATTCAGTCGTATTTGAGTGCTTACTGCATGCAGCGCACTGTACGCAGCACTTGGGAGAGTACAGTACAACAATAAACAGACATTCCCTTACCCACAACGAGCTTAAAGTCTTGGGGGGTGGGGGCGTGGAGACAGACAATAATATCAAAAAAAAGAACGACAGATACGTACTTAAGTGCTGTGGGGATGGGAGGGGGGAAGAACAAAGGGAGCAAGTCAAGGTGATGCAGAAGGGAGTGGGAGAAGAGGAAGTGTGTGTGTGTGGGGGGCTTAGTTAAGGAAGGCCTCCCGAAGGAAATGTGCCTTGAATATGTCCTGAAAGCGTGATTATGGCAGAACCGAGCATATTTTAACGCACAGAAATTTAACCGTGTTTGGCAAGGACATAAAACCTTCTGGTAGTGGTCACTGTGACCATTTTGTTTTGAAAAGAGGTGTGCATCAAAAGGCATCACTCCCCCAAAACTCATTTATTCTCATCGAACTGAGGGTCACTCTGATGTGATTTCCCCAACCCCATGATAAGAGGTTTTTCAAGAACCCAACTCCCCAGACCCTGTTTGGACTTAATAGTACTTTCATGTTTTTGGTTGGGGGAAAAAAAAAATAATTCACTTCTATAAAGTGATTGTGACAGCTCCAAATTGTTAAAGACAGAAGAGCCAAGGAGGATTTGAACCAAATTTGGATTGCTTGGAGAGTTGAATAAAATTGCTCCTATAGATTTAAAAATCCACTTTGGGGTTCTACTCTGGCCACTGATGTCCCTGTAATACTACATCATGGCTTCAGAAGAGAAAAAAGAATGTCACGGGTGAAGGTAGCCTTAACAGCTGCTGCCACAAGTGCATTTTGCCTAGGCCAACCACTCCTGGCTGATTTCATGTTTGAAGACCCCCCCCCCCCCGCCCCCCCCCCCCCCCCCAAAAGAAGCCAAAACCCAAAAAACAAACAAAAAACCCAGCCAACCATCTGCACACAGTAAATACAATTGAATGAAATGGCAGTGTGATTTGTGTTTCTCCCCCCCCCCCCCCCCCCCCCCGCCCACCCCAACCTCCAATTGGATGCTTTCCAGTCGTTATTCCTCAAATCATCTTGTAGGATAGTCCTCAGTCTGATCCCATTGGTCTGGCAATAGCATGGAGGTACTTGGGAGAGAACACTACGATAGAGTTGTTAATTTTGGTACTCGTTAAGCGCTTACTCTGTGTCAAGCACTGTTCTAAGTGCTGGAGGAGATACAAGTTAATCAGGTTGGGTACGGTCCTTATCCCACATGGGATGGACTCTCAGTCTTAACCCCCATTTTACAGATGTGGGTACTGAGGCCCAGAGAAGTGAAGTAACTTGCCCAAGGTCACACAGCAGACACGGGAATTAGAACCCGGGCCCATGCTCTATCCACTAAGCCACACTGCTTCTCTCGGCACATGAGAGAGAACAGAGTTGGCACGGAGTTGGCAGATACGATCCCTGCCTTCAGCGGGTTTACAGTCTAGAGGATGTCAAACCCTGGAGTTTACAACTAAAACTGTCGTCTTTAACACATTTCAGTCCAGTGTGGTAAGTGATCATACAGGGTTCAGGTAAAGCAGCTCTCTTTGGAAATGTGGAGATTTAAGTATTTCTATGAAAACAAACTCTTTAATATGCAACTAGTTGCAATGGAAAGCAAGAAGGGCTTTATTGCATCTCTCCTGGGTGCTTCTTTGGAAGTTTAATAATCATCCCCTCCCCCGTTTTGATGGTGATATGCATTTTAAGATTTGAATTTTTTGTTAGGTTCCTCTTGGTGATAAGATGCCCTTCAGGAGACGTTCTACATGTTTTAGCTTTAGAATATGAAATCATGATCTGCTTCCGCTCACCAATTTGGCGCCATCTGGATTGAACGGGTGTGGAATTTTTTGAAGAAGTTTCTTGTATCGGAGCCGCCTATCTTATCTCTATCAGATGACTTTGGGATTTATTGAGGTCCCATTGGGTGCGATGCCCTATACTAAGCTCTGGGGAAAGTACAGTAGGAAAGAGGAGAGACCTGTTTTTGCCCACAAGGAGTGTACACACTGATGGGGGAAGCAGAGAGAAAAATATGTACAAATGGAGTAATCAGAATAAATACCTGAATGTACTGTTGAATATCCATATATGTATGTGTACGTACTAAAGGCAAGTATAAAAAATTCATACGTTTAAGAGTTGTTTGGGGTTGGGAGGGCTGGGAACTAGTCAGAGAAGGTTTATTGGAGGAGGTGTGATTTTTTTTAGGAGGACTTGGAATATGAGGAGAGGAGGCATTCCAAGCTGGGGGGAACGGTGTGAGCGAGAGGATGAGGCAGAAGAAGTGGGAGCAAGATCCAGTGAGAAGGTGAACTTGGGAGGAGCGGGTGAAGAGAGCAGATATGCGAAGCTGATCGTCAAAGTCTTTGCTTGTTGTGGAAGCTTCTCAGGGGTTTGAAAAAGGTTTGGGCCCTGTTGTGACTGAGCTGAGGACACTGATAAGGGACCAGGTCCTGAGGATGGCCCGATTTATGCATTTTGGCGCCTTGGCTCTTTTCCTACCACCTCTTTGTCACGTTGCTCTTCCAGAAGGCATTTTCTCTCTCTCTCTCTCTCTCTCTCTCTCTCTCTTTGTTTTTCTGTTTCTCTCTTTGTCCTCTCTCTTTGTGCTTCTCCCTCTGTGTTTATCTCTCTGCGGGTTTCTCTCTCTCTGTTCCTCCATCTATCTTCTGTCTTTCTGTCTCTCTGTGTCTGCCTCATTGTGTCTGTCTCTTTGTCTCTTTCTCATCTTCACTCGAGTGAAAATCCTAGAACGTTTAGTTTTGTTGGGTCACCTCAGTCTTGAGCTATAGATTTTGAAAAGTCCATCACTGTTGTTGCCTGGAGCTCATTAAGATCATCCATTCAGAAGTATTTATTGAGCCCCCACTGTGAGCAAAGCACTGTTACTAAGTGCTGGGGAAAGGACCAAGGGTGAGACTTAATCACAGCTCCTAGCTCAGAGGGGCTCACAATCTAGAAAAAGGGAGTGGGGGTTGGTGATGGACCCATAAAGCGAGATGGAAATGAGAGACCAAACATAGGGCAACGAGGACAGCGATAAGCGCTGTGCGGCATTAAGGGCACAGGAGCGGCTTACAGGTGGCTCCGTACTCTGGCAAGAAGCCGGGCCCAGTTCAAGAGCCATGAGCTTCCGACTGTTCTCCTCCAGTGGGATCAGACAGGAGGAAGGAAGGCCCAGGTAGCCCTGGAGGGGTGGGGGTGGGGTGGGGGAGGATGGGCCCCTCAAAATATATCCTTAGAAATGCAAATGAAAGCAATGTGGCAAAGAATGGGGATCCTGACAGTCATCCCCTCCTTGGGCTGGGCCGGGAGGGTTGGGGGAGGCCGACATTGAAACTGTATTCTCTGGTGCTTTTCAAAGGAAAATCAATCCATCGGTGGTATCTCTTGAGCGCTTACTATGTGCAGAGCACTGTTCTAAGCACTTGGAAGACTGCAGTGCCACAGAAGTAGCAGGGATGTTCCCTGCCCATAAGGAGTTTACACAGTGAGCTTTCTAGTAATAATAATAGTATTAGAGCACTTGAGAAGCAGCATGGCTTAGTGGCAAGAGCCCGGGCTTGGGAGTCAGAGGTCACGGGTTCTAATCCCAGCTCCGTCACTTGTCAGCTGTGTGACCTTGGGCAAGTCATTTCACTTCTCTGGGCCTTAGTTACCTAATCTGTAAAATGGGGATGAAGACTGAGCCCTACGTGAGACAACCTGATTACCTGGTATCTCCCTCAGCGCTTAGAACAGTGCTTGGCACATAGTAAGCACTTAAATACCAACATTATTATTATTAGTGGATAGAGCATGGGCCTGGGAGTCAGAAGGACCTGGGTTCTAGTCCCAGCTCTGTCACTTGTCTGCTGTGTGATCTTGGGCAAGTGGCTTCACTTCTCTGAGCCTGTTACCTCATATGTAGACTGTGGGCCCCATGTGGGACATGGACTGTGTCCAACCTGATTACCTTGTATCTACCCCAGCACTTAGAGGGAAGCAGTATGACGTAGCGGATGGAGCGTAGGTCTGGGAGTCCGAAGGTTATGGGTTCTAATTCCGGCTCCGACACTTGGCTGCTCTGTGTAAGTCGTCTCGCTTCTCTGTGCCTGTTACCTCATCTGTAAAATGGAGATTAGGACTAGGAGCCCCTTGTGGGACAGGGATTGTCCAACCCAATTTGCTTGTATCCACCCCAGCGCTTAGTACAGTGCCTGGCACATAATAAGTGCTTAGCAAATACCATAATTATTAATCATTATTGTTAGGATAGTTCCTAGCACCTGGTAAGCACTTAACTACCATTAATTTAAAAAACAAAACAAAACACCCAACAACTTGCTGCGTGCCAGAGTACTCGGGCAGGTAGACAAGACAATCAGGTCAGACATAGTCTCTGCTGTTCCATACTAGGCTCGCGGTCGAGTAGGAGGGAGAACAGGTATTGCATCCCCATTTTTTCAGATGAGGAAACTGAGGCCTAGTGAAGTGGCCTGCCTAAGGGCCCACAGCAGGCAAGTGGCAAAGCTGGGATTAGTAACCAGATCCCCTGGCTCTTTCCATTAGACCATGCTGTTTCCTACTCTCTGGAGTCTGAGATTACTATGGCACAGCTGTCACGGAGTAGAGTGTGTGACAGTTAACCCTGAAGCAATTAAATATCTCACCAACAGTCTGCAGTCTTACCCCCTGAGTCAGGTGTCGAATACACAACCTTCAGAACATGTTTAGGTTTTGCTCAGTTTGGAGTCCGGATGCTGATTTTTCCACCACTCCAAATTGGCGTGTCTCCTATGAGGTTCACGCGTTTAAGCTTCCTTTGGGACTGTGATTCTATTCTGACCACCCAGCCTTTCTGGTAGGGGTTTGGACAAAAGGTGGGGTTCTAATCCCTGCTTCTGTTTTATTTTTTGGATTTTGGTTTTGCTCGTCCGTCTAGTTGAGTCACTGATGGTTCTCTGGCACTGCAGCTGCCGTAAAGCGTAGAATCTGGGTCAGTGTGTCACACCCACTTGTTAGGAGGCCCCGAGAGCACTGCTCTTCAAGAGAGGGGAAGTGATGGGTGTAACTTATAGTGGTATCTCACCAGTTCTGAGTTCCAAGCAGTGGAAGCACGGAAAGCCGATCCCGTAGACGGGTTTAGTGAAGTCCAGGGGCGAAGGCCGGGCGGTGGGGGAATGACCAGATGTTAATGTTTCCATTTCCTCGCACTCAGTATATACTATTGATTATGTGATTCTGGATAGACTTCCCCCCACCCCCCCCCCAATGGGGAGCCATTGGGAATCCATCTGAGTAAAGCTACCAATTTTCCACTTAGAACACTGTGGGGGGTTTCCTTCAAATTTCATGGCCTAGGTCTATTTTGAGGGTGTGCTGTTGGCTGGGAACCTTTTTTATTGAGCATTTGGGTAGCAGTTTGGGTTTTCAAAGAAAGCAACAAAGCACTTGCGAAGCGATTTGATATTTTAGAGTGTGAATTCCCCGAGGGACAGAACTCGTGTCTAATTCCCATCTGTGTAGTTTTTCCCAGCACTTAATACAGTGCTGTGCACATAAATACCATTATTACTGCTTCTCTGGTATAGGTGGGAGACGGGCGAATGGTTCTGAGCATTCAGTCCACCTCTTCCCCAGTCCTCAAGAACCTCCAGTGGACACCCATCCACCTCTGCATCAAACTGAAACTCCTTATTTTCGGCTTTAAGACAGTCAATCAACTCTCCTTCCTGTCTTACCTCGCTGATCTCCTATTACAAACCCAGCCCTCACACTTTGCGCCTCCAATGCCAACCTACTCACTATACCACGATCTCGTCTATCCCGCCGCCGACCTCTTGCCTGCGTCCTGTCTCTGACCTGGAACGCCTTCCCCCCTTCCTATTGGACAGATGACAGTCAGCCTCCCCGCTTTCAAAGCCTTTTTAAAATCACATCTCCTCCAAGAGGCTGCTCCCAACTGAGCTCTCACTTCCCTTACTCCTTCCCGTTTTTTGCGTCGACTCTACACTCGGATCTGTCCCCTTCAAGCACTTGCTCAGCGTGGCTTAGTGGAAAGAGCATGGGCTTGGGAGTCAGAGGTTGTGAGTTCTAATCCCGGCCCCGCCACTTGTCTGCTGTGTGACTTTGGGCAAGTCACATAACTTGTCTGTGCCTCAGTTACCTCATCTGTAAAATGGGGAATAAGACTGTGAGCCCCACGAGGATCAACCTTTCATTCATTCATTCAATAGTATTTATTGAGCGCTTACTATGTGCAGAGCACTGTACTAAGCGCTTGGGATGAACAAGTCGGCAGCAGATAGAGACAGTCCCTGCCGTTTGACGGGCTTACAGTCTAATCGGGGGAGACGGACAGACAAGAACAATGGCACTAAACAGCGTCAAGGGGGAAGAACATCTCATAAAAACCGATGGCAACTAAATAGAATCAAGGCGATGTACAATTCATTAACAAAATAACCTGATTACCTTGTATCTACTCCAGCGCTTAGAACGGTGCTCTGCACATAATAAGCGCTTAACAAATACCGTCATTATTATTGCTATTCACCCACCCTCAGCCTCACAGCACTTATGTCCATGTTCCTAATTTATTTTCATATCTCCCTCTAGACTGTAAACTCATTGTGGGCGGGGCGGAACAGGTCCACCATCTCTGTCTCTTAATCTCCCCAGCATTGAATCCAATGCTCTGCACGCAGTAAGCCCTCAATCAGTACATTCATTCATTCGGTCGTATTTATCGAGCGCTTACTGTGGGCATTGTGTGTACCGTTGATTGAACAGCTCAGCAGTTAAGGCTGACTTGCCACATAACGAATATCCACCTGGCTCTGGAAGCGGAGGGTCAGGGTGGATCGTCTGGCGGTGTTTGGCGGTTGGATGTTGGATTGGGGAGGGGGAGATGGGGGGGGCGGGAACACCGCGGCCCGGGCACGCACCATTTCTTCAGGGTGGAGTGGGCCCAAAATCTCGGCTGGTCTGTTTACATCTTGGATTCTTACTGTGGCTATTGGCCAGGGCAGATCCGACTAGCACCAGGCCCTGGGCTGTTGACTCTTGGGCATCTGAATAGTTTCATTTTTCAGCATGTTTGTCTTTCCCTTGGATGGGGAGCCCCTCAAGGGGCCCACGTCCGGAGGGCTTGGGTGAGGCCAACGTCCACCTCCGTTCTTGCCCAAGCGTCTCTTTCAGAACGGTTAGGCCTAGGAGTGAGTCTGTAAAATGGAGCTAAAGAAAAGGGCCCAAAGAAGTCTCTACAAAGCCCTTCTCTGATGGCGAGCGCTCCCCCCCATCCCCCCACCATGGGTGCTGGGTGAATACTGTTTAGGGATGCTGGCTAAATATTGCTTTGGAGTGGTATCCAGGGTTTGCCGAGGATTTTGGATTTTCTGCAGAGTGGGCTCCCTGCCCCTGTGAAATTGCATTGTGGGGCCGAGCTATACGTTTTGGGATTTGGGGGCTCTTGGAAAGAGAATCCTTTTGCCACTGCCAGTGCGCTGTTCCCTCTTGCCCGGCGTTGGCACCTTCATGTCCGATTTCTGCACAGTGGGGTCATGTGGCCTCATTGGCTCGGGCTGGTTTGGGTGACACATCAGAAGCCGACAGGGGACTTTTCAGGAAACTTTGACATCTCTCCGTTGGGCCTGGCCAGGAACTTTCAGACCGTTGCTCTGGTTTTCATCGGTAAGAGGCTGGCGCCCAGTTAGACCCTAGACTGCCTCAGGCCTTGGTTTGATATATCCCAGGGGTCTCCAGGCTACTGGGTCATTGCGATTAGCTGTAGAAGGTGGAGGTGGCCAGCTTCTCCAAACTTGCACGTTGGTCAGGAAGCTGGAGAAGAGGGCCTGCCATCGGGAACTCTCTCTGTCCCCTCGGGAACACCACTCTGGTGCCCCCTTGCCTCTAGATTCACAGAGAAAGGGAGCTGCGTTCTCCCCCTTCCCCTGCCCCCCGGTACTGGTAGCCCTTTGGAGCTCTTAAACTGCTGCTCCTTGGAGGCAGGGAATGTGTCTACCAAACTCTGTATTGTCCTCTCCCAAGTCCTTAGTCCAGTCATCTGCACACACTAAGCACTCAATCATTCCCCTTGAAGCAGTGTGGTGTAGTGGATCTGTTGCCGATTTGTACATTCCAAGCGCTTAGCACAGTGCTCTGCACATAGTAAGCGCTCAATCAATACTATTGAATGAATGAATGATAGGGCACGAGCCTGGGAGTCAGGTCATGAGTCTTAATCCTGGATCCGCCACTTGTCTGCTGTGACCTTGGGCAAGTCATTTCACTTCTCTGGGCCTCAGTTACCTCATCTGGAAAATGGGGATTGAGACTGTGAGCCCCATGTGGGACAGGGACCATGTCCAACTCGATTTGCTTGTATCCACCCCAGCACTTAGTACAGTGTCTGGCGCTTAATAAATACCATTATTATTATTATCATTATTATTGCAAAGACATGTGCCCCCTGTATCCTTGCTTTTTGTGCAGAAAAATCTCAAGGCCCCTGGGCACCCTCTGGGACCCTACCTGAGCCTCCCCCTTTTTCTAGAGTTGGGGTCCTCAACCAGAAGGGGAAGGGACCCCAGATGGGAAGACTCTGTGAGGCTGCTGTCAGGGATTCCTTGATAAGTGGGGTCTGGCTCCACCCTGCTTTCCTGCTTCCATGTTGGTGAGTGGAGGTGGGAGAAGAGATTGACCCCAAAATTGGCCTCCGGGGTACCCGCTAATCTCCAGGGTTGGTGCCCCACTCAGGAAGAGCTAATTCAGTACAGTAAAATAATAATAATAATAATGTTGGTATTTGTTAAACGCTTACTATGTGCAGAGCACTGTTCTAAGCGCTGGGGTAGGTACAGGGTAATCAGGTTGTCCCACGTGAGGCTCACACTTAATCCCCATTTTCCAGATGAGGTAACTGAGGCACAGAGAAGTTAAGTGACTTGCCCACAGTCACAGAGCTGATAAGTGGCAGAGTTGGGATTCGAACCCTTGACCTCTGGACTCCCAAGCCCGGGCTCTTTCCGCTGAGCCATGCTGCTTCTCTCCCACTTGACCCCGTTGTGGGGCTTGGAAAACCTGGGCTCTGACAGAAATTGTCTCTGAACCATTCAGCCCGGTAACAGGCAACTAAATTGGTTGTTTTATGGTATTTTATGATATAACACTTACTATGTGCTAGGCACTGTACTAATCACTGGGGTAGATACAAGATCATCAGGTTGGACACAGTCCATATCCCACAGTGGGGCTCACAGTCTTAAGCCCCATTTTCCAGATGAGGGAATGGGGCCCAGAGAAGTGAAGTGACTTGTCCTGAGGCACCCAGCAGACAAGTGGCTGAGCTGAGATTAGAACCCAGGTGCTTCTGACTCCCAGGACTGTGCTCGATCCACTAGGTTAGTTTAGGTTGTTGAGCTCTCCTCCTAGAGGTCAGAGCTTCAAGGAGGTCTGGGTGAATGATTTGAACTCTGCCTGTGTCAAGGTGGGTTTTTTTTTTCCCCCCCCTTTTTCTTTCCACTTCCAATGGATGGTCAACGAATTGCTGCTGGGCCCGTGGCAGTCAGTCAATTGTGGGGCAGTTTATTAAGCGCTTGGGAGAGTACAACACAGCAATGTAATAGACACATTCCCTGCCCACAGAAAGCTTACAGTCTAGAGGGAGAGACATTCGTTAATATGAATAGATAAATTACAGATACGTACAAAGTGCTGTGCGGGCCAGGGTGGTGAATGAAGGGAGCAAGTCAGGGTGGTGCAGAAGGGAGTGGGAGAAGAGGAAACGAGGGCTTAGGGAAGGCCTCTCGAAGGAAAGGTGCCTTCAATAAGGCTTTGAAGGTGGGGAGAGTAATCATCGGATATGAAAAGGCAGGGCGTTGCAAGATGTGGGAGAGAGGTAGGTGATGAGATGGAGGTACAGTGAGCAGGTTGGCATTAGAGGAGCGAAGTGTGTGGGCTGGGTTGTAGGAGGTGAGTAGCGAGGTGAGGGGACAAGGTGATCGAGTGCTTTAAAGCCGACGGTGAGGAGTTTGATGTGGAGGTGGATGGGCAACCGTGGGAGGCTTCTTGAGGAGTGGCGGGGGAACATGGACTGAACGGTTTTGTAGAGAAATGATGATCCGGGCAGCAGGGTGAAGTATGGACTGGTGAGGCAGGGAGGTCAGCAAGGAGGCTGTTAGGGTAATTAAGGCGGGATAGGATAAGTGCTTGGATTTAACATGGATAGCAGTTTGGAGAGGAAAGGATAGATTTTTAGCAATGTTGTGAAGGTTGAACTGACAGGATTTAGTGATAGGATGAATGAGAGAGAGGAGTCAAGGATTAGACTAAGGTTACAGGCTTGTGAGACGGGAAGGGTGGTGGTGCTGTCTACAGTGATGGGGAAAGTCGTCAGGGGGAGGCAAACAGCTTTGTGCTCCTGTATGCTCTTTTGAGGGATGTTCACGCTGTTACTCCTGGACTTTGGTCCCCTTGGATCCCCCAGTACACCCCTGAAAAGTAGCTCCGTAACCCCAGGATTGGAGATACTTGGATGGGTTTACGGGTCTATAACCTTGAGTGGGGACAATGCAGTATTGCTTAAATGTCTTGGTCTTTCTTCCCCAGGTTTTTCTCAAATGATTGCTGAAACACAGCGAGCGAATATGAACCTGGGGAATGTGCTGAGATAGGAAATGGCTTAATGCAGTCTGCTTGTTAATTTCCTCTCCTCTTTGCTTATCTATTCTTTTTTTTTTTTTTTTTTGGGAGGGCTAAACACTTTGCAGGAAGGAAAGAAACCCTGCTGGTTGGGTGGGATGATGATGATGATGATGATCCCCTTATTAAGGTCTCCTGTGGTTTTAGAACAGAACTAGGATTAGAGCTAGGGGATCACACTCCCCACAGGGCCCAGGTAAAGTAGTGGCACTGTAAAAGAGACATTCCCTTCCCTTGGGATTAGTGGGTTGTGTGGGTGCGGTTCTCCCCACTACCCCCAGTCATTTGGCTATAGAGTTAGAAAGACGTAACCCGGATGTTTTCTGGCCCCAGGAAAACAGCAGTCGAGCACCTAGTTATAGTCAGTCACTGCTCGGTGTGGTGGATAGACTCCATCAAGCCTGCGTTCTTTTTAGAGCAAGGCCAAGTATTGTGAATGTGCATTCTTTTGGGAAATTGCAGTGGTGTTCCTGCAAATAGGGGGGCAGCTTTGGATTTCCTTAATGTGGTTTCTGTGTCTGCTAATAATTGAAATTGCTCTCGTCCACTACAAGGGGCCCGTTGGGATATGGAGGTAGGGGAAGAGAGACCCTCACTTGACCACAGTAATAATGATGAGTAGACTTTGCTTATCTTATGGATTTGAGGGGCTCAGTATCTCCCTTTTTCCCCATTCCACTGAATGGGGAAACCTCCCAGCCCAAACCAAAGATATTTTGGGAGCTGTGCCCACTCGGTCTCTTGGAACTGGGAAGAACGCTGGGGCAGGGGTGGGGGTACCTGGGTTGGCATCGGGGCTCCAGGTTAACAGGGTGGTGTAATAATAATAGTTATGACATTTAAGCGCTTATTATGGGCCGGGCACTGTACTAAGAACTGGGGTAGATACAACTAAATTGGGTCGGACACAATCCCTGTTCCACGTGGGGCTCACAGTCTCGATCCCAATTCTAAAGAGGAGGGTACTGAGGCCCAGAGAAGTAAAGTGACTTGACCAAGGTCACACAGCAGACAAGTGGCAGAGCTGGGCTTAGAACCCATAACCCTCTGACTCCTAGGGCCGGACTCTATCTACTGTGCCATGCTGGTGTAGAGACCTGAGCCCAGGATCTGCAAGGTTGCTGCTTTCCTAATGCTCCTACCCCCCAAGCAGCACTGATTAAATTCCCTGGGGAAACCCCCCCTTCCCCTCCATATCACTCGTTTTTAGTTAGCAGATGTGAGTCCCCTGCAGCTTATGTAGAGAATCCTCTGGTGGTATGTTAATCCAATTGGCAGCTTCTTTGAGCAATAACACAGAGATGTGTAAGACAAGTTCTTTGCCTTGAGCATTTAGTTCAGGTGAACGTGCGACCCCACTTATATGAATAAATTCTCAGATGCATCTGAAGTTCTGGGGAGACTGAGGTATGTGGGGTGACCATGGCAGCAGGATAGGGGTTGGTGGGGAGGGGTCAGCTAGGGAAGAGGTGGGTTTTTAACAGATGAAAAAATTAGGTCACAGAGTCTTCCAAGTGACAGCCGGGTCTACTCTTCCTTCCTTATTTGCCTTGGAAATGGAGGCTGGGCCGAGCTGAGTCTTGAACAAGAGAAAGTTTTCTTGGAAAACGGGGCAGATTTCTGCATTTTTGAACTGCTTGTGGACTGAGGCTCTGTCTGGGCTGGTGTCATGCCTGATCCATCTGGCCAAGGTCATTAACAAGTGGTGTCTGTCTTCTACCGATCAAAGAAGTAAGGCCCTGGCAGGGGTAGAATCTTCCTTTTTGGAGCAGCTCTGCTTTAGACAATGTGAGCAGTCTCTAGAGACCTTCTTGGGAATCCAGGACTTGAGTTAGTGGCTGAGAGAGAGTGGATAAAACACTTATATAGATATCTTTAATTTATTTATATTAATGTCTGTCTCCCCCTCTAGACTGTAAGTTTGTTGTGGGCAGGGAATGTGTCTGTCGTTATATCGTACTCTCCCAAGTACTTGTGCTCTGCTCAAATGAATAAGTCCTCAATAAATGCGACTGAATGAACGGACAGCTTGTGCAAGAGCTTGATTTTTAAACAAGGCTCTCCTAGAATTGCGTCTCCTCCAAGAATCCTTCCCTGATTAAATCCTCATCTCCCCTGCCCCCTCTCCTATCTGCTGTTGCTTATGTACTTGGACCTGTCTCCTTAAAACACTTGATGTTCTCCTCAGCCCCACAGCACTTACGTACGTGTCCGTAATTTATTTTCATGTCTGTCTCCTCTCTAGACAGTAAGCTCCCTTTGGTCAGTGCACGTGACTCCCAACTCTGTTGTACTGTCCTCTCCCAAGTGCTTAGTTTAGTGCTCTGCACACTAAAAACGCTCCATGAGTATCATTGACTTTGTTTTTTTGGTCCAAATTTATAATGGATACTGATAGTGAAGGAAACAATCTGGACGATGGGCATTTTCAATACTCGACCCTTTGGGCATGGTAATGAATCGAGGGTAATGGGCTGGAGGTGGTGGCGTATTCTGTTGGTCACTCCTGGCTTGGCAAGATTGGCAAATCCTCGACAGCGGGGGCTGCTGCTAGCTCTCATTTTGGGCAATGCTTCCTAGCATCATTGTCGCCCTCCTGTTTTGGGTTGGAGCGTGCCCAACCCTGGATGAGGAGCCTGTGGGGATCTGGTACCCCCTGTCCTCACGGGACTCGCAGACTGCTTGTCCTGGGCAGCGGCAAAGTAGGTGGTTTGGAACCCCACCCTCTTTAATTTCCCTGCTCAGATGGACCTTCTAGCTTCTCCATGCATGCATAATTGAATGCTTGCCTGTCTTTTTTTTGGGGGTGGGGGTGGGGTATATAATAGTAAAAATGTTGGTATTTGTTAAGCACTTACTATGTGCCAAGCAGTGTTCTAAGTGCTGGGGTAGATACAAGATAATCAGGTTGTCCCATGTAGGTCTCACAGTCTTCATCCCTATTTTACAGATGAGGTAACTGAGGCACAGAGAAGTGAAGTGCCTTGCCCAAGGTCACATAGCTGACTATCGGCGGAGCCGGGATTAGAACCCATGACCTCTGACTCCCAAGTCCAGGCTCTTTCCACTGAGCCACGCTGCACACACTGGACTAAATGGAGTAGATAGGAACTACTTAAATTGAGGCACAGTCCATGTCTCACAAGGGGCTCACAGTCTTAATCCTCATTTGACAGATGAGGAAACTGAGGCCCAGCAAAATGACTTGCCCAAAGTCACACAGTAGACAAGTGGAGGAGCCGGGATTAAACCCCAGATCCTTCTGTCGCCTGGGGTCTATCCACTAGGCCATGCTGCTTCTCTCTGTGAGCATTGTAATCGGTGCTTGGGAGAGGGACAGTACGATAGTCTGTAGACCCGATCCCCGTCTTCAAGGAGCTTACAAAGACCGGTGGGAGTTGGGACGTTCCCTTGGTTTAAGAGAGGGCTGGCCCCTCTAGACTGTAAACTCGTTATGGGCAGGGACTGTGCCTGCTAATTCTACTGTATGTTCCCCGAGCGCTTAGTACAGTGCTCTGCACAAGGTAAGATCTCAGTTAATACCATTCATTGACGGATTGCCCACAAAGGAGCTTAATCACTTCATTGCTCAGCCCCTCTCAAGGCTAACGTTAGAGTGTCCGTTAGAGTGTCCGTTAGAGTGTCCGTTAGAGTGTCCGTTATTTTAAATGCGGCTGTCTGGGATCAAGGGATGGTGGAGACTGAAGGGTGAATGGATAAACTAAGCCTGTTGGTAAGGCAGTGTTTTTTTAAGCACTCCCCCTCCCTCCCCCAAAGTATCATACTCAGTGGTGGTTTGCCACCTTGGTTTCTACTTTTTATTTTTTTTTCTGGTATTTGTCAAGTGCTGGGGTAGATAGTTATTTAGGTTGGACCCAGTCCCCATCCCGCAGTGGGGCTCCCAGTCTGAGAGAAAAGAGGTATTGAATCTCCATTTTACAGTTGAGGAAGCTGGGGCACAGAGAAGGGGAGTGACTTGCCCTAGGTCCCATGGCAAGCTACGTGCAGAGCTGGGATTAATAATAAATGTTGGTGCTTGTTAAGCGCGAACTATGTGCAGAGCACTGTTCTAAGCGCTGGGGTAGGTACAGGGTAATCAGGTTGTCCCACGTGGGGCTCACAGTCTTCATCCCCATTTTACAGATGAGGTAACTGAGGCACAGAGAAGTGAAGTGACTTGCCCAAAGTCACACAGCTGACAAGTGGCGGAGCCGGGATTCAAGCCCATGACCTCTGACTCCCAAGCCCAGGCTCTTCAGGTCCTCTGACTCCAGGCCCGTGTTCCTTTGTAGTGGGGTGTTTGCTGTTGAGGACTCAGATTTTTGTACCGAGACTACAGGCTGCACCCGTTTTCTCAATCCTTCACCTTCCCATGCATGCCGTCTGGCCCCCCCGGGCACTGGGAGAGTGTGGATGACTCCAGACAAACCATCACCACTAAAAAAAAAAAGAGCCACGTGCATGGTGTCCGAGTAGTGCTCCCTGAATTTAAACGGGGGTCAGGAGAGATGTTACTGCTGTATTTTCGTGGAGCAAGGGTGCGAGAGATTCTCGTTTCAAGGCATGGAGACTCAGTCGGCAGCCTCTTCCAATAAACATTGTTAACCTGTGGTGACCTAGGATCTGAATCTTGGTTGCCAGGTTTGTAGACTGGGGAATCATCTCTGGCCTTCCCTCCCTCACGGGATTCTTGTCAGAGCAAATGAGATTGAAGCAAAAGTGCTTTATTGGAAAGGGGAGAGGAGCAGGGTTTTTTTTTTTTTTAAACAAAAAAACTAGATTAGTTTCCCAGTTGGGGGGAGGGAGGGCTGTGTGTGTTTTTGGAGGAGCCCGAAGGTGTTTTGCCTCCTGATACTTTGAAGTTTTGAAGTTATAATGCTTAACTGATTTTTCAAAAATGGTATTTAAGCGCTTCCTATGTGCCAGGCACCATGCTAAGCGCTGGAGTAGATACAAGATCATCAGGTTGGATACGGTCCCTGTCCCACATGGGGTTCACACAGTGTTATTTCCCCATTTTACAGTTGAGGCAACAGAGTTCCAAAGAAAGGAAGTGCCTTGCTCAAGGTCCCACAGCAGATGAGTGGCAGAACTGGGCTGAGAACCAAGGTCCTCTGACTCACAGGCCTGGACTCTGTCCGCTAGGCCCCGTTGCTTCTCTGTTGAGGGGAAGGAGCGGTGGCCGTAGTCACTGATGCAGGTGATGGCTGCCAGGGAGTAGGCCTGAAGGGGCGGGAAGAACTTTTCAGCAGCGTAATCTGCCAATTTTGAGAACTTCAGGAAGGTCCTGACTCTTTGACTCTGGACTGGTTCAGCTTTCATTGTTTTCATTGTCGGTTTTGTTCATTGATGATGATAATTATGGTATTTGTTAAGCGCTTGCTAGGTGCCAGCCACTGTACTAAGCGCTGGGGTGGATACAAGCAAATGAGGTTGAACACAGTCCCTGTCCCAAGTGGGGCTCACAGTCGCAATCCCCATTTTAAAGATGATGGAACTGAGGTCCAGAGAAGTGAAGTGATTTGCCCAAAGTCACACAGCAGAAAAGTGGCGGAGCCAGGATTAGAACCCATGACTTTGACTCCCAGGCCCGTGCTCTATCCACTAAGCGACACTGCTTCGTTCATTCAGTCGTATTTATTGAGCAGTTACAGGGGAGCCTGTCGAGTTCTCATCCTTGTATTTCTACCCGCCCTGCACCCAGGATGTACTACAGTGCTCTGTCAAAGGATTAAGCCCAGGCAGATGGGCGTAGGGGGCGGGGGGCAGTTCCAAGGATGATATTTTGTGCAGAGCACTGTACTGAGCAAAAAAGTAGGTGTTGAAACACCACTGAACGAATGAAAGAAACGGTGTGGCCTAGCGGAAAGAGCACAGGATTGGGAGTCGGGAGACCTGGGTTCGAATCCCGGCTCTCCCCCTTGCCTATGCTGGGTGACCCTGGAAAAGTCCTTTCATTTGTCGATGCCTCGTTTTTCTCGTCTGTAAAATGGGGATTGTCCCTCCCCCTTAGTCTGTGAGCCCCACGTGGGGCAGGGGCCCTGTCTGATCTGATTGCGTTGGCTCAGCCCCAGCGCCGAGCACAGTGCTTGGCACGTAGTGCTTAACACATACCGCAGTTGTTGTTAGAAAAGCATCGCCAGCAACGGAATAGGCTGCACCCGACTTGACTGAATACGCGGGCTGTGCCCTTGGGTCCGAGGAGTCATGGGGATATATGGTAAACTGGGACAATCGCACTCCCTGTCAGCTGTGCCAGCTATTCAAGAGTTGCCGGGGGTGGGGAGGGTGGAAAGGGGGCAGGGTTGTTAGTCATCTTCGGGTCCGTCAGAGACTTGGGGATGAATGCGACTGAGAGTCCAGCCCTAACAGTGGTTGGGGTAGCGCTCTGGCTTCATTCCCACAGCTGGGAACGACCCCCTCAGAACGGGCATCTGTGTGTGAGCCCTTGCTTTGTCCAGCCAGGCCCTGTTCTGGGGAGAGAGAGAGACTGAGGAGAGAGATGCAGCTTGATATGTAGATTGGTGGATTCTTAAGGAGTTGGGTTTGCTGACTTTAAAAAAAAAAAAAAAAAAAGCGATTTTTTTTTTCTTCTGTCCTGAAGGCTGCAGATGTGGGCAGTGAAGGCCAAAGTTTCTCTCCCCGCCCCCCCAGCCACTGTGTAAAGGGCAAGGCATTTGTGAATGGAAGTGCTGTGTGGCGGGGAGATGGTAGAAGACAAAATGGGGAGCCATTTTGGGGAGGCACTTTTGAGTTCCTGCATTTTGTGGGAGTTCGCAGAAGCTCTTTGCATTGTGGGGAAACACAGGAGTTAAGTAATTCAGGATGCAGGTAGAAACCACTTCCTTGGATGAAGACTCCTTCTTCTGCCTTTTGTGAAACTTTTTTCCCCCCTGGCGCTAGCCTTTCCCGACCAGACTTCCCTCCCTCTCCCCTCCTTCCTCACGTACTCTCCTGGAACTGAGTGCCTGTTTCTGGGAGAAGCCCGCATATCAGAGCCTCCTAGAATCTCCATTCTGGAAGAAGCACTGGGCTAGCCTCTCTCCAGGGTCCAGACTGGGTGGTCTTTCCCTCACCGAGGACTCCATTTTTCCAGAGGCAACCGATGGCCAGAGAGGATGTGGCTTGCTCCACCCCCCGGAAGCTTCTTCCCGATTAGTTTCCATCTTCTATCAACCACAGCACTGTAACTAAGCGCTCAGAGTACAGTAGGAGTTAAAGACCTATTCTCCTGCCCTCAAGACAGCTTGCAGTCTAACAGCAGAGAGACCGACACAAGGTCGTTAGACAGGAGGAAGAAGAGGGAAGCAGTGTGGCCTAGTGGAAAGATTATGGGCCTGGGAGTCAGAGGAACTGGGTTCTATTCCCCGCTCTGCTAAATGCTTGCTGCGTAACCTTGGGCAAGTCACGTACCTTCTTTGTGCCTCAGTTCCCTCATCTGGAAATTGGGGATTAAGACTTTGAGCCCTATGTGGGACAGGGACTGTGTCCAAATTGATTATCCTGTATCTGCCCCAAGCACGTAGTTCAAGACCTGGAATTTTATTTATTTTTTAAAGACAAATTAGGTGAATAAGGGCTTAAACTGATATGTACAAACATGCTCCGGGTGGCCGTGAGTTAAGTGCTGAGATGGTAATTGAGAGGCTGTAACCCGGGGAGAAGAAAATTAAGCAGGGAGGGGATGCCTCCCGGAGGAGGTGGGATTTCAGGAGAGCTGTGAAGCTAGGAGTCGATCCATCCGTGGTGTTTGAGTGCTTACTGTGTGAGGAGCACTGGACTAGTGCTTGGAAGTGTCTTCTCCCTTCATCGTTGTCCTTGAACTTGGATTTGCAACCTTTATTCACTCCCTCAGCCCTGCAGCATTTACATACCTATCTGTAATTTATTCATACATTCAATCGTATTTATTGAGCATTGACTGCAGAGTACAGTACTAAGCGCTTGGGAGAGTACATATAGCAATAGACACATTCCCTGCAATGTCTGTCTTTCCCTCTAGACTGTAAGCCCGTTGTGGGCAGAGATGTCTACCAACTCTGTCATAGTGTGTACTCTCCCAAAAGCATAGTATAGCGCTCCGCGCACAATGAGCGCTGAACAAATACTATTTATTCTGATTGTGCGGAACGGAATGGGAAACCATTAGAGGTTTTTAAGGAGTGGAGAGATGTGTGCAGAAGGACGTTTCTCAAGTGATCCAAGGAAGGCCGGTGAAGAGGCTCCATTCAGTAGTCTAGGTGGGCTGTGAAGAGATCCCGGACACGTTGTGGAGGAAAAACTGACAGGATTTAGCAACAGATGGAATGAGAGAGTTGAGAGCGAGGAGTCGAGGGAAATGGCAGGATTGCAGGCTGGAGATGGGGGAGGCGGGGGAGAGTGGGGCTCTTGACTCTGATGGGAAAGTTAAGTGGAGGAGTTTCCGTTTTAGACATACTGAGCTCCAGGTGCTAGTTGGGAGGCAAGAGGAAATGCAAGATTGCAGAAGCGAAGGAGTTTAGGCTAACGAGAGATTTGGGAGCCATCTGCATAAAGAAAGCAGCTAAAGCTGTGGGAGGGGAAAGACTGGGGACCAGGACAGAGCCTTAAGGGACACCCCCAGTTATAGGACCAGAGGCGGAAGAGGAACCGGCAAAAAGAGATTGAAAAAGGAATGGCCGGAGAGTTGAGGGGAACCAGGAGAGAACCGACTGTGCCAGGAAGAGAGGTGGCAGTGTGGCCCAGGGGCAAGAGTCTGGATCTGGGGGGGGTCCTCCTGGATCGCTTCACTTCTCTGGGCCTCAGTTTCCTCACCTGTGCCAACTGTTTTGTAGTGCTCTCTCAAGTGCCTAGTACAGTGCTCTGCACACGGCAAGTGCTCAATAAATTTGACTTGATTGTTCAATGGGGATTTAATACCTGTTCTCCCTCCCCGCCTTAGAATGTGAACCCCATGTGGGACAGGGACTTTGACCTTATTACCTTGTGTTTACCCCAGTGCTTGGCACCTAATAAGTGCTTAACAGATACCACAATTTCATTCATATAATTTGTATTTATTGAGCGCTTACTGTGTGTAAAGCACTGTACTAAGTGCCTGGGAGAGTACAGTATAATACATTTCCTGCCCACAAGGTGCTCACAGTCTTCATGGCTTAATGGATCGAGCTTGGGCCCGGGAGTCAGAAGGTCATGGGTTCTAATCCTGACTTCACCACTTGTCTGCTGTGTGACCTTAGGCAAGTCACTTCACTTCTCTGTGTCTGTTACCTCATCTGTATAAGGGGGATTGATGCTGAGAGTCCCACGTGGGTCAGGGACTGTGTCCAACCCAATTTGTATCTACCCCAGCGCTTAGTACAGTGCCTGGCACATAGGAAACGCTTCACACATACCATTATTACTATTATTATTATTATTGTAAGGGTACAGTAGGACCTTTTTTCAGTGTAGGGGAGAGGAGCATGTTTGAAGGCAGAGGGGAAGGAGCCATAAGACAGTGAGTGGTTGAAGGTGGGGGTTGGGGAGGGAAGATGAGTGGGAGCAAGGTGAGAGGGTCAGGCACAGTAGAAGAGGCAGATTTTGGAAGTGGGAGGGAGACTGCTTTATGAGAGGTGGTCAGGAACAAAGGGATAGTGGATGTAGGGGCAGAGAATGTGTCTATTGTATTCTCCCAAGCGCTTAGTACAGTTCTCTGCACACAGTAAGGGCTCCATAAATACAATTGAATGAATGTAGGAATAGGAGGGAGTTGAAGACGTAGGATGGGGCAGGGGGCCATTTGAGGAGCTCATGCCTGCTGGTTTCAAAGCAGCGTGATTTAGTGGATAGACCATAGGCCTGGGAGTCTGAAGGACCTGGGTTTTAATCCTGGCTCCGCCACATGTCTGCTGTGTGATCTTGGGCCAGTCACTTCACTTCTGGGCTTCAGTTCCCTCATCTGTAAAATGGGGATGAGTGTGAGCTCCATGTGGGACAGGGACTGTATCCGACCGGATTAACTTGTATCTCCCCCAGCGCTTGGAACCGTGCTTGGCACGTAGTAAGTGCTTACCGAGTACCATAGTTGTTCTTTTGTTGTTATTATTATTATTAATAAAGTAGTTGGCTCATTGGAGCAGGAGGGCAGGGGATGTTGGTATACTGGGAACTTCAGTAGGGAGCTTTAGGTCTGGAGCAATTCGTGTATTTGTTGAGGGCTTCCTGTGTGCCAAGCACTGTTCTAAACTCTTGGGAGAGTCCAGTAGAGTTAATAGACACGATCTCTGAGCACAAGAGAGGGCAGAGTTAAAGGAAGGGTGGATGATTTTGAAGGGGCAGAAATGGGCCTCGTGTCTGACTCTCCCCCAACAGTCCTCTGCAGGAAGAACAGAGGAAGTGATCCAGGGCTGGGAGGCGGGGTTGGTTGGTGTGAGATTGGAGGGGCAGGGGCAAGGGTGCTGACTTCGGGGTAGAGGCTGGTTGGTAGGGAGTCCAGCTGGGGCATGATTTCTTAGGGTGAGTGGAGTGGAGGGTTTTTTTGAGCAGAGAGGACACTTTGGTATGGTGGGAGGATGTGGGTGAGATGGCAGGTTAGGAGTTGTGTTCAGAGAGTGGTGACTTGGAAGTGGTGTTGTACTGTGTGATGCTGAGTTCCTCCCCAGGTTATGTCATCCCAACAGCCACCCTTTGAGTGTGAATGACAACCCTCTCTCACCCTCTCTCTCACCCTCTCTCTCTCCCTTCCCCACTCCCCCGAGCACTTCTGTCTCGTTTCACGCACACTGCCTATTTTGTCCCTTTCATCTATTTGTCCTGTTTTCTTGTTACCACAAGTTATATCTTTAGTCTTCTTCCTTCCACTATTTGTAGGTAATATATCTGCCTGTCTCCCCTATTACACTGTAAACTACTCAAAGGGAGGGACCGTGTCTCCTCCTCGATAGGACTCTCCTAAGTGCTTACTACAGGACTCTGCACTCGAATGCTCAAATGCCATTGATTTATCCAAGATTAATAATTGGGGTTTTGTTAGGCACTTACTATGTGTTAAGCTCTGGGGCAGAGAGAGTACAGTCAGGTCAGACACAGTCCCTGTCCCTCATGGGGCTCACAGAGTAAGGTTGGGGAGAATAGGTACCGAATCCTCCTTTTCCAGATGAGGCAACTGAGGCTCAGAGAGGCAAAGCGACTTGCCCAAAGGCACAAAGCCGGCAAGTGGCAGAGCTGGGAAGAGAAGTCAGGTCTTCTGACTGCAGGCCTGTGCTCTTAACACTAGGCCATCCTGCTTCTCATCCAGCAAACCAGTGGAACTAGTGTTGGAACTAGAACCTAGGTTTTCTGATTCCCAGACTCATGGTATTTCCACTAGACTGTGCAGCTTCACTCATGCCGACTTGCTTTTCCAAGAAGTAACATAATTCAACAGAGTTGGCCCGTTCTTCAGAAGGACAGTTCTGCAAGCTCAGGAACAAACTAAACCAATAAGGGGCCAAGTTGGCTAAACCCAGAACTCGACAGAGATCTTAAAGGCAAATGGGAAAGCTACACAAAGATGACTAAAGCAGAGTATAAAGAAATAGCAGAATTGTGATGGGAAAGGAGTAGGGAAGATAAAGGAGAAAGAAAAAGACAACTAATACAAGACCTAAAAAGTGACCAAAATTGTCTTGTTATATTTGGCCAAAGAGGAGGATCTGAGAAAATGTGGCTACCCAAACAGAAATCCATCAGAGGCTTTTACTGTGTGCAAAGCACTGGACTAAGCACCGGGGAGAGTACAACAGAACAGTTGGTAGACACTTTCCCTGTGTGTAATGAGCTCATCGTCTAGAGGGGAAGAAAAGAAAGCAGCTAAACGAATGACTGAAGCAGTAGAGACTCTTTATTTTTTCAACTTTGTGGCTTTACAAAATAGATCACATGTGCTTGGCCAACAAGGACAAATCCCTCTTATAGTGGAAGGTTGGCAAGCCAAAGGAAAATAGGGAAAGGATAGAGTTTTGAAAGATGAATTTCCATCTGCTGGACCTGCTGACATGTCCGATAGTCCTTGAAGAATTAGCAGATATTTTTGCAGACCACTTACAAAAGACGGAGAGCCTTGAAGATCAGAGATGGGCAAATGGTCTACCTCTCTGATCCTGGCCATTTCAGTCTGGTCAGCTTGACCCTGTGCCTCAGAAGGGGACTAGGACAGAAGGTCAGAAGTCCATATGTCCCCACCTAGAAGAGCCTAACGTAGCAGGAAGCAACCAATATGGCATTGTGACGAGCAAACTGTGCCTGACCCGTTTAGTTTCCTTATATGCTATAATATTGCATATAGGTCTGTAGTACACTTTCTGGCAAAGTAGCGGAGTCTGGTGGAGAGAGCTCGGGCCTGGGAGTCAAAGGACCTGGGTTCTCTCCAACTTGTCTGCTGTGCGTGACCTTGGGCAAGTGACTTCATATATCTAGGCCTCAGTTTCCTCATCTGGGAAATGGGAATTCAATGCCTGTTCTCCCTCCCTCTTAGATTGTGAACTCCATTTGGGACAGAGATTGTGTCTGATCTGATTTGTATTGTATCTACCCCAGGACTTGGCACAGAGTAGTTATTTTATAAATAATAATATCTGGTGGCTCTCCAATTTTTCCATTGAAGGATTTCTTTGGCAGGGCAAAAGTTTCCACGGATCAGTTTGGGAAAGAGGTGGAGGATCATGCTAGCCCCCAATTCCCAGCTGTCACCTAGATTGGGAGCTCCTTGAGGGCAGAGATTGTGTCTACTTCCTCTACTGAGAAGCAGCATGGCATAGTGGATAGAGCACTGGCCTGGGAGTCAGAATGTCGTGGGTTCTAATCTTGGCTCTGCCACATGTCTGCTGTGTGACCTTGGGCAAGCCACTTCACTTCTCTGGGCTTCAGTTACCTCATCTGTAGAATGGGGATTGAGACTGCAAGCCCCATGTGGGCCAGGGACTGTGTCCAACCTGACTTGCTTGTATTCACCTCGGTGCTGAGTACAGTATCTGGCACAGAATAAGCGCTTAAATACCACAGTTGTTGTTATTGTATCTGACTCTCCCAAGCACTGCACACGGGAAGCCAGTCCTGTGGATTCGGAGGAAGAGATAAGGTGGGGAAGTGAGACGCTCTGGGGGTGATTGCAGATGGACCACAGTTGGATTAGTGCTTATCTCAACTCTTGTGAGCATTTTGGATCTCCCCAAATGCATCTTCATTGACAAGCTGGTCTTGACCAAATACCACTTTGATGACTGCCCTTTAGGGGTAACCCTGGAGCCGGCTGGGCAGCCACCTTAAGACTGTGTTAGCCTGGAGAGAGGGAGCGAGTCAGGTTTCACAGGTGTCCATCCTGGGGCCAGCTCTAGTCAGTGTCTTTATTGATGACCAGACGAAGGAATTGAGAATGTGCTTATTAAATTTGCAGCCGAAACTTAGTTGGACAGAGTTGCTAACACTCTGCAAAGCAGGAATGAAATTCAGTGTGACCGTGACATGGTGAGAAAAGGGTTTTACAATAACAGGAGCTACGGGGGGGGGAAAAAATATTTCTTCCCCCCTCCCATCCCAATCCCCTTTCCTTTTCTTTCTCCACCCTGGGTATCCACTTCTGGATTAGAAGAGGACAACTGAAAAGTATGAGTGGGGTAGGGGGAAAGGAATGACCCCTCTCCTGGCAAAGGGTGTTTTTTGTTTTTGTTAAGCACTTTGTGTCAGGGATTGTTTTAATTGCTGGGGTGGACACAAGCTAATCAGCTCTGTCCCACACAGGGCTCCATTCTAAGTTGGAGAGAGAACAGGTATTGAATCCCCATTTTATAGTTGAGGAAACTGAGGCCCAGAAAAGTGAAGCGACTTGCCCCAAGGTCGCACAACAGGTAAATGGCGGAGCCAGGATTAGAACCCAAGTCCTCTGGTTCCCAAGGTGGTGTGTTTTCCACTAGGCCACACTGCTTCCTAGCATTTTCTCCAGCACCTGAGCAGTAATAATAATGTAATAATGTTGGTATTTGTTAAGCGCTTACTATGTGCCGAGCACTGTTCTAAGCGCTGGAGACATGGTGGTGCTGCCCCACCGAGATAGAAAAGCCTCCAACTTTCAGGATGAGAGTTGCAGCATTAAATGGGGCTGAACATCTCAAGCCCTCCTCTTCTTCGTGCCTGCCCCCCCCCCCCCCCCCCCCATGTTACCATCTCTCAATGAAGACCAAAAAACATGGAGCAATCAATCAATGACATTTCTTGAGCTCTGATTATGTGTAGAGTGCCATACTAAGCATTTGGGAGAGGGTAATACAATAGAGCATTATAGAATACTGTACTATTACTTACTAGTCAGGGTCATCTACTGCTCCACCTCCTAACTTTTTGAACCATTTTGATTGCTTTCTCACATTCCATCTCTCTCTCTCTCCTCTCTCTCTCTCTCTCTCTCTCTCTCTCTCTCTCTCTCCATCCCTACATGGATCCTTAGGGACTTCAGTAGCCACATAGATGGTCCTGATGACCCTTCCGCTACCCGCTTTCTATCCCTCCTCAACTCCCCTGACCTTCCACTCCATCTCAGCTCTCCCACTCACCAACTTGGACACACACGTGATCTCATCTCTAGGCACTGTACAGTCTCTAGCCTCACCAACTCTGAAATCCCTCTGACCACAACCTCCTCACTTGCCTTCTTTCCCACATACCCCCTCCCCACAAATCTGGCCTGGTCCCCTCCAGAGACCTCCGATCTTTTGACTGCATCCAACTTCAAGTCCTCATGCTCCATTTAGCCTCCATACCCAAACTACCTTCCCTTGATGACCAAATTGACTCCCTCAGCATCACCCTCTCTACTGAACTCAGTGCAATTCCTCCCCTATTTCTTTGTTGATCTCATAACACTCTCCCACAGTCCTGAATCCCTCTACAGTCCGCTGTCCTCACTGCCGTGTACAAGCTGCAGAGCGGTGCTGTGGAAATTTAGATATTAGGCTGACCTTGGCCACTTGAAGTTTATCCTTGCGTGCTTTAACTCTGCCCGGAAAAATGATTTCTCCACCCTTGTTGATATCCGTGCCCATTACTTTGCCAGTTGTTCTAGACATTTAACTCCCTCCTCAAAGCCCCTGTCCTCCTGCCTCCCCCATCCCTTGCTCCTAATGACCTGGGTACCTACTTTATTGAAAAAATGGAAACTATCAAGCGTGATCTCCCTTGCTCCTCTCCTTCAACTCTCCCATGCTTCCCAGGAGTATCTCCAGAGATCTCCTGCCTTCTCTCAATATCCATCCCCTCCACTTGCACATCTGACCCCATCCCTTCACACCTTATCAATCCACTTGCCTCTTCCCTTCTTCCCTCCCAGACCGCCATCTTCAGCTGTTCTCTCCAATGGCTTCTTCCCCACTGCTTTCAGAGATGCTAATGCTTCACCTATCCTAAAAAAAAACCTCCCATGATCCCACAGCTCCCTCCATCTCCCTCCTACCACTTCTCTCCAAACACCTTGAGCGAGTTGCCTACACCTACTGTCTCAAATTCTGCTCCTCCAATTGTCTCCTTGACCCCCTCCAATCTGGCTTTCATCTCCTTCACTCCACAGGAACCGCCCTCTCAATTGTCACCAGTGATCTTCTTCTTGTCAAATTCACCAGCCAATACTCCATCCTAATCCTCAACCTCTCAGCTGCCTTCAATACGGTTGACCACCCCCTTCTCCTGGTAACATTTTCCAACCTCGACTTCTCTGACACTGTCCTCTCCTGGTTCTCCTCCTATCTCTCTGGCTGCTCATTTGTAGTCTTTTTCGTGGGCTCCTCCACCCCCTAACTATAGGTGTCCCTCAAAGGTCAGTTCTGGGTTCCCTTCTATTCTCCATCTACACCCACTCCCTTGGTGAACTAATTTGCTCTCATTACTTCAACTACCACCTCTGTGGATGATTCCCAAATCTTCATGTCCAGCCCTGATCTCTCTCCCTCTCTGCAGTCTTGCATTTCCTCCTGCCTTCAAGACATCTTTACTTGGATGTCCTGCCATCGACTCAAACATACCCAAAGCACAACTCCTTATCTTGCCACCCAAGCCCTGTCCACCCCATGACTTTCCTGTACTGTAGCCAGCACCACCATCCTTGCCTTCTCACAAACCCGTATTCTTGACTTTTTCCTTAACTCCTCTCTCATAGAAGCAGCATGGCCTAGTGGATAGAGCATGGGCCTGGGAGTCAGAAGGTTCTAATCCCAGCTCTGCCACCTTTCTGCTGTGTGACCTTGGATAAGTCACTTCACTTCTCTTTGCCTCAGTTACCTCATCTGTAAAATGGGGATTAAGACTGTGAGCCTGATGTGGGACAGGGTCTGTGCCCAAACCCATTAGCTGGTATCTACCCCAGCGCTTGGACCAGTGCCTGCCACGTAGAAAGAGCTTAGCGAATATCACAGGTATTATTATTGTTCAACCCGCATATTCAGTCTATCACTAAATTCTGTTGGTTCAGCCTTCACAACAGTGCTCAAATCTGTCCTTTCCTCTCCATTCCAACTGCTACCGTGTTAATCCAAGCATTTATCCTATCCCGCCGTAATTTCTGGTTCAACCTCCTTGCTGACCTCCCTGCCTCCAATCCATACTTCACTCTGCTTTCTGGCTCATTTTTCCCCCCAAAATGTTCGGTCCATGTTTTCTCCACTCCTCAAGAAACTCCAGTGGTTGCCCATCCATCTCCGCATCTAACAGAAACTCCTACCTTCGGCTTTAAAGCAGTCAATCACCTTACCCCCTCCTACCTCACCTCGCTACTCTCCTACTCCAACCCAGCCCGCACACTTTGCTCCTCTAATGCTAACCTTCTCACTGGGCCTCGATCTCGACTATCTCACCGCAGACCTCTCACTCACTCCCTGACTCCGGTCTGGACCTCCCTCCCTTCTCATATCTGACAGGTGATGACTCTCCTCACCTTCAAAGCCTTATTGAAAGCACCTCTCCTCCAAGAGGCCTTCCCTGACATAGCCCTTATTTTCTCTTTTCCCCGCTCTCTTCTGCATCACCCTGACTTGCTCCCTTTATTCACCACCCCCACCCCGGCAGCACTTGTGTATATATCCGTAATTTCTTTATGTGAGTGTCTGTCTCCCCTTCTAGACTGCAAGCTTGTTTTGGGCAGGGAATGTGTCTGTTTTGTTGTACTCTCCCAAGTGCTTAGAACAGTGCCTGCACACAGTAAGCACTCAGTAAATACCGTTGCTTGAATAGAGTTGGTAGATATGATCCCAGCCCACACAGAGCTTACAATATAGAGGTAAGTATTTCCTTCTTCCTGCTTCCCAGCCCACCCCTCACCACCTTCAGCAGTGGGACACAACTACACACACAGTTGGCTAGCTGAAAGCTTAATGTACTAGCCAACCTAGAGACACGAACCATCGCCGCAAATGTAGAATGGGGAGAGCGCGATGAAGTACAAGTTCAGTAGGGCAAATGATCTGGGGGCCACAGCGGTTGACAAGTTTTGTGAGTCAGCGTAGTTTGGGATGGCATAGTGGATAGAGTATGGGCCTGGGAGTCGGAAGGTCATGGGTTCTAATTCTGGCTCTGCCACTTGTTTGCTGGGTGACCTTGGGCAAGTTACCTCACTTCTGTGCCTCAGTTACCTTACCTGTTAAATGGGAATAAAGACTGTGAGCCCCACATGGGACAGGGACAATGTCCAACCTGATTTGCTTGTGTCTACCCCAGTGCTCAATACAGTGATTGGCATGTAGTAAGCAGTGAATGCCATAATTATCATTATTGTTATTCCATCAATATGGAGGGTGAGAGGTTTAGGACTCCCGGTTCAGGGGCAGGTAGATGATGAGACCTTGGACAAGTCACTTGTCTGGCCCTCAGTTACGTCGTCTATAAAATGGGGGTTAAGACTGAGCCCCATGTGGCTCATGGACTGTGTCCATCGTGATTATCTTGTGTCTACCCCAGTGTTTAATACAGTGCCTGGCGCATAGTAAGTGCTTAACAAATACCATTTAAAAAAAAGAAAACCCAGAAAACTGCCACACCATGTGCAGTGCCTTTTTTATCTGTTGATGGTATTTATTGAATGCTTACTGTGTGCAGAGCACTGGACTAAGCCATTTGTATTGAGCATTTACTGTGTGCAGAACACTGTACTAAGCGCTTGGAGTACAGTATAACACATTCCCTGACCACGATGAGCTTACATTCTAGAGAGGGAGACAGAAAAGCAGTGTGGCTCAGTGGAAAGAGCACGGTCTTGGGAGTCAGAGATCATGGGTTCTAATCCCGGCTCTGCCACTTGTCAGCTGTGTGACTGGGCAAGTCACAACTTCTCTGGGCCTCAGTTACCTCATCTGTAAAATGGGGATGAAGACTGTGAGCCCCATGAGGGACAACCTGATCACCTTGTATCCCCCCCAGCTCTTAGAACAGTGCTTTGCACATAGTAAGCGCTTAACAAATACTAAGATTATTATTATTATTATTAGATGTGAGTATAAAGAAATAAAATTTCAGATACGTCCATAAGTGCTGAGGGGTTGGGAAGGAGGAATGAATAAAGCGAGCAAGTGAGGGTGAAGGGAGTCAGAGAAGAAAAGAGGGCTTAGGAAAGGCCTCTTGGAGGAAATGTGCCTTCAATGAAGCTTTGAAGGTGGGAAGAGTAACTGTCAGATATGAGGAGGGAGGGCATCAAGCCAGAGGCAGGACGTGGGCAAGAGATCGGCAGTGAGATTGACGTACATTGAGAAGTTTAATATTAGAGGAGCGAAGTGTGCAGCCTGGGTTGTAGTAGATCAGCGAGGTGAGGGCGGAGGGACCGAGGTGATTGAGTGTTTTAAAACTGATGGTAAGGAGTTTGATGCGGAGGTGGGTGGGCAACCACTGAAGGATCTTGAGGAGTGGGGAAACATGGCCTGAATGTTTTTGTGGAAAAATGATCCGAGCAGCAGAGAGAAGTATAGACTGGAGGCAAGGAGGTCAGCAAGGGGGTTGGTGCAGTAATCAAGATGGGAGTAGGATAGGTGCTGGGACTAATGCAATAGCAGTTTGGATGCGGAGGAAAGGGTGGATTTTAATGTTGTGAGGGTTGAACCAACAGGATTTAGTAATGGATTGAATATGTAGGTTGAATGAGAGAGGAGTCAAGAATAACATCAGTGTTAGCGGCTTCTGAGACAGGGAGGATAGTGGTGCCGTCTACAGTGATGGAAAAGTCCAGGGGAAGACGGGGTTTAGGTGGGAAGATAGGAAGTTCTGTTTTGGACATGTTTAAGTTTGAGTTGACGGCAGGACATCCAAGTAAAGATGTCTCGAAGGTAGGAGGAAATGCGAGACTGCAGAGGGAGAGAGATCAGGGATGGAGATGTTTGATTTGGGAATCATCTGCATAAAGATGGGCTTGAAGCCATGTGAGGGAATGAGATCTCCAAGGGAGTGGGTATAGATGGAGAGTAGAAGGGGACCCAGAACCGAACCTTGAGGGACCCCCACAGTTATGGGTTAGGAGGCAGAGGAGGAGCCTGGAAAAGAGACTGAGAACAAATGGCCAGAGAGATAGGAGGAGAACCAGGAGAGGACAGTGAAACCAAGTTTGGATAATGTTTCCAGGAGAAGGGGATGGTCAACTCAATGCTTGGGAGAGTACAGTACAATGGAGTTGGTAGACATGTTCCCTGCCCACAACGAGCTTATGTCAGCCAAAGCAATAGCCACCATGTTCCAGGGATTCTTTCATTTATTCAGTTGTATTTACGGAGCGCTTACTGTGTGCAGAGTACTGTACTAAGCGCTTGGAAAGTACAATTCATCAGTAGAGACAATTCCTGCCCTCAGAAGGAGTATGGTCTGTGGGAGTTTGGTGGTAGCTTCCGCTCTACTTGGCACTGGTCAGGTCCTTAGTCAGCATCCTGGTTCAGGTTGGGTTCCTGTGGTTTTGAAAAAGGTGGTGGGGAAAAAGGAGAGGGACCCAAGCAGAATGACCAAAATGACTTCAGGGTTGGAAAATTGATCTTCGGAGTAGCTGGGATTACTAAACTAGGAGAAGAGAAATCTGAGAGGTGATTTAGCAAGTGTTTTCAAGTCCAGTGTAAGAAGGTTTTAATGGGGATGATGCTGAACTGTTTTTTTTTTTATGGTATTTGTTAAAGTCTTACTCTTTATCAAACACTGTTCTAAGCACTGGGGTGGATACAAGTTAATCAGACTAAATACAGTCCCTGTCTTATGTGGGGTTCGTAGTCTAACTCTGAGGGAGAACAGGTATAGAATCCCCATTTTGCAGTTAAAGAAACTGAGGCACAGTGAAGTGACTTGCCCAAGATCACACAAGAGGCAAGTGACAGAGCTGGGATTAGAATCCAGATCCTCTGGCTCCCAGGCCCATGCTCTTTCCACTAGGCAATACTGCTTCTCTGTTGTTCTCCACATCCACTGAAGAAATGGGCTTCTGCTGTGGCAGCAGAGATTTTAGTTGATCAGAAAGGAAATCCAAACGCCCAGGGCGATAAACACTGGAAAAGGCAACCTCTGAGTGGGCGGAGGCTCTGGCCTTGAGGGGTTTTTTTTGGTGTGTGTGTTCGTTTTTTTTGAAAATCGAAGACTTCTATCTGGCCTGTTCCATGTGGTCGTTCACCTTCTTGGCCCACCCGTCAGTTTGATTCAGGGGGAAAAAAAATCCCCACCACCACCTAGTTCTCTTCTAACTCTGATTTTTCATAAAACCCCACTTTGATGAAACGCCACGTATTGTCGACCCGATGCGGTCAGATGCCATACGCATTGGGCCTGACGGAGCCACTCCGTCTGACCCGTGTCCAGACCTGCTCGCGCGTTTGGATAAACATTCCCTGGTTCCCCAGCGGCACCCTAGACAAAACCTCTAATGAACGCACACCTTCCAATAGAACTGGGTGTCTTGAACCCACGTGTTTTTTAAAGGTGCAGATGCTTCCAGTTCCTTTTTCACTCCCTCACAAAGGTACTGGGCAATAGTCACGTTTGTATTCCCCTTTGGCATCGTCTCAAAGCTGGTGGAACCAGCCCATGTCAGGAGGGATTTCTAGCTGATGCGTCATCCTGTGTGGCCGGGATTGCCGGTTTCCCCCCTGCGGGGGCTGGACCCTCTGACTCTGGGAACTGCTCGAGCCTTCCAGGGTGAGAGGACACGGACCCAGGACCTGGGAGAGCCTGAAAACTTTCCCGTCGCCGATAGCGTGCTCACAATCGGGAAATGCCGCGGGCAGCTGCTTCTGCGGCGATTAGCGTCCGAAGTGATTGGGAGGCGGAGGGGAACGGGTTCCGATCCAACTCTTCCAAAATGGCCACAGTTGAACGTACCAGAGGGAAATGGTCTTTGGGTATTTCCCCGCTGCAGGCGAACAGCCCTCGGCGAGAAGCTGCAAACAACCTTCCCAGTGTCCTGTACCGTTGTTCAGGAGTGTTTGTCTGATCTTGGGGGCTGCCCTGGCTAGCGGGGTGCCATCGGAGGGGGTGCCGGGGGGGCCCCGGGTTCGGAACTCCGGCCGAGGACGCGGCCGGCTGACTGCAGTGGTTTCCTGCTCTCTTGTCTCTGGATGGATTTCAAAGAGGAGAACCTTGGGTCCTGCAGCTGTGTTTGTTTCCGCCCGTCTGGCCTGCCTAACTTCCTCCTTGAGCTTTCTGGATCATTTTTGAGTCAGCGGGGCGGAAACCTCCAGCGGGGACTGTGATCTGTGTGCGTTAATGCTCTGGGAGTGGAAGCGAGATTCAGGCCGACCTGACCCAAGACGAGTCGGGGCTGTTGGGGAACTGCTCGGATTGTCTGTTGAAAGAACAGACAGCAAAGTCGGGGTTCTCCTATCGGGTGCCTTCTAGTCCTGTGCACCCCACCCCCCACCCCAGCCCCCCTGACCTTGGGTTTTCTTGGTTGAATCAATTAGCCTCCTTTCCCGCTGTGGAAAGCTGACGTGGGACGACGGGGTGGGGAGAGGCTTTCTCTGTAAACCCGTGGTTTCAGGCTGGGCCCCAGAATCCGCTCCTTTTCCGGTTTCAGCCTCCAAGAGCGAGCCTCTGGAGTTTAGTCAAAGAGGAACTCTGTTCGTCCATTTTGTGCCTTGGAAAAGGTGTGAGAGATGACGCGCTCTTTGAGGGCAATTGGGCGGGCTCTTCCAGGCGAGCAAGGAGGTGTTGGCCTGCAGTGAGCCGGGCGGGGCCGGGGCCGCGGCCGCCTCCATCCCGATGGGAGGTTGGGGAGACTTAGCCGTCCTTTTCCTCCGAATCCGCCTGAACTTCTGGTTTGGAAGGGTGAGTGCCGTTGCGCAATCCCTCCGTTCCTTCCCATTAATCATAAGCGGCTATCTACGTGGAGAGCCTTTCGCTTTCTCATCCGGGGGTGCAGTTTCTTTCCCCTCCCTCCTCCCGGAATTCCCCCCTCCCCCAGACTGAGAAGCTCTGGTTTCAGCTCACGGGCAAGGTGGTTGGCCAGGAGCCCAAAATGCGGGCGACTTGGTGCTTCTAACCGGTGACTGCTGGCCCGGCCCGACAGCTTGGGTGCCTTCGTGAGGACAGGGCAGTGTTGTGCCCCGTCGATCAAGGCTATCTATTGAACGCTTCCTGGGTGCAGAGCGCTGGACTAGGCCCCCTGGGTGGAGGAGAACTCTACTCCGATTGAGGGGCTATTTGAATAGCCCCACTCACCTTGTGGCAGCGGATGGCTGTACATTTCCCCAGCTGGAGGGAACCAAGTTAAGATGGCCTGGAAAGGCTCTGTGGATCAGACAGGGATTGGAGTTCCGTGTGGGGCAGCGGATTTTGCCCAGGGGAAAAGGGTGTGAAATATAGCTAGGGGTTTTGAGAAGCAGGGTGGCGTAGTGTGGCGTAGTTGATAGAACACAGGCTTCGGAGTCAGAAGGTCATGGGTTCTTATCCCGGCTCTGCCACTTATCTGCTCCGTGACCTTGGGCAAGTCATTTCACTTCTTGGGGGCCTCAGTTACCTCATATGTAAAATGAGGATTAAGACTGTGAGCCCCAAGTGGGACAGGGACTGTGTCCAACTCAATTTGCTTGTGTCGACCCCAGTGCTTAGTACAGTGCCTGGCGTATAGAAAGCACTTAACGAATACCTTTATTATTGTTGTTATTGTTTGATGACTACTTCTTTCTGGGTGTGGGCCCCCTCCTCCACCAGGGTCTGGGTGGTCAGGGGTGCAGAACGGCCCTCTTCTCCTCTCCCTTGTCCCCCACTTGGTCAGTTACAGGGTTGTAGGGTTTGCATAGGGGTAGGCTCCTCACCAAGGGCTTCTAATTGGGAGGGAAGAGAAGTTGGAGAATTGGCTCTTTCTTTCTCTTGGGGTCCCCCTTTAGCTGTTGTAATAGCTTCATTAGGTTAATTAGCTGAACCAGCATCCCAGCGAAGTGTTATCTGGGGAGCCCTTTAACATTCTCCCTGGACAGGGCTCAGTTAAGGGAAAAATCCCGGGGCTTTGCCCCTTTCCCTCTGGAGCCTCCAGGAAATCTCCCCCGGTCCCGTGTCCGTGTCCGCTATTTGGAAGCGGCAGCAGGTCTGCCCGAACGGTTGGCCGGGCCCGAAAGGGCATTCCCAGCTCGGTGCAGATGTCCGGGCTGCAACCCTCAGTTGGGTCTCCAGCGGTGCCTTTATCCATACACCGTGCAAGTGACCCACTGTCTCCTGATCATTCCTTGGGGTTCAGTTGGCAATGTTAGGAACTGGGACGGCGGGGTGGGGAAGGGGATGGTGGTGGAGGGGTGTCTTCCGTCCTTGCCCTCAGCTCAGGCCAGACTTTTCGAGGATGCAAGAGCCAAAGATGAGGCGGGCTCAGTTCCGAAAATATCCAGGGATGGTAAGGTGGGCCTCGTTCCCAACCAAGATGAAAGGGGCTGTCGGAGGCCGGCAGTATCTGTGGAGCAGATGGGCCTTCACACGAGGGCCAGCAGGGAAGCCATTCCAGCAGGGAAGCCATTCCAGCAGGGAAGCCATTCCAGCAGGGCTCCCTCCCTTCCAAAAGAACACCAGCCTTTCTTCTCCCGTAGGGCGGCTTTCACCGGGGACAGGATGAACTTGAGTTGCTCTGCCTGGTCAGAGGAGAAAGCCTGGGTGCAGCAGAGAAACAAGACTGGAAGCTCCTTGTAGGCAGGGATCGGGTCTACCAGCTATGTTGTACAGTGCTCTGCGCACATTAGGCCCTCAAATACCATGGCTGGATTGCTTGATTTAAATTTTTTTAATTGTTTAACTTTTTTTTTTCCCTCTTTGTCAGGGGCTTCCCTAGGGTGGCCTGGAAGCCTCACTGCCTGTGTGTAGTGGAACGTTCTTGGAATTACAGTTTTGTATCTTTCCAACAGCCTCCTTCCTCTCTTTCAGGCCTCTGGGGGTATGTACAACAGTAATTGTAACCAGTAGGCACTCAGTGCTGTTGATGATAAATGAAAATTTGCCTTTATTTCCACTTGGTTTCCCTTTGCTGGCTGGTTTGTGGGGATTGGGATGGGGCTGGGGGGAAAGGGACCATCACCCACTGAAGGCGGCAAGTTCAGAGCGGACCTGTCTTTGCCCGGCGGAGGGTGAGATGATGGAATTTGGGTATTTTTTTATGGTATTTAAATGCTTGCTATGTGTCAAGCACTATGTGTCAAGTCAAGGGGTAGATGCAAGATAATCAGGTTGGACCTAATCCCTGTTCCATGTGAGGCTCACAGTCAAAGTAGGAGGGAGATCAGGGATTGACTACCCATTTTACAGTTGAGGAAACTGAGGCTCAGAGAATTGAAGTAACTTGCCCAAAGTCATACAGCAAGCAATTGGCGTGGCCGGGATTAGAATTCAGGTCTTCAGACTCCCAGGCCCGGGCTCTTTCTACTAGGCCTCGCTGTTTCCCACAGGAAGTTGTCCCAGTTCAAGAGGGGTAAGAGGTGGTTTCTGGATGTGTGGCCCATGACTAGAAGGAAAATTAGGGGTTTTTGCATGGTTCTTCCCTGACCCAGGAGGATGGAGGGTCAAGAGGGCATATCCTGGGACTGCTGCCAGAGGCCTGGGCTGGTTGGACAGTGGGCTTAGCGCAGAGTTTTACACACAGTAAGCTCTCGATCGATTGGAAGGATTGTGGGTGTGATCCAGAATGGCCATTGCTCATTGATATTCTTAATAATTTTGGTATTTGTTAAGCACTTACTATGAGCCAGGTACTGTATTAAGCGTTGGGTTGGATACAAGCAAATCAGGTTGGACACAGTCCCTATCCTACAGGGGGGCTCACGATCTTAATCCCCATTTTGCAGATGAGGAAACTGAGGCTCAGAGAAGTGAAGTGACTTGCCCGAAGATGCACAGGAGACAAGTGGCGGAGCTGGGATTAGAACCATGGTCCTTCTGACTCCCAGGCCCGAGCTCTATCCACTAGGCCATGCCATGCTTCTTCCGCTCTTGACTTTTTAGCATCAACACCTGCAGGGTAAAAAGCATCATTGGACAAGATAGGATTGAGAGAATAAGGCAGAAGTGGGAATTCATGGGTCTTCTGAAAAGAGAGCAAGCGTATCCCAGACATTTAGGTGTTCCGGATAATTCTGTCTGAGAAGCCTGCAATTCAAATCTGGTGACCCCCCGGCAGGGACATTTGTTTCAGTCATTCCATCCATGGTATTTATTGAGCACCTACTCCAGACGGAGCACTGTGCTGAGTGCTTGGGCAAGGACAACAGAACAGATTTTGTGAGAAGCAGCGTGGCTCAGTGGAAAGAGCCAGGGCTTGGGAGTCAGAGGTCATGGATTTGAATCCTGGATCCGCCACTTGTCAGCTGTGTGACTGTGGGCAAGTCACTTAACTTCTCTGTGCCTGTTACCTCATCTGTAAAATGGGGATTAAGACTGTGAGCCTCACGTGGGACAACCCGATTACCCCGTATCTACCCCAGTGCTTAGAATAGTGCTCTGCACATAGTAAGCGCTTAACAAATACCAACATTATTATTATTATTGTTATTATTATTATTATTATCTGGTAGGCGCGATCCCTAGCTTCCAGGAGTTTAGAGTCTAGTGGGGAAGACAGACATGAAAATACATTCGTGGCTCAGTGGAAAGAGCACGGGCTTTGGAGTCAGGGCTCATGAGTTCGAATCCCAGCTCTGCCACTTGTCGGCTGTGTGACTGTGGGCAAGTCACTTAACTTCTCTGTGCCTCAGTTCCCTCATCTGTAAAATGGGGATTAAGACTGTGAGCCCCACGTGGGACGACCTGATTCCCCTATGTCTACCCCAGCGCTTAGAACAGTGCTCGGCACATAGTAAGCGCTTAACAAATACCAACATTAATTAATTAACATTAACATTCCAGGCAGGAATTTCTGCTCACTTTGGGGTGCTCGTAAGTGGTTTATGCTTTCCAGTTGTTTGTCGAAGTCAGAAGGTTTCACCGCTCAAAAATGCAGAATCATTGTATTCATCATCAGAAAGTAGTGAGTGCCCTAGGAAACGGGTGAGGTACTGTGCTGGGCACGATACATGAAGGGGTTTCCCGTCAACTGCTGGGTGATTCAGTGGCTGAGAGAGGCCTGGTGTAATGATAATGATAATAATTATGGTGTTTGTTAAGCGCTTACTCTGTGCCAGACACTGTTCTAAGCGCTGGGGTAGGTACAAGATACTTGGGTTGGACACAGTCCCTGTCCCTCATAGGGCTCAGTCCTAATCCCCATTTTACAGATGAGGGGACTGAGGCACAGAAGTGAAGTGACTTGCCCAGCGTCACCCAGCAGACAGGTGACAAGAGCCAGGATTAAAACCCATGACCTTCTGACTCCCAGGCCCATGCTCTATCCATTAGGCCATGCTGCTCCTCAGCTGGACTGTGACCTTCCAACACAGCAATACCATAAGTTCCCTTATACAAGGGAAGAGGGGGACCATAGAGTCCCATAACTTTTAACTGGGGCAGGATCGATAATAATAATAATAGTAATAATGATGACATTTGTTAAGCGCTTACAATGTGCAAAACACTGTACTAAGCGCTGGGGGGATACAAGGTGTTCAGGTTGTCCCATGTGGGGCGCACAGTCTTCATCCCCGTTTTACAGATGAGGTAACTGAGGCCCAGAGAAGTTAAGTGACTTGCCCACAGTCACACAGCAGACAAGTGGCAGAGCCGGGATTCGAACCCATGACCTCCAACCCCCAAGCCCGCGCTCTTTCCACTGAGCCATGCTGCTTCTCTACCTTACTGCATGTTCAAAATCAACAAGGTGGTAGTAGGCACGGTAGGAGGGACATGCATTCAGTAGTATTTATTGAGCGTCTACTATGTGCACAGCACTGTACTAAGCGCTTGGATTGTACAATTCGGCAACAGATAGAGACAATCCCTGCCCAGTGACGGGCTCACAGTCTAAACGGGGGAGACAGACCGCAAAGCAAAACAGAACAAAACAAAAACAAGACAACATCATCAAGATAAATAGAATCAAGGAGATGTACACCTCATTATCAAAATAAATAGGGTAGTAAATATATACAAATGAGCACAGTGCTGAGGGGAGGGGAAGGGGAGCAGAGGGAAAGGGGGGACGGGACAGTGTGGCCCAGCAGGAGGAGCCCAGGCCTGGGAGTCGGAGGGCCTGGGTTCTGATCCTACCTCCACCGCTTGCTTGCCGTGTTCCCTTGGCGAAGTCGCATGACTTCTCTGGGCCCCGATTTCCTCCTCATCTATCAGGTGGTGCTTCGATACCTTTTTCTCCCCCCTGCTTAAACTGGGAGCCCCATGCAGGATGGGGATGTGTATAGAAGCACAGAGCAGTGGATATAGAGAAATGCTGAGGGGAATATAGGGCGAGCTGGGGGGTCTGTCGGATTTTGCGCGGTCTAGGGGCGGGAAGGCTGGAGCCATCGAAGCCCCCTCCATCTCATTCACCACCGAAAGCTCTCCCCCTTCCTCCTCTCCCACATCCTATGGGACAGAAGCAGGCACTACCAGTTTAAAATGGCCCCCAAAGCGGCCTGTCCTTCCATCCTCTCTCCCCTCAGGTCAAAGCAGACCTTTTTAAGCGCTCCCAGCTAGCTGGGATTGCCTGATTTCTCCCAAGATAACCAGGGAACAGTGCTGTTTCCTGAAACCCAGCCCTTTTTTGTGGACCAGTGCCTTGTTTCCCGGAAAGGTCCGTGTCGCCACCCCTCCAGGAGGGTCTGGACCTTTTCCTCTCCCAGTTTTCCACCTCTTTCCCCCAGTGGTCCTGGACTGTGGTTGTGAGAAGGCACATGCTGCCCTCTAGTGACTGTTCAGTAAGTGTGCTCCTTGGGCTGTTGCCGGAGAGTCCAAACAGTACGGGGGTGGGGTTGGATGGGATTGGGGGGAGGGAGGGTGCGTTGGAATGCACACATGGGGTTGCCACCTGGCCCCTCGGAGGACAGATCTGATTCCCTTCCAACTCGGCACAATTCACTAGGTCCCAGCGTTGTCCAGAATAAAGGAAGTTCCCGGGAATCCGCCGAAATCCATTTCATTTTTGTCCTCGTGTCGCTTTCATCCGTTCTCCCCTCCCCTCCGTCATCTCTGTTCTCCAACTGAAGTGCCTGCCCAAGGAGCCACGCGACTTGAGGACGGCCCGTTTAAAAAACAAACGAAAATACCCTAACGACCTCTGTGTCTGCGTTGCACGCGCTTTTAACTTAGAGAATCCGTAGAAACCTCCAGCAGCATTTGTGAATGGGGTGGGGTGCGTGGCCCTGTTCCTCTTTTTTTTGTGTTTTGGATTTTTTTTTTTTTGTTTGTACCAGGATAAATGCAGTGTTTCAGCTGCATTCGGTCTTTCTGGGGGAGGTGCAGCTGGGCAGACCCAGTGCTGAGTTGCCCCAGAGGGGTGTGACTGAGAGCTTGCCCGGCTCCGCTCATTCAGATCATGGCGGTGTGTGCTTAATGGACGGCGGGAGGAGGGTTTTCGGTGGGTAACGGGATGGTTTGAAACAAGCGTTAAGCGAAGGTGCCATCTGCATCTCCGACTATTCTGCTGTCTCTTGATGAAATCTAATGAAGAAGCAAATAAGGAAGATCGTACATTAAATGCTTGAAGGGTATTGATTCGAAGATAGCAACTAAAAGGAGGGCGTTGTAGAAATCTTTTGGTTTGCCGATTCTCAACAGCATTCGGCTCTTTCTTCAGTCCCTCTGCTATTTAAATCTAGGAGTAGTCTATTTTTAATTTGCACAAGTCAGCCTGGGGGCTTGTATCAATAATGTCTTAAAGAGAAAGGGCACGAGCTTAAGGTTTTCTATCTTCACGTTTTCCTGAATATGCAGTGTGGGTTTTGTGGCCTTCTGGTGTTAGCTTTGCATTGTTTTCAGCCAACGAGAAGATTACAGAGGGGTGATTTCTTTTCCTAAACACATCTTCCTCTTCTCCCAGGTTTGGTGCTAACCCCCTGGAATCATGGGGTCCGAGAACCCAAATCCCCAAAACCCTAGCTGTAAGATCATGACGTTTCGGCCGACCTTCGAAGAATTTCGGGACTTTGGAAAATACATCGCCTACATCGAATCTCAAGGAGCTCACCGAGCAGGACTTGCCAAGGTCAGCTGAATCCCGGGTGCCTGAATGCCTTGACTAATGGGTAGTTATCTGGGAGCCAGGGGGTGGGGGCTTTCTCCCCTGCCCCCCTCCCCCCCCAGCTCCTCATTTGCTATGCCTCAGTAGATCCAAATGGAGAGGCTGCTGTAGAACTGGTTAGGCCCCTGAGGCAATCGGTGGTGAAAGTGTTTTGGAAAGAATGAAAATGGATGGTTTCGGGCAGCATTCTTCATGTTGTAGCCACCTAAGATGGAACAAAGCCAGGGCCAAAATGGAGGGCGTGATCTAGGGCAGAGAGGGTGTAAGGGGGTGGGGTGGGGGAGAATTGGGGATGGACAGAGGTTGGGGGGTGGGGGAAGATAGGGGAAGGGGGAGAGGAGAAACTTGAGAAGCAGCATGACCAAGTGGAAAGAAAAAACTCCTGGGAGAGAGTCAGGGGACCTGGGTTCTAATCTCGGCTCTGTCACCTGCCTGCTGGGTGACCTTGGACAAGTCTCTTGACTTTTCTGGGCCTCCGTTTCCTCTTCTGTAAAAATGGGGATCCAGTGCCTGTTCTCCCTCCCTCTCGAACTGTGAGCCCCATGCGGGATGGCGTCCAATCTGATTACCTTATGTCCAGCCCAGTGCTTGCCACCTAGTAAGGGCTTAACAAATACCACGGTCATTATCATTGCCTTAGTCGTTGCTATTGGTGCTGTTTCAAAATTTAAGAGATCATCTAGTTTGGGTCTCCCAGCTGTTTCTCTCCTCCTGCCCAACTCCAGGAGCTCTGGAGCCACGTCCACTTGGGCGACATTCCCCACCCCCAAGAGGAGGAAAGAATAAAAAGGACTGCGAAACACAGAAGTACAGAGCCAAGCTGGGGTCATTTTTTATAAGCCGGATATACCATAAGACTCTGATAGGCTGGTACGGCGTTAGACTCGTGGTCCATCCAATCCACTGTTTCAACTCTTACGGGGTGCTTGGAGGGGCCAGAATGGTGTGAATCTCCCCCCCCCCCCCTTTAAAACTGTCACTCTGAGGGGAAAACAATTGGAGCTGAGGTCAGACTCTCCCCTAGGGAAAATTCATTTGTGAAATTATATGAAGATGAATGCAAGAAATCCCAAAACAACTTTCCCTCGTAGAATTTGTCCATAGGCTTTTTGGAAAAATGTCTATAGGCTTGAGTGCAGTTTGTGTTCATCCCGCTAAAGTTGACTACATTTCTCTCATTGTACCGGAGAGAGTTCAGATTTAAATTTCAAGGAAGTAGAACAAGTGAGTTAGAAAACACATTTCGATAACAGCATTTGGGAGAATACATCAAGGTTGGCAGACACATTCCCTGCCCACAGCAAGCTTACAGTCTAGAGTGGAAGACTGATTTTAATATAAATTTATAGCATATACTTTATAGATATGTACGTAAGTACTGTGGGGTTGAGGGTGGGGCATGTATCAAATGCCCAAAGGTCTCAGATTCAAGTGCAACGCTCCTAAACTGTAAACTCGTTATGGGCACTGAACACATCCTTTAATTCTGTTGTACTCTCCCAAGCGCTTAATACAGTGCTCCGCACATAGTAAGCGGCCAATAAAAACCACTGATTGAAGCGAAAGGGAGAGGGGGCCAGGGAAAGGAGGGCTTAATTGGATGTGACCTAAATAAGGAGAGTGGTGGTCTGGGTGCTTAGAACAGTGCTTGACACATAGTAAGCGCTTAACAAATACCATTATTATTGGGAAGGGGGAGGGAGTCGAAGGACGTGACTGGGAAGGGGATCAGCAGTGAGATAGACGAGATAGGTGCGCAGTTTACTCATCGTAGTAGAAGATCGGTGAGGTTTTAGGAAGGAGGGGGCGAGCTATTTGAGTGCTTTAAAGCCGATGTTAAGGAGTTTCTATTTTGATGCGGAGTTGGATGGACAACCAGTGGAGGTTCTTGAAGAGCAGTGAAGCATGGACTCGAGAATGTTTTTGTAGAAAAATGATCCGGGGAGCAGAGCGACGTACGGAATGAAATGGGGAAAGGCAGGGTGGTCAGCAAGGAGACTGATGCAGACATCAGTGTGGGATAGAATAAATGCTTGGATTAACGCAGTAGCAGTTTGGAGGGAGAGGAAAGGGCAGATTTTAGCGATGTCGTGAAGGTTGAACCAACAGGATTTGGTGACAGATTGAATATGTGGGTGGAATGAGAGAGATGAGTTGAGGGCAACACTGAGGTTATGGGCTTTTGAGACAGGGAGGATAGTGTTATTAATAATCATGATGATGGTATTAAGCACTTACTATGTGCTAAGCACTGTTCTAAGTGCCGGGGTAGATACAAGGTAATCAGGTTGGGCACAGTCCCTGGCCCACACGGGGCTCACAGTCTTAATCCTCATTTTACACGTGAGGTAATTGCAGCCTAGAGAAGCTCACATAGCAGACAGGTGGCGGAGCTGGGATTAGAACCCAAGTCCTTCTGACTCTCAGGCCTGTGCTTTATCCACTAGGCCATGCTGCTTTCCTCATCTGTGAATCTACCCCACACTGTTGTTTACAGTGAGGTGGTATTGTCTACAGTGAGGCATTTGATTGCAAGCTAAGAGTTCTTGTGAGCTGGTCCTCCTTGGTTAAAGTGAAAATCCACTGCTGCTAGCAATCAACCGATCAATGGTATTTATTGAGCGCTTACTAAGTGCAGAACACTATTCTGAGCACTTGGGAAAGTACAGCACAACATAATTAGCAGACAAGTTCCTTGCCCATAACGAGCTTACAGTCTAGAGGGAGAGACAGACATTATATGAATAATTAATTAATTTATAATACAATTTAAAGATATGTACATAAGTGCTTTGTGGGGTGGGGTAACTATCAAATGCCCCAAAGCCACAGCTCCAAGTTCATAGATGACGCAGAAGGGAGAGTGAGTTGAGGGCTCAATTGGGGAAGGCCTCTTGGAGGAGATATGACCTATGTACAGGCACGCTATGTTCTGCTCTTGACAGAAAGCTTGAAGGTTTAAGTGTTTTCTCTGCCCAGCCAAACATTGGTTTAAACTTATTTGCTGTGCGAATCCTCTGGGCAAGTGAATGGATTTTAAATCAGGGTGGAAGCAGGCCTTATAGCAGTCGGGTTGATCAGCACCCTCCTGAGTTGGCCGTTTCGATCATTTTAGCCGGGTAATGGGAGTGTGAGATTGGTGGATTTCCTTTCTCCCCCTCTCCCTCCCCCACCTTGAGGGTCTCAGCAGATAGCTGGGCCTTGGACAGGGCCACACACCTTGTATACCCTCAAATATTTATCTAAAGGAGAAGCAGTGTGGTCTAATAATAATAATGTTGGTATTTAAGCACTTACTATGTGCAAAGCACTGTCCTAAGCGCTGGGGTAGATACAAGGTAATCAGGTTGTCCCACGTGGGGCTCACAGTCTTCATCCCCATTTTACAGATGAGGTAACTGAGGCACAGAGAAGTGAAGTGACTTGCCCAAAGCCACACAGCTGACAGACGGCAGAGCCGGGATTCGAACCCATGCCCGCCGACTCCCAAGCCCGGGCTCTTCCCACTAAGCCATGCTGCTTCTCTAGCGGATAGAGTACGGGCATGGGAGTCAGAAGGACCTGGTTCTAATTCCAGCTCTGCCCCTTGTCTGCTGTGGGACCTTGGACAAGTCAGTTTCTCTAATGCCTTAGTTACTTTATCTGTAAAATGGGGATGAAGACTGTGAGCCCCATGTGGGACGGGGACTGTGTCCAACCTGATTATTTGGTATCTACCCCAGCGCTTAGTACAGTACCCAGCACAAAGTAAGCTACCATAAATACCATAAAAAAGGGGATCCCTGAAGGAAAATTGGATTTTTCACTCCCCTTATAATAATAATAATAATTGTGGTACTTGATAAGCTTTTACTATGCGCTAAGCCTTGAGGTAGATGCAGTCAGACCAGACACAGTCCCTATCTCACTCGGAGCTTGCACTCTAAAGGAGAGGGGGATCAGGTGTTGAATTCCCATTTTACTGATGAAGAAGCTGAGGCCCAGAGAAGTGAAATGACTGGCTCCAAGTGGCACAGCTGAGCGCGCGTTTCTCAGCCCCTCTGTCTGAAGTACTGGAAGTGAAAGCCTTGGGGGAAATCTAGATTCTCATCCCTTTCCCCACTGGTTGTGCTCTCCAGGAGTTCTCCCTCCTACTTAAGAGTGTGAGCTCCATGGGGGACAGGAATTGTGTCTGACCTAAGGAACTTGTACCCATCCTAGTGTTTAGAACAGTGTTTACCCACAGTAAGCACTTAACAAAAAAACATAAAGAAACAAAAGACACCCCACGAAATCCTGGCTTTTTGGGACTCCTCTCCTAACTCTCCCTTCTGGGCCCGAGAGGCGTGCTTGGTTGGTGCCTGGGTGCTTTGCTTGGACCAGATTAGCACTCTTAACCTTCGGCAGCTCATTTATCCTCTCCCCAGACATCAGCCCTATTTTTCCATCGAGGAGTGAGTGTACTCCATTTTTTTCTTTTCCTTCACGTTCAGGGGAGGGCAGGATGAAGTTTGTTCCCAAACTTGTGGTGTGGGCATTGTGAGGGTGGGGGTGAGGCCTGCACTAGGAACCCCAATATCAGTGCCCCACTCGGAGAGATCTTTGAGGGTTTTCCAACCCCCACCGTCACCCCAGGAGGCTCCCATAGACTCACATAGAGGGACCAGCACCGGGTCAGAGGCACATGACTACGATCAAGTGGGACCCTGAAAGCCCGGAGAGCAGAAGATGCAGTCTAAGGCTTTGGTAAGACAAAGCCTCGGACCACGCCGTGGTCCGGCTGAAGACCGGAGTCGGTGGCCGAGGACAGACATGCTGTCAAGAAAGGAGCAGCTCTCTCTGAACAAAAGCTTCACATGGAAAGAGAGGCGAGGAAGCAACAGAGAAGCAGTGTGGCCTAATGGAAAAAGCCCTGGCCTGGGGGCTCAGAGGACCTGACTTCTCCTTCTGTCTCTGCCAAATGTCTGCTGTGTGACCGTGGGCAAGTCACTTCACTTCTCTGGGTCTCAGTTTCCTCAATCAAAAAATGGGGATTAAATCCTGTTCCCTCCTACTTAGACTTTACGTCCCACGTGGGATAGCGGCTGTGTCCGACCTGCTTAACTTCTTTCTACCCCAGCACTTAGAATGGTGCTTGACACATAGTAAGAGCGTAACAAATACCATAATAATAATAATAACTTCAGGGGAACTTTAAGCCTTTCACCACCACAAGGGACAGTATTTGTGTGTGGCTGGGATTGTGGATCTTGCATTGGCCTTTTCAGCCACACACACACTCGTTGGTGAACTGCGCTGTCAGTGGTGTCTCTGAATACAAAGGAAAATACATATATATAGTATTTAAGTGCTTACCATGTGCCAGGCACTCTGCCGAGCGCTAGAGTAGATACAAGGTAATCAGGTTGAGCGCAGTCCATGTCCCACATGGGGCTCACAGTCTTAATCCCCATTTTACAACTGAAGTAACTGAGGAGGCTCAGAGAATAATAATAGTAATAATGATGGTATTTAAGCACTTACTATGTGCCAGGCACTCTACTAAGCACTGGCGTGGATACAAGCAATTCAGGTTGGTCATATTCCCTGTCCCACGTGGGGCTCACAGTCTCATATCCCCATTTTACAGAGGAGGTAACTGAGGCACCGAAAAGTGAAGTGACTTGCCCAGGGTCACACAGACAAGCGGCAGAGCTGGGATTAGAATCCAGGTCCTTCAGACCCTCAGGCCCGTGCTCAGTCCACTAGGCCATGTGGGATAGGTACAAGCTAATCAGTTTGAACACTGTCTGTATCCCATAAGGGGCTCATTTTCTTAGTCCCCATTTTACAGGTGATATAACTGAGGCCCAGAGAAGTGAAATAACTTGCCCAAGGACACACAGCAGAAAAATGGTGAAGCTGGGATCAGAAGCCAGGTCCTTCTGACTCCCAGGCCCATCCTCTTTCCACTAGGCCACTCTGCTTCTCTATATCTATATCTGATAAAGGATGTACTTAAGAGGACAAACAGGGATATGTGTACGGAACTCGCAGAGAATGGCGGAGTACCAGAAGCCATCCTGGTCGGGGGGATTAATCTGAGAATCCTCATGGAGGAGGTGGTCCATCATTTGGAAGGGTTTGGTAGGGTTTTGAAGGAGTTGGGAGGAGGGGGAGAAAAAAGAGGTCGCCCGCACACCTGGCATGAGTTGAGCTTGCCAGCAGCAGGAGCAATGGTTGTGGGGTGGGAGGATAGAGTTTTGGGGAGCAGATCAGCTTGACTCGAACACGGGGGTGCCAGGGGGAGGGACCGACATTGGTGGTGGTAAATCTCCGGCACTTAGTGGTCGGAAAGAGTGTCCGGGTGGGAATAAGACATGGTCCTTACCTCTCAGGGGGCTCACGTTCAGGCGATTAGACACGAAACCAAGGACAAAAGCACATAAAGTTAAAAACAAAGCAGTTGGGGAACCAGGGCTAGAGGAGCAGTCTGGGCTTGTGATGGCTCAGCGCTTAATAGAGTGCCTGACACAGTAGCCGCAGTGACCATCACAGCCACTCCAGCCTTCTTGGTGCTCCATGTTTTGTGGAGACTACGCTCTGTCACGGCTTCTTTCCTTTCTACAGCAGTAGAACCAAGTGGAATGGGATCGTAGGCTCAGGATCCCCTGAAGGGGCCAGGGGCCCAGCTGGGGGGATGCAGGAGGCTTGGCGGGTGGGGAGGGGGACAGACGACCTAGAATTGGGTCCCGGGTGCTTGGGTATAGATGTGAGCGGAGGGGGTCTTGAGGGGTCACAGCCCAGTTGAGCCCGCCTACACCCGCCGAGCCACCGGAGTCCCCGATGTTCATCTTGCTTGCCGAGCACAGGCGGGGCTCTGTGTCTCGGTGTCAGAGACGTCCCTTTCGAGGCCCCGAGTTTGCCAGAGCAGTGGCCTAGACCCAGGTTTGCCCCAGCCTAGCTCTGGCCAGCGGTTTTTGCATCGGTTGAGTTGCCGCCTGTCCCCCGGAGTCTGGCCATGCGGTTGCACGTGCTGAGACTTGGGGCGTTCTCCACGTTCCTTTGGGTCAGGGATGGCATCGGGCTGGTGAGCCAGTTAGTTGACTCCTCTCTTCCCTCCCCCCCCCCCCTTCCAGGTGATCCCCCCCAAGGAATGGAAGCCCCGGAAGACCTACGATGACATAGATGACATGGTGGTCCCTGCGCCCATCCAGCAAGTGGTGACGGGGCAGTCAGGCTTATTTACCCAGTACAACATCCAGAAGAAGCCCATGACGGTGGGGGAGTACCGGCGCCTGGCCAACAGCGAGAAGTAGGTGATGAAGCCGGTCTCCTGTGGGGAACGGTGGGGCCCCGGTGGGGAGGGGGCTCCCCTGGCTTGCGGAGCACGGAGACTTTGTGCCGGAGCAAGCCTTTCTCCAGAGTTGGCCCTGGGGCTCCTGGAGCCCAAATGTATTTGCTCCCCGGGACAAGGAATGGAGCTGAGGAAGAAAGCCAGAGACTTTCCACCTCAGCCCTAATACTACTACTACTACTAATAATGTTGGTATTTGTGAAGCGCTTACTATGTGCCGAGCACTGTTCTAAGCGCTGGCGTAGATACAGGATAATCAGGTTGTCCCACGTGAGGCTCACAGACTTAATCCCCATTTTACAGATGAGGTAAAGTGAGGCACCGAGAAGTGAAGTGACTTGCCCAAAGTCACACAGCTGACAGGTGGCGGAGCCGGGATTAGAACCTCTGACTCCTAAACCCGTGCTAATCGTCTAGTCGTCTTGAGACCGTGGGCTGCTTGGGAAAAACTGGAGAAGCGGTGTGGCTTACTGGTTAGAGCACGGGCCTGGGAGCCCAAAGGACCTGGGTTCTAATCCTGACTCCGCCACATGTCTGCTATGTGACTTGGGGCAAGTTGCTTCACTTCTGGGCCTCAGTTACTTCATTTGGAAAATGGGGATTAAGACTGTGAGTCTTAGGTAAGACAGGGACTGTGTCCAACCCAATTACCTTGTATCCGCTCCAGAGCCTGAGTAGAGTGCCTGGCACAGAGTAAGCACTTAACAAATGCCATAATAATAATTATTATCAGCATGATAATATTAATATAATAATATTAATATAATATAATTGATGAGGGCCCTAAGAGAAAACGGTAAGCTCCTTGTGGGCAGGGAACATTTCTACTGACTCTGTTTTACTGCCCCCTCCCAAGCAGAAGGTAAGCACTGCATTTTATTCTGTGAGTTCTTGGGGCACTAAGATACCAGTGATTCATTCAGTCGTATTTGTTGAGCGCTTACTGTGTGCGGGGCACTGAACTAAGCACTTAGGAAAGTACAATACAACAGACAGTGACATTCCTTCCCACAACGCACTTATGGTCTGTGGGAGAGACGGACATCAATACGAATAAATAAAATTACAGATATCTACATAAGTGCTTTGGGACTGGGAACGGGGAAGAGCAAAGGGAGCAAGGCAGGGTGACACAGAAGGGAGTGGGAGATGAGGAAAAGTGGGGCCTAGTCTGGGAAGGCCTCTTGGAGGAGATGGGCCTTCAATAAGCCTTCGAAGGGAGGAGAGTAATTGCCTGGGAGCAAGTGATACAAGGGAGCATATGTGTTCTCCCTCTTAAACTGTGAGCCCCTTGTGGGACCTGATGATCTTGTATCTTCCCCAACTCTTAGTATAGGGTTGGGCACATTGTAAGTGCTTAACAAATACTATTGTTATCAGTAGTAGTATTTTTATTTAGGAAACAACAATTCCAAGTTTACCCTGTCCATCCCCATCATTCATTCATTCATTCATTCAGTCGTATTTATTGAGCGCTTACAGTATGCAGAGCACCGTATTAAGCGCTTGGGAAGTACAATACAGCAACAAAGAGAGATCCGTCGTGATTGTGCCAACGTCAGCTCTGCCCCTTTTCAGCTGGTGCCTCTTCCAAATGAAGAGTCCTAACCCTTGCAGTCTTTCTTTGGCGGGAAACTGCTCTTTTCCCCTGGTGATGCCTAGTGCTCGTTTGACCTTGTGACTGCCCTTGCACATCGACTGATTCAATCGGTTGGTTAGTCAATCACTGGAATTACTGAGCACTTGATGTGTGCAGAGCACTGTACTAAATGCTTGAGGGAGTACAATACAAGAGGTAGACATGTTGCCTGCCCACAAAGAGCTTACAGCCTAGAGGGGGACACTGATGTTAAAACAAACTACAGATAGGGAAAATGGCAGAGTATAATGATCCTTGTCAGCTGTGTGACTGTGGGCAAGTCACTTCACTTCTCTGTGCCTCAGTTCCCTCATCTGTAAAATGGGGATGAAGACTGTGAGCCTCACGTGGGACAACCTCATTCCCCTGTATCTACCCCAGCGCTTAGAACAGTGCGCTCCAAGGGTCCGGGCGATGACAAGGCTCAGCTTCCCGGGAGAGGGGGGTGGTCTCGGCGTGGATGAGTCGGCGGTCCGCGGCCAAAAAGCCGCTAAAGTCGGCGGTCGGTGGCCAAAAGGCTGCTAAAGAGCTAGGCTGGAAACGGGGGGCAGGCAGCCCAAGGAACCACCGCCTGGGAGGAGAGCTCCAGAGTCCATGTGGTGGTCGATTCGGCTGGGAAGAGGGGGCCCGGTGGTCTGAGACTTACCCCCAGGGGAGCAGAGATCCCGGGCCCACGTGGTAATGGCTCCAAGGCTCCGGGCGATGACAAGGCTCAGTTTCCCAGGAGAGGGGGGTGGTCTCGGCGTGGATGAGTCGGCGGTCGGCGGCCAAAAAGCCGCTAAAGTCGGCGGTCGGTGGCCAAAAGGCTGCTAAAGAGCTAGGCTGGAAACGGGGGGCAGGCAGCCCAAGGAACCACCGCCTGGACCCCCTCCAATCTGGCTTCCGTCCCCTCCACTCTACCGAGACTGCTCTCTCTAAGGTCACCCATGACCTCCTTCTTGCCAAATCCAATGGCTCCTACTCCATTCTGATCCTCCTTGACCTCTCTGCTGCCTTTGACACTGTCGACCATCCCCTCCTCCTCCATACCTTATCTCACCTTGGCTTCATGGACTCTGTCCTCTCCTGGTTCTCCTCTTACCTCTCTGGCCGATCATTCTCGGTCTCCTACGCTGGAGCCTCCTCCCCCTCCCATCCTTTAACTGTTGGAGTTCCTCAAGGGTCAGTTCTTGGCCCTCTTCTGTTCTCCATTTACACTCACTCCCTCGGTGAACTCATCCGCTCTCACGGCTTTGACTACCATCTCTACGCAGATGACACGCAGATCTACATCTCCGCCCCTGTCCTCTCCCCCTCCCTTCAGGCTCGCATCTCCTCCTGCCTCCGGGACGTCTCCACCTGGATGTCGGCCCGCCACCTAAAACTCAACATGAGCAAGACTGAGCTCCTCATCTTCCCTCCCAAGCCCGGTCCGCTCCCAGACTTCTCCATCACCGTGGATGGCACGACCATCCTTCCCGTCCCGCAGGCCCGCAATCTCAGTGTCATCCTTGACTCGTCCCTCTCGTTCACCCCACACATCCTATCCGTTACCGAGACCTGCCGGTTTCACCTCTACAATATCGCCAAGATCCGCCCTTTCCTCTCCACCCAAACGGCTACCTTACTATTACGGGCTCTCGTTATATCCCGGCTAGACTACTGTGTCAGCCTTCTCTCTGACCTCCCTTCCTCCTCTCTCGCCCCGCTCCGGTCTATTCTTCACTCCGCTGCCCGGCTCATCTTCCTGCAGAAACGATCTGGGCATGTCACTCCCCTTCTTAAACAACTCCAGTGGTTGCCTATCGACCTCCGCTCCAAACAAAAACTCCTCACTCTAGGCTTCGAGGCTCTCCATCACCTTGCCCCTTCCTACCTCTCCTCCCTTCTCTCTTTCCACCGCCCACCCCGCACGCTCCGCTCCTCTGCCGCCCACCTCCTCGCCGTCCCTCGGTCTCGCCTATCCCGCCGTCGACCCCTGGGTCACGTCCTCCCGCGGTCCCGGAACGCCCTCCCTCCTCACCTCCGCCAAACTGATTCTCTTTCCCTCTTCAAAACCTTACTTAAAAATCACCTCCTCCAAGAGGCGTTCCCAGACCGAGCTCCTCTTCCCCCTCTACTCCCTCTGCCATCCCCCCTTTACCTCTCCGCAGCTAAAGCCTCATTTTCCCCTTTTCCCTCTGCTCCTCCACCTCTCCCTTCCCATCCCCACAGCACTGTACTCGTCCGCTCGACTGTATATATTTTCGTTACCCTATTTATTTTGTTAATGAATTGTACATCGCCTTGATTCTATTTAGTTGCCATTGTTTTTACGAGATGTTCTTCCCCTTGACGCTGTTTAGTGCCATTGTTCTTGTCTTTCCGTCTCCCCCGATTAGACCGTAAGCCCGTCAAACGGCAGGGACTGTCTCTATCTGTTGCCGACTTGTTCATCCCAAGCGCTTAGTACAGTGCTCTGCACATAGTAAGCGCTCAATAAATACTATTGAATGAATGAATGAATGAATGCTCTGCACGTAGTAAGCGCTTGACAAATACCAACATTATTATTATTATTATTGTTATATGGATGCACTGAGATGGCGTAGCAGAGCACGGGCCTGGTAGTCAGAAGGCCGTGGGTTCTAATCCCACCTCTGCCACTTGTGTGTTGTGTGACTTTGGGCAAGTCACTTCACTTCTCTGGGCCTCAGTTACCTCATCTGTAAAATGGGACTGTGAGCCCCATGTTGGACAGGGACTGTGTCCAACCCAATTTGCTTCTGTCCATCCCATGCTTAGTACAGTGCCCAGCACATAGAAAGTTCTTAACAAATATCACAATTATTATTATTAGTAGTAGTATTATTAAGTGCTTGAGGGGTGCAGATCCAAGTGCGTAAGTGGCACACAAAGTAGAGGGAGTAGGACAAATGAGGGCCTAGTCAGGGAAGGCCTCTTGGAGGACATGTGATTCTCTCCCCACCCACCCCACCCCCAACCGAAGGATGGCTTTGAAGATGGGGAGAGCGGAGGAGGAGGGAGTTCCAGGCCAGAGGGAGGATATGGGCAAATGGTTATTGTTGAGACAGATGAGGTTGAGGTACAGTGAGTAGGTTGGCATTAGAGGAGTGAGGTGTGTGGGCTGGGTTGTAGTAGGAGAGTACTGAGGTAAGATGGGGGCAAGGTGATAGAGTGCTCTAAAGCAAATGGTTAGGAGTTTGATGTGGAGGTGGATGAGCAACCACTGGAGGTTCTTGAGGAGTGGGGAAACATGGACTGAATGGCTTTTAGGAAAGTGATCTGGGCAGCAGAGTGAAGTATGGACAGGAAAAGGGAGAGACAGGTGACAGGGAGGTCAGCAAGGAGGCTGATGGAATAGTCAAGGAGGGATAGAAGTACTTGGATCAGTGTGGTAGCCGTTGGGATGGAGAGGAAAGGGTGGATTTTAGAGATGTTATGAAGAAAGAACTGACAGGAATTGGTGACGAATTGAATGTGTGGGTTGAATGAGAGAGATGAGTTGATCATTATTTGAAAGAATCATTGGCATCGGCTCCAAGGTCGCTCTCTGAGTTGGGCCTAAAATTTCCAATTCCCGTAAGAGAGAGAGGAGAAAAAGCGTCCTGCCTGATGGTGGCCAGCATTGGCCCAGCTTATTGATGGTGGGTGGTGTTCTCCCCCCACCCCCTGCAACATGCTGCGTGGGTGGGTTTAGAGGCCCTTTTGCTTGGATTTTCGCCCCACTCCCACAGCACTTCTTTATATACCCCTTTAGGCCGAAAACTTCCCTTGGGCAGGGACTGTATCCACCAACTCTGTTTGTTCATTCATTCATTGTCATATTTATTGAGCGCTTACTGTGTGCAGAGCACAATGCAACAATAAACAGACACATTCCCAGACCACAATGAGCTTACGTCTAGAGGTGGGGAGAGAGACATCAATACAAATAAATTACAGATATGTACAAAAGTGCTCAATAAATGCCATTAATGGATTGGCAGGAAGATCATTTTTTTCCTGGATGGGGAGGTGGGCTAGCTACCCCATGAAATGCAAGCGTTTTTGAAGGATGGGTTGGGCATCCTCAAGTGCAGCCAGGGGGCCCAGAGGGCTGAACAAGGAGGAGGGGGTTTATAAGCCAGGAAGATGGAAAAATGTCTCCTGGAAGGCCTCCTGGAGGAGATGTAAGTTCAGAAGGGCTTTGAAAATGTGGGGAGAGTGACGACCTGCTGAATTGCAGGCCAGGGGAGGGTGTTGTGAGCAAGAGATTGACGATGACAGAGAGGGAATGAGGCAGAGCAAGTGTAGGATGATGTTGGAGAGTGAAGCGTCTGAACTGGGAGTGCCTCATACCCGATGGGGAGTGGGTGTAAAGAGGAATAGTAATTATGGTACTTGTTAAGCGCTTACTGTGTGCCACTGCTGGGGTAGGTACAAGTTAATCAGGTTGGACACAGTCCACATGGGGCTAACAGTCTTCATCCCCGTTTTACAGTTCAGGTGACCCAGAAAAGTGAAGCAACTTGTCCAAGGTCACACAACAGACAAGTGGTGGAGCTGGAATTAGAACCCAGTTCCTTCTGACTCCGAGGCCCGTGCTCTGTCCAGTGAGCCACACTGAATGGGTAACCACTGGAGACTTTTGAGGAGTGAGGAGACCTGTTGGGTTATGTCCTCATCATCATCTTCAGCCCATTCTACAAATGTCTAGCACAGCGCTCCGCATGCACGGGCTCAGTTGGTCCGGGCAGGAGGCCCCAACTGCCACCTGGTGGGCGGAATCAGTGCCCACAAGGGCCTTGCCTTGAGGGTGGAGTTGCGGTGGGAGAGGCTGTGGTAGGCAAGCACGGGGAGAAACTACGCCTCTATCCTCCCCAGCCAGGAGAAACTGGGAACTTCGCCCGAATCACTGTTGTGAGGTGTGTCAATCCTGCCATGATAAGATGCCAATAATAATAATAATTGTGGTATTTGTTAAGCACTTATTATATGCCAAGCCCTGTTCTAAACTCTGTGGTAGATACAAGGTCATCAGGTTGGTCACGGTCCCTGTCCTACATGGGGCTCAAAGGTCTTAATCCCCATTTTACAGATGAGGGAACTGAGGTACGGAGAAGTGAAGAGACTTGCCAACGTCACACAGCAGACAAGTGGCTGAGCTGAGATTAGAACCCTTGACCTGACTCCCAGGCCCATGCTCTGTCGGCTAAGCCACACTGCTTCCTGTCGCTTGGCACCACTCGTGAGTTCCGAGAAGCAGCGTGGTTTAGTGGAAAGATTACGGGCTTGGGAGTCGGAGGATGTGGGTTCTAATCCCAGCTCCGTGACTTGTCTGCTGAGTGACCTTGGGCAAGCCACTTTACTTCTGTGCCTCTGTTACCTCATCTGGAAAATGGGGATTAAGACTCTGAGTCCCACGTGTACAACCTGCTGACTTTGTATCCACCCCAGTGCTTATAACAGTACTTGGCACATAGTAATACCATAATTATTATTATTACTATTACAGAGGATGGTCTCTGATTAGAACATAATATTGTCTGAATTCCAGCTGGCAGAGCAGAAGTTTCCTTGCTATAGTCTCCCCACCTCCCATGTTCTTCTGAAACTGTCATCTTCATTACTGGAAGAATGATCATTCCCGCTTAAGAGACGGAACTTTTCCAGTCAGCGAGGAAATGCCCAGAGGAACTGAGTCCAGATTACTGATGCTCTAGCTGGAGTCAGATTTACCATGGGTGTGCCAACTTGTTGTGACTTGGCACCCGGGAATTAGGGACTGACTTTTAAAAATGAAATGCTTGACCTAACTATGTCTTCACTGAAAGTTCCTAAGCAGGTAGCCAACCAAGCTTTGAAGCCAGTAATATCATTATCTCTCTCTTGCCCTCCTCCGGATTTCAGGGCACCTTGAATTACTATCATGGGGATTCGAGATTTCATTTTATTCAGATTTGTTTTCGGGTGTCAAGGTTCCCTGCTAGTGGTTGTCAATTTTGTTTTAGTGTTGGGAGCGGCACTCCAGCCAACTCTGAGGGTTTAGGATGTTTCTTCTCTCCCCCTGCCCAGCCCCTAAATTACCAGAGGTGTAGACTACCACCCACTGGAGGCTTGTTCTTATTTCACTAGGGTATTTTGGGCTTTGGGTGGAAGTGTAAGGTTGCCCTTCAAGCTGGCAAACTCCTTCTTTGAGAAGCAACGTGGCCTAATGGAAAAAGTGCAGGCCTGGATGTCAGAAGACCTGGGTTCTAGTCCCAGCCCCGCCATTTGTCTGCTTTGGGACCTTCGGCAAATCACTTCACTTCTCTGGGCCGCAATTACCTCATCTGTAAAATGGGGGTTAAGACTGTTAGCCCCATGTGGGACAGGGACTGTGTCCAACCTGAATAGCTTGTATATGCCCCAGTGCTGAGTACAGGGCCTGGCACGTAGTAAGCGCTTTCCAAATACCATTAAAAAAGCGGGGCGGCGGAGGATATGATACCCTGAGGGAATTGGGAGTGGGGGTTGGGGGCGGTATGGGTGCAGTGAAGGAGAAGCCATGTGTGAAAAATTTTGAGGCTAGTTGTTGACCTCTTTCCTGGGTTTGTCTCTCTCCATTAGGTACTGTACTCCTCGCCACCAGGACTTTGAAGATCTGGAGCGAAAATACTGGAAGAATCTGACTTTCGTATCTCCGATTTATGGAGCCGATATCAGCGGCTCTTTATACGATGCAGTAAGTGACCTGTCTGTCTACCTCTGGATAATGAATTGATTGGATTATTTGGAGCCAGGAACAGTCCAGAGCTTTCCCAATAAGTCCGATCTAGTCTGAAACTCCTGAAAGATGAAGGCTGAGGAGGTCCTCTTTTGAGAGAGAGGTTGTTGGGCCTTTTCCTTCTCCCGAACCACACCCACACACCCCCCTGCACCGGCCCGGAGGAGTCCTTGGTTCAGACCACTTCGCCTGACCACATCTTTAGACCACTCAGACCTAGAACTGGCAGAAGCAGCATGGCATAGTGCCTAGAGCACAAGCCTGGGAGTCAGAGGCCATGGCGGCTTCTAATCCTGGCTCCTCCGCTTGTCTGCTGTGTGACCTTGGGCAAGTCAGTTCACTTCTGGGCCTCAGTTACCTCATCTGCAAAATAGGGATCAAGACTGAGCCCCCATTGCTTAGTGCAGTGCCTGGCACGCAGTAAGCACTTAACCAATACCACGATTAATAATGATATTATTATTATTAGAACTGTGTGCTGCCTCCAGGTGGGGCTTGTGCGTCGGCTTTGGCTCAAGTTACTGCTAATCCCCGAAAGGCCGAGGAGAATCTTGGCTGTCAGGCTCAGCCTGCCCCACTCCGGTGGGAAAAGAAGCCGGGCATCCCCTCGGCTGGAGAGCCGGATACTTGCGTGCCGTCTGGAAGCCCGGAGAGGCGGAGGTGCCTGCTGCTTGGGTGTTGAAGCCCAATTGGCGTCTGGTGGTGGACCACAAGATGCCCTCTAGTTTTCCTTGTGCTGTGTTTTCAAGGCAGGAGGGTAGGTGGTCGGGCCCGCTCTGAACCCCTGCCCGAAGCTGAGCACTTCCAGAGGGTGTCCCCGAGCGGTGGGCGTGGGCTGAAGGAGCGGGCCGTGGAGGAGCCTTGAGTTCTTCCTTGAGTTTCTGCCCCGCCCCCCCCCCTTTCTTTTGTGGGTGCTGAGCGTGGCTTTACTGCCTTTCTGCCTGCCGCTCCCCCAGGGGTTGATACATTTGAACGTTCAGCCAGTTGGAGCTGCGTTTGCCACCTAGTGCCGCGATGCGGTTGCAGTGCGCCTCGAGTCGGTCGTATTTATTGAGCGCTTACTGTGTGCAGAGCGCTGTACTAAGCACTTGGGAGAGTATGATTTGACAGACACAGTTCTCTGCCCCACAGCAAGCAGGCTTTTTGAGTGGCCAGACCTTTAGCGAGGGGTGGGGGCTGAATAGATGGATGTTTTCAGTTGCACACGAGTGGTGAGTCAGTTAACTCCCCCCAGCCTCCGTTGCGTCATCTGCTTCCTGCCTTTGTTGTGCACGGGGGTACCGTGAGGGAGTCGATTGGAAGGTGTGTGTGAAATGCCGGGAGCTTTTGGGGAAGAAAAAATTTGCCGGTCATGTTTTGTTCTCTTTTGCCCTACCTTGCTTTATTTGGATGCGAGTTGGGGGCAGTGCTTTTTCCCCAATCGTTCGTAGCATAACAGTAACCCATCGGGGAGGCCCGAGGCCCATCAGGAAGGAAATATGAAAAGTTCGGTATGGTGCAGGATGAGTTAATGCAGGCCCACGGTGCTGTGGTGGAGAACTGCAGCAAATCGGAGGTTATCCTGTCATGCTTTTAAAGATTCCCACCCCTTTCTTTCCTTCTCCTGGCTCCTTTTTGCTGTGCAGTACGGGAATCCCGCCTTCCCAATTTTTCCATAACTTTTAGGGCTTTTGCTTTGCACTTCGGAGCTGATCCCTGGGGAGGGGACAAGCGGCAGAGTTGGGGAGAGTGAGCGGATGAAATGTGACCAAATCCTGTCAGTTCAACTTTTACAACATTGCTAAAATCCTCCCTTTCCTCTCCATCCAAACTGCGACCGTGCTGATTCAAGCACTTATCCTGTCCCTCCTGGACCATTGCATCAACCTCCTCGCAGACCTCCCTGCCTCCTCTCACTGCCATACTTCGTTTTGCTGCTTGAATCATTTTTCTTAAAAAAATAAATTCAGTCCATGTCTCCCCTACTCCTCAAGTACCTCCCATCCACCTCCTCCTCAATCAATCAATGCTATTTACTGAGCACTTATTGTATGCAGAGAACTCTACCCAGTGCTTGGGAGGGTACAGGATAGCGGAGTTAGTAGACATGCTTCACATCAAACTCCTTACCAATTGGTTTAAGGCGCTCAATCAGCTCTTCCCTTCCTACCTTACCTCGCTTATCTCCTACTACAGCCCAGCCTGCCCATTTCACTCCTCTAGAGCCAACCTACTCACTATAAAGCAATCTCGTCTGTCTTATTATTATTAATATTTAGTAATGATGATATTTGGTAAGCACTTACTATGTTCTAAGCGCTGGGGTGGATACAAGCTAATCAGGTTGGACAAAGTCCCTGTCCCACAAGGGGCTCACAGTCTTAATCCCCATTTTACAGAGGGGGGAATGGAGGCACAGAAGTGAAGCGACTTGCCTAAGGCCACACAACAGACAAGAGGCAGAACTGCGATTAGAGCCCATGATCTTCTGACTCCTAGGACCGTGCTCACAATCATATTTATTGAGCACTTACTATGTGCAGAATACTGTACGAAGTTCTGGGGTGGTTACAAGCAAATCGGGTTGGACACAGGCCCAGTCCCACACAGGGCTCTCGGTCTCAATCCCCATTTTACAGATGAGGTAACTGAGGCCCAAAGAAGTGAAGCGACTTACCCAAGGTCACAGAGAAAAGTGGTAGAGCTGGGATTAGAACCCAGGTCCTTCTGATTCCCAGGCTTATAATAATAATGTTGGTATTTGTTAAGCACTGACTATGTGCAGAGCACTGTTCTAAGCACTGGGGTAGATACAGGGTAATCAGGTTGTCCCATGTGAGGCTCACAGTCTTAATTTTACAGGTGAGGTAACTGAAGCACAGAGAAATTAAGTGACTTGCCCACAGTCACACAGCTGACAAGTGGCGGATCCGGGATTCGAACCCATGACCTCCGACTCCCAAGCACGGGCTCTTGCGACTGAGCCATGCTGCTTCTCTATCCAGTAGACCATTCTGCTTCCCTCGCCCCTGACCCCTTGCCCGTGTTCTCCCTTGTCATCTGGAACTCCCTCCCCGCCTCATTTCTGACAGCCCACCACTCTCCCCAACTTCAAAGCCCTACTAAAATCACATCTCTTTCAAGAGGCCTTCCCTGACTAGGCCCTCGTTTCTCCTACTCCTTTTTCCTTCTATTCCACCTATGCGCTTAGATCTACCCCCTCTTAAGCATGTGACACCCCACGTCCAGCACTCGTTTACATATTCTTACATCCTGAAGGGCCCCCTCTGTGGCCTAGTGGTTAGAGCCCGGCCTGGGAGTCAGAAGGTCGTGGGTTCTAATCTATCACTTGTCTGCTGCTGCGTGACCTTGGGCAAATCACTTCACTTCTCTGGGCCTCAGTTACCTCATCTGTAAAATGGGGATTGAGACTGGGAGCCCCATGTGGGACAGGGACTGTGTCCAACCCGATTTGCTTGTATCCACCTCAGTGCTTAGTACAGTGTGTGTCACACAGAAAGCACTTAACAAATACCCCAATTATTATTATTATCATTACTGCAATTATTCTGTCATTTTCCCTATCTGTAACTTATTTTAATGTCTGTCTTCCTCTGTAGACCGGAAGCTCCTTGTGGGCAGGAATCATTTCTACCAACTCTGTTGTATTGTACTCTCCCAAGCACTTAGTTCAGGGCCCTGCAGTCAATCTTACTTATTGAGCGCTCACTGTGCAGAGCACTGTACGAAGCACTTAGGAGAATATAATACAGCAACAGACACATTCCCTGCCCACAGTGAGCTAGCGCTCAGTCAATACCATTGATTAGTCAGTGCGTCTGACACCAGAAACGGGAGAGAGGAGAATGCGGGGATCAATCGGGAAGAGATGATCCGTGTCCCCACAACTCGGACCCCCAGACGAGGCGAGTTGGGAAGACAGTGGACAGGCAGGGAACCAGTGGGTGGAAATTCTTCAGTTTGGGCCTCGAGGGAGCAGGGTCCTGCTGCTTGTTTCTGGAGTCAGTGGCCAAATCCAGGGCGAGTGGAGTTGTTTGGATCAGGTCCTCAAACTCTGGACCAAAAGACCGCAGTTGCCTCAAAAGAATTGAAATGGAATGTCTTTTCAGAGGGATAATTTGTTCCCCTTTATCTCCTCAGTGGAAGGGTGTTTTATAATAAGTGATTGAAAAATTGACGTAACTGAGAGGCAGAACACCAGTTAATGGCTATTCCAATTATCGTTTCCTCTCCCCATTGTTTGAAGCATTTGAACATACGTTCTATTTAGCCTAGCTCATGCGCTCTCCCCTCCCTCCCCACCCTCCTTCTGACCCTCTTGCTGGGTCAGTAACAGCCTCTGTCGGCCAACACTGTCGTTTTTGTTCGTCTTCTCCTTAGTGTCTTTGGTGAAGGAAGAGAGCAGCAATTAATTATTTTCTGCAGCTCAGCAGGCATTCGCACTAGGCCTGTGACTGGTGGGTTTAATAAAAAGAAAAAATAAACGCACAAAATATTAGATTCCTGAGGATCGTCTCCTCTTGGCATCAGGTTTAAGAGCCAAACTTGGGCAGACATAGGTTGGTTTGGTCCCTCCAGGCATGAATTGGTGGGTGCTGGTGAGAAGTAGCCCAGGAAGCAGCTAGCTCACGAGTTGGAAAGCCCATAAGCTCTATGTTTCTGGTTTGGTCCAGTTTTCCCTGGTTCTTCCTTCTTCTGGACCGTGGGACTCCTCGGCTGAAAACCAACCAGCCCCAGCCCCTGTGTGACTAAGTGGATTAGGAGCCTGTTTTTGGTGCTGCTGCAGAGTCTGTGTTGTAGTGGATAGGATGGGGGACTCCCCTCACCCTAATTAACAGTAATAACAGTGGTATTTGTTCAGCACTTCTGCTGTGCCAGGCACTGTACTAACCACTGGAGGTGGGAGAGAGAAGGTAGTCGGGTTTCGGGTTGGCCACAGTTCCTTTCCCCCATTGGGGCTTCCAGTGTTAGGAGCTTGTTTTCTTCACGATGCTGATGGAGTGCTGTGGTTTTTTTTGTTTGTTTTTTCCTTCCTTAGGACGTGGACGAGTGGAATATCGGAAACTTGAACACGTTGCTGGACATGGTGGAACATGAATGTGGGATTATCATAGAAGGTGTGAACACTCCATATTTGTACTTTGGGATGTGGAAGACCACATTTGCTTGGCATACCGAGGATATGGACCTCTACAGTATCAACTATCTTCATTTTGGGGAACCCAAATCCTGGTGAGTGAATCAACTGCTGAACTTGGCCTAACGTATTCCAAGGGCACCTCTACATCCCAGTCTGACTTTTCGTTCCCTTCTGCCTCTCTGCCCCTGTCTCGGTCTCTCTCACTCTTTCCAGCTTCGGGATGACCTCCTCACAATGGGAACTGGAAAAGAACTGAGTATGTTTATCCAAGCTTTTCAGCTCCCAGAGTTGGCCCAGGCCTCAACATGATATTTGAAGGGAACGGGTAAATTGGTGGATGCATTCTAAGGCAAATGGTGTATCCGCCCTCCCTTCCATTTTTCAGATCCGTTTGGCCTGAGGGTTTTGATTACCTAATGCCTGGCTTTTCTTGCCAGTCAAATGTACCTCCTGCACGTTGGGAGCCCCCAGCTAGTCATTTCTTTTCTTGACCTCACTGTGGCTCCCCAGCCATCGCTGGGGCTTCCTTGTTGGGCAGAGTGGCTCTTCCCAGCTGCTTAGAAGGGAAAGAGAGTCAAAGCAGGTGAGCCCTAAAGAGTGGGAATCTGGGGCAGAGGTGATGGTATCTGTAAAGCGTTTAGTGTATTGCGCACTGTTCTGAGCGCTGGGGTCGATGCAAGACCATCAGGTCAGATTCAGCCCCTGGCTCACAGTTTAAGTAGCAGGGAGAACAGGCACTGAATCCCCGTCGTACTGCCTAGTCAGGCCACTAACACGACTCTGATGTCTTCATGGCCTGGCAAATATCGGAGCCACCCCTGGGCTCTTCTGGGCTCCCAGGTTCCTGGGTCCCCCGTTCAGAGTCGTTGTCTGGGAGAGGTCCGATTGGGGGCCTTCTAGGGGAGGATCGATCAAAAGTGGGAGAGAAACCTAGATGGTTTCCCCCCCTCCTCTGTCTCCCCTTACCCCTCTCAACCCGTTTCCTTCTTAGAGGTTGGGTGGTGTAAAAATGAACAATGAATGGCGTGCGCACGGGTGTGCGTGTGTGTGTGTGCGCGCCCGCGTGTGACTCTGCGAAAGGCAGCTGTTGGACAAGCAACACAAACAAGTTGGCAAGGACCTTTATTCTGTTGCCCGGGGTGGGCTGCCTGCCATTAAGAATATAATTATAGCATGCCAAGCCTGAAAGGGGGCTCTGCTCCGTATCCTGACGCAGTTTATAAATATTGACCTCCTAATGCAAATTCAAGCCAAAATGGCACCCTCTCTGGTACCGGCAGCGGATGTCTTTTGTTCTGCAGACAAATTTGCATCCCCCAGAAAGGTTGCTTATCTCCTGGCTGATAAAATCTGCATGTCTAGGAAGGAAGCCACCTGCCAAAGGGAGTGCCGATGCTGGAAGAGGCAGCACCTTATGACCCCTAGAGTGGCACTTGAGACTGGCTCTGGCCTCTCTACTCTCTCTTGCTTCCCTCTCTCCCCCTTTCCTCTTCCTCCTTCTCCTTTTTATTCTTCTCCTTTTTCTCCCCCCCCCCCCTTTCCAATGGTGGTAGAAATAGTAATGACGATGATGATAATTGCATTTAAGCGTGGACTATGTGCCAGACAGTGGGGAAAATACAAGATCCTCAGGTCAGAGGCAGTCACTATCCCACATGGGGGTCCCAGTCCCAGGGGGAGAGAGAACCCAGGTGTCTGAATCCCCACGGTTCACAGGAAGAAACTGAAGCTCAGAGGAGTTAAGTGACTTGCCCATAGTCGCACAGCAGGCAAGTGATAGGGGCAGCCATAGGCACCGCCGTTACAGTGGAACCGACCGGGGCTGGGAACCCGACGGAGAAATACGGGAAGGGGCGCGAGGTGGCCGGCTGACGGCCCCCGCGGAAAGATTCGGTTTTTCGTTCGAGAGCGGGTCAGGTGAGAGGGATTTTGATTTTTCCTGGGCCTTCCACTGGTTTTGTCTGGAACCTTGGGCAAGCTCTGTGCCCCGGTTTGCTAGAAGCCCCCGATGCTGTGCGGTCCTCGAGCATCAGCTCCTTGCGAGTGAGTCCTCCGACCTCAGAGGGAAGGCGCTCCGGACTACCTGGTCTCACCGGAGTTCTATTTTTTGGCTTCAGGGCAGGTGCCCGGTGAAGCCCCGTCGGGCTTTGGGGGCGGAGAGGGGTGTGCGCCTTGAGAGGAGCAGAAATGGGTCTCTGAAAGTGAAGAGTAGGTTGTATTACGTTCCGGCGGGGCCAGCGAGCGCGCGAGTGGCTTTCTTGGCCAGTTTCTTTGTTGGTCAGCTGCGGCGGGCTGCCTGTCACCACTAGATGGTGCGGGTGGCCCACCGCTCGGCTCCGCGGGCTTTGTTTTGTTCGGTCCCGGCCGTTAAAGCACTTGCCCAACCCGCTCCTTCCTGGCAGCCTTGATGCGTCTGAATGCTAAAAAATCGGTGTGACTTTCAAAGTCCTCATATTTTTTCAAAATCCTCCTTTCGCGAGGGGGAAGGAGGAGCCCAGGTGCCAACCGGCTTCAAGGCTCTTTGAGCCGCTCCCGTCGATCCGCTCTCTTCGGCTGCCCCGGCCCGTGCTCTGCGTGCCTCTCTGCCCCGTTCCTCGGTCTCCTCCTTGCCTGCCTGCCCCCGCCCTGGAACCGTCCTCCCCTCCCAGCTCCGGCAAGCCGCGGCCCTCCTTCCAAGCCTCCTTTCCCGGAGAGCCACCTGGTCCAGGAGGCCTTCCCCGACTGAGGGTCCCGTTCCTGTCGTTTCGTCGGCCATCTTGGCGCTCCGGACGCGCTTACGTGTTCTATCTGTCGTCCTTCGGCGCGTCCGCCTCTCTTCGCTTGCTCTTAACAATTGTGTCCATTTGGGCCTCCCGTTATCCCTCGAGATTGTGAGCTGCGGTCAGGCGGGTGGGCCGTCGTTTCCGTTACCACTCCTGTCTATCCTGCGGGCGACCCAGACGGTGCCGGGCCTGTGGTCGGGGCCCGGTTTGCCCAGGAGGGGAGAGGGTTTCACCCACTGCCCCGGGTGGCCGAGTACCATCATTTTTGGTTTTTCTCTGAGCTGACTGATCACCGGACCCACTTTGGGAACGCTGTTGTACCCCGATCTTTCAGGAATCGAGTCGCCGGGGCCAGTGGAAAACTGCCTCACACTGAGGCTGAATTTTACTGTAAAGAGGATTTCTCAGAACACAGCTTTCTCCGACATCAGACTTGGGAGTTTCTTGCCGAGTCGGGAAGATTCATTCGGTCGTATTTGAGCCCTTACCGTGTGCAGAGCACTGTACTAAGTGCTTGGGAGAGTACAATATTCATTCATTCAATCGTATTTATTGAGCGCTTACTGTGTGCAGAGCGCTGTACTAAGCGGTTATAACCACAGACACATTCCTGTCCACAACGAGCTCACGATCTAGGGAGGGAGAGCAGAATAAGGTGCGTTGCGTGTCCGTCTTCCCCACCCCAAGAACTGAGAGAGAAATCACACGGACCCTTGCTCCAGTGAGACTGAGTCTGGTTTTCTTTTTACATCCCAGACCATTATTCGTTTCTTTTTCATTATTCAGTTGAGCAGTGGAAGCTTGTGGGGGGAGGAGAAGGCTGTTCAGGATGCAAAGTGCCAATTGACAGTCTGAACAGGAATGTTGTGCTTCAGTGGTATTTTTCCAGCTCCGGAGGCACTTCAGTGGGTATTGGCTGGGCGAAGAACGCCGATTTCTTCCTCTAAAGCCACGCTCTCTCCTGCAAGTGCCGCCCGGCACTAAGGAAAATGACAGCGTTACCACAGCTAGCTAAATAAGTAGCTACCTGCCATTAAAGCATGAATCTGCCGAAAGGATTTTTGAAATTTCAGTGTCGCTATTACTGTGACCGGCACTGAGCTGGGTCGTGGTTGAATTTGCCGTTTTACTGATGCACTCACTGTCTGAATTGCACACGGCGGGGGGGTCTGGTGGGTCCATGAATACCCAGGAAGTCTACGGAGGTTTGCTCTTTGAGTGCGGGCAAGATGGAAGCCCGTCAGTTTCTGTTTCTAATGAGAGCTCTTACTCTGTCCTAGCCTGCATCCTTTATATGGGGAAGTGGTATTTTCCCTTCAGATGTCTTTGTAAATCCTTTGATTTGATAATATTAAACATTTCTCTTAGTTCTGGGGCTCAATGAGGCTGTCATCTGCTCTTTAAACAGGATCTTTCAAATCTGCCTTCTCCCTCCCCCTCAGCCCTGGAGTCCCAAGTAGGACAGGGACTGTGTCCAGCCTGACGATCGGGTATCGACCCCGGCACTTAGTACAGTGCTTGGCGCAGAGTAGGCGCTCAACAAATGCCCTTTATTCCTCCCAACCCACTTTTCTTCATCTAGTTCTCTGTGGTCCGTGGGGAGAGGATCAGAAGGGCCCATGATAAGGGAGATGCAACTGGCTCCAGGCCAGAAGCGGCGGCCTGGGAGAAGCTCCATTTTCCGACCTTCGATTCGGGGAGGTCGAGAGGCCGAGCCTGAAGCGGGCAGAGCGGCAGCGGTTGTGAGTTGAGGGGAGCGACGAGGTTAGCTATCCTGGAAACTCCCGAGAGACGTGCCCTCGCTAGAAGTGGAGACGTGCCAGGTCCCATGTGATGGCAGTCTTGACGTGGGTGCAGATGGGCTTGCTTCAGCATTTTCTAAGATTGCCTTTCATCATTTGGACCAGAAGCGGGGTCACCGGCCAGTGTGGAACGGCTTGGACTGCACCCTGGCCGGGGCGATTCCCACCCCTCCCCTCCTCTGGGTCAGGGCCTGTCTGCCGCCCGACCCTTTTTTCGGAGAGGGAGGGTGGAGGGGAGAGCACACGGGGCAGTTTGAGATGGTTAGAGAGCGGGCTGGAGCAAAGGGAAATTGGGCCCAGGCGCTTGTTGGCCTGAGGCCAAATGGGAGGCCTGGCTCTAATGGGGACTCTGCCCATGACAGTCGTCAATCAATCGGGTATTTATTGAGTGCTTACTGTGCACAGCATCCTGTACTAAGCAGTTAAGTGAGTATGATCCAATAGAGTTGGTAGACACAATCCCTGCACAACCAGGAGCTTACCAACTGGAGCGGGAGACAGACATTAAAATGAATTACAGACGGATATCTACCGAAATGCCGTGCGAATGGGTGAAAATCCAAGCAAGATAGGGGAAATGGCGGAGCGTGAAGATTTGTACAAAAGTGCTTTGGGGTGAATAGCAAGTGCTTAAGAGGTACAAATCCAAGTATAGAGGCGTCGCGGGGCCGGGGGGCGGGGGGAATGCGGGCCTAGTCAGGGAAGGCCTCTTGGGGGAGATGTGATTTTTAGGAGGGCTCTGAAAGGGGGGAGAGGGGTGGTCTGTCAGATAAGAAGGGGGAGGGGGGGGCCAGGCCAGAGGCAGAAAGTGATAATAATAATAATATTAATAATGTTGGTATTTGTTAAGCGCTTACTATGTGCAGAGCACTGTTCTAAGCGCCGGGGTAGACACAAGGGAATCAGGTTGTCCCACGTGGGGCTCACAGTCTTAATCCCCATTTTACAGATGAGGGAACTGAGGCACAGAGAAGTGAAGTGACTCGCCCAAAGTCACACAGCTGACAAGTGGCAGAGCTGGGATTCGCACTCATGATCTGTGACTCCAAAGCCCGTGCTCTTTCCACTGAACCACGCTGCTTCTCGGGGTTGGCTATAAGATAGGTGAGATTGAGGTACAGAGAGCTCGGCAAGAATTGGGCTCCAGTTTTTTTTTGTTTTTTGTTTTTTTTGGGTGGTATTTAAGTGCTGGTTTAGATACAGAGTATGCAGACTGGACACGGTCCCTATCCCACATGGGGCTCACAGTCTAAGAGGGAGGTAACCTCCCCATATTACAGAGGTGGAAACTGAGGCCCAGAGAAGCGATGTGAGTCTTGCCCAAAGTCACACGGCGGCAAGTGGCGCAGCTAGGACGAGGACCCCGGTCGCCTGACTTCCCAGCGAAAGCCCCTAGAGGGCTGACCCCCGATGCTCCAGTTTCTGCCGGCTCCACTTTAGCCCTCTCCGTGTCGACAAGAAGCTCTCTCTCCCTTCAAACCACCTCTCCCCTCCTTCCCCGAAAGCTGAAGGTGGGGTAGTCGGCCGCTGTGCGGCACTGGGAAAGAAAAGGCCCCTCTCAGGTATTGGCGGCCACGGGGACGTCATCACTGACAACAGCCAGCAGCCTCCAGCTGTCGGGGGAGGTTAGCCCCAGCCGCCTTAACCTCTCTTCCCGAGGCCCCAAATTGACCGTTCCAGGGCCACCCCCCTTCTCTCGCCTCCTTCTGAGCAGGGTATGGGTAACCCACACCGGCCCGGTCGTCTCTTTCGGGACGAAGCTCCTCCTCTGCCTCCTCGTCCAGGAACCGGCCCGTCGATGGGTCAGTCGGCGAACGGTATCTCATCGAGCGCTTACTGTACGCGGGGCATCGTGCTAAGCGCTTTGGGTGGGAAGACGTCAGGAGGGCCCAGGGAGTGGCGAGAGGGTGGGCGGGCCCTTCTGGCGGTGCGGTGTCAGCTGGGGTCGGGGGCCCCGCCCGGAGGAGCCTTTTTCCAGAAAACGGAGTCGGAGAGCGCCAAGGTGGGGAGGTCGAGCCGGGCGAATCCCGGTTAGGCCGAGCTCGTTACCCAGATGACATCCTGTGGGGCAGAGGAGGATGCGCTGTGACAAGATGCCAGAGCTGGTTTGGCAGGGCTCTGATGTGCAGCTCCCTGAAGGCCAGGGCTTGGCCGCCCCGCACTCCTCCGTCTCTTCCTCTCGCTCTTCACTCTGACAGCTCCTTTTAATGGCTTTTCAAGCTCCTCTCGGTGCGAAGCATTGGATCTGTTCGCTGCCTCTGAGCAAAGCCGGGGATTTCAGACGCAGCTGGCGGCCTTCCAGTTGGTGGGGCCCACGGGGGCCCGCTAGGGGGAGCTCCGGCCCTTCCCAGGACCCATCCCGGGCCCCAGCGGTTGCCCCGCCGGCCCGCCCGCTAGCCCGGTGGCCGCAATGACGGATTCTGTTTTCCTGGCTCCCCCTCGATGGAAATTTCCCAGCTTCCTTCATCCTTTTTTATCCACTTTTCGACCCTGGCAGCGATCATCTTCGAGGCCCCCTTTAGGGACTAGCAGGAGCGAGAAAGGTGTTAAAACTCTTGGTTTGGGGCTCCCGCCGCCCAAACGGGAGCGGAGGGGCCAAAATCCCCAGCTTTCCGTCGGAGGCTTTTATGCTTGGGGATTGGGGAAGCAGCGTGGCTCAGTGGAAAGAGCCCGGGCTTTGGAGTCAGAGGTCATGGGTTCGAAGCCCCGCTCTGCCACCTGTCAGCTGTGTGACTGTGGGCAAGGCACTTCACTTCTCTGTGCCTCAGTTACCTCATCTGTAAAATGGGGATTAAGACTGTGAGCCCCACGTGGGACAACCTGATTCCCCTGTGTCTACCCCGGCGCTTAGAACAGTGCTCTGCACATAGTAAGCGCTTAACAAATACCAACATTATTATTATTATTATTATTATTATGTCTTCCTCTCTGGGCGCCTGTCTACCCCTCCCCTGGTGAAGAAGCCCGGCCCCGTTCGTCACTTCCCCAGTTCTCCCCTTTACCTCTCACCTGGCTCACCCCTCGCTTGTCCGGGGTCGTGGGGAGAGCCGGCTCGGCACGCGGACGGCCAAGGTGGGCAGGCAGACACGGATTTGAGCCAGAGGAGAGAGTTGTGGAGGTCTGGCTGTGAGATCAGGTCCCAGGCTCAGAATCAGGCGGGAAGAGGGTCGGACAGGAGCGGAACCGCGAAGGAAGGCCGCACGGAGACGTGGCAACGGTGGAGAGCTGGGAAGAGATATCGGAGATGTCGGAGTCTGAGCTTCCAAACTTCCCGGCCCGGAGAGGAGGGGACCGGAGAAAGACCAAGGCCGTCGCCTTTAGCAGCAGCAACTTGAAAGTGGGAAGAGCCTTCTCATTTCCCCTTTGGGCCAGGCATCCAAACAAAGCGCGGGGTAAGGGGAGGGGGCAAGGGTGGGTCGGAAGACTTGCTTGGGAACCGGCCCGGGCCCCCCTCGGGATTGCCCGCTGCTAGAGAAGACAGCTTCTAACCCAGGCAGGTCTGCGGCCCTGGAGATGCTCTCTTATCAGAAGAGGAGAAGTGTAGGCCTTCTAAAGAGAGACTGAAAAGATGTGGTCTCCAGGGGCAATCATCAGGTACTTTTTTTTTTTTTTTTGGCGGGAGGAAGACTTTTCCACACTAAGCCCATCTTAGGGATCGAGTGGTGCAGACCAAACTGTCATTAGGCGAGATGATGTAGGCTCTCCCCCCGACCCTGTTGGCGGGGGCGGTGGGCGGTGAACCTTGGCCTCAGAAACCCTGCCAGAGAGCATTTCAGACAACAGTTCCCCCTTGCCATCTCATTTCCATCCCTTCCCGCCTTGGGGATGGCCCACAGTCCCACACGGGATTAGGGGATGAGAGGAGGGCCAACGGCTCCCTACTTTTGCTTAGCTGCCTGCTCTTGAACCAGTCTGGAGACCCCACCCCAAGATGCTATCCCATTCTGCCTGCCCGAGCTCAACCCGGCGTCTTCCAAAGACAGCCACCACACCCGGCCGCCCCACGTCCTTCCGTCGGTCAGCTCACGAGTTAGGCCGCGTAAGCACGGTTCCAAGGGCCACAAGCTTGAGCTCTGGCTTGCGGCGGTTCCCCTCCTCACCCCTGAAAAGGGGGAGGGCCCAAAAGAGGCCTTGGGCTTTTGCCCAAATCTCAACCATGGATGAGGGTGGGGGCCAGGGTAGCCAGAGAAGAGGGGAGCTCCTGTTGTGTCTGCTAGGGCTCTCCGATCGCTAGTATTTATAGGGCACCCGCAGCACTTATGGACAAATCCATTATTTACATTAATGTCTGTCTCCCCGTCTAGACTGTAAGCTCGTTGTGGGCAGGGATTATGTCTGTTATTTTGTACTCTTCTCAAGCTCTTAGTACAGTGCTCTGCACACAGTAAGCGCTCAAATATGACCGATTGGATGCCAAATGCAGCACTTCCCTCTGACTTAGTCTGTGACCCCCATGTGATACCGGGACGGTATCCAACCTGATGATCTTGTATCTATCCCAGCGCTTAGAACAGTGCTTGACACGTAGTAAGCACTTAACAAATACTGCTAAAAAAAAAAAAGGCACTTGGGCAAGCATGACTGAAGCAAGAGGTCTATTCCATGCCCCTGAAGCAGGAGTTTATGACTCAGTGGAGGGAAAAGGGCAGATACGTGGTATTTTCAAGTAGAGGGAGCAGGAGGGGGTGGTGAAGGAGGTTTGCCAGGGATTTAACGGGTCCCATGATTCCTGTGTGGGGAGGGGATTGGCCACGAGGTGAGGGTTGGTGAGAAGAGGGCAAGGACCCCGGGAGAGGGGCTGTGTCAGCAAGAGAGAGGCTCCTCCCTGGGGAGTGGCCTCGAGAGAAAATGGTGGCAAGAGAAGCAGTCCCGATGGCAGGAGAGGGACGGGATCGGAGAGTTGCCAAGCGTTGGCTCCTGAGCAGGGAGAAGCAGCTGTCGCCATCCCTGGGCCTTCATCTGGCGTCTCCCATGCCAACCGCCGAGGTCGTCTTTCCCCAGCTGGGGTGAATTAGAAGTTTGTTTCCCAACATCCCCTGGAACAGATCGGCCCGGTGTTCCCGGAGCAAAAGGCAATTTCCTGAAAAGAGCCCCTTAGCCCCTCTGCCCCAGGCCTTCTGATGGGACAGCTGGTGGGCTGGGAACAGCTGTTTTCTTATTGTGCAGAAGCCCTAGTGCACAGGCCTCTCGCTCTGGTTTTCCCCTTCCCGGGAATGCTCTTCAGCCACTTTCGGGGAGGCAAAGCAGAACCAGTTGTGGCGAATGCTGCTTCCCCTCCAGACTCGGGTCCGCGGGGAAGGCGCTTGTGAGAGATGTCCAGGTTAGATGGCCCCCGAGTGGAGGGATATCTGGAGAGAGTGGAGCATGATTTGAGGCGTCTCAGGGGGCCAGGTAGGGCAACCCCAGCATCTGGATTCTGGGGTCCACAGTCAGTTTCCGCCCCCTCTTTCACTGTGAGCTGAGGAAGGAGGCGGCTGGTTCTGGGTATGTAGCCTGGCTGGAGGAGGAAGGAGAGGGGATGGGAGGGGAGGGGTCATTTCTGGGAAGACATACCCATCCAGGCACCTTTGACCGGGTTGAGTGGCCGTGGTTACGGGACTTTGGGCCACCAGGAAGCCGCCTCCCAGTGTCCTGATCCTGAGTCCAGGGCCCAGACATCTCTTTCCTGGTAAGGCGGGCAGGAAGCTTCCAGAGGAGGCTCACCTCCCCCCACTCCTCGCCAGCCCCTTTCCCTCAGCCACCATTTTATCACAGTTTTTCCATCTGGGGTAGCTTGAGGACTGCGTAGCCATTTCAGAGAGTTTGCTAGAGGGTTTTTTCCACATTGGAATTTATTTAGGTTTCTCTGGGTCCTTACCGTTCCGGCGGTGTGATTTGTGTGTCAAATCGACGTTAACAGCCTTTTGATAAAAGCCCCGGAATTCAGTTCAGCTATGTTCTGCGTTGATCTCAGCATGTTGAACCCTAAGGGTATCTGAAGGGTTTGGAGAACTTCTAAATGGAGGCTCGTGATAGTCCCAACTCGTGGAACTGCAGTTATGGTTTTATTTTTTCATTTTTTATTTTTTATGTAGAGGGACTAAATGTGGAAGGAACCTTTTTTGGTCACACTCTTCGCTACGTTTGCAGCTTGTGGAGGGTTCATGTCAGGGATGCGTCCCTGCAAATATAGGTTCCACCCCCGTTTTAGCCCTGTCCATCAGGTAGGGACCAGCCCAGAAACTGCAGCTGTTCAACCTGAAATGCTTCTCTTCCTGTTTAAGAGCCCAGTGCTGTGGATTGCCATGAAGTCTCTTCCAGTTTAGTTCCCGCCCAGGTTTCACAGGGAGAAGGGTTTCGGGGACGCTTGTGAGCTCTGTGGCCAGATGGGGTAAGGGTGCCCCCGCCCCTACCTCCCCACCATTTGATTATTCTCTCTCCTGTTAGTGTCGGCAATGTGAATTCGTTCAGTTGTATTTATTGAGTGCTTACTGTGTGCAGAGCACTCTACTAAGCGCTTGAGTGAATGAATGAAGGATAAGACTCAGAACAACCAAGTCTTCTCCTCCCCCAGACCCCTGGACTAATGCCAGTTCCATAAAATGCTAGAGGGCCCTGATTAAAAAAAAAAAAATTCCTCCAGGCAATGGAGTTAGGCGGAGGTGGGCTTCCTCTCCTGTGCGCCCAGGTCACGGTGGAAGCTGGGAAACAGAAAGCTCAAGTTTATGGGTCTGTCCTGCCCGTGCTGACCATATTTTGTAGCACATGTGGGTCAGTGCTAGTTTTAACTTGAGAGAGCTGAGCGTTTTATTAATTAGCCGCTGGGCTAAAAGCCAAGCTGTAATTATGGTGTTGGTATGGTGACTTCATTTGGGTCCTTGGGTGCTGAGAGATTGGGATTCTGCTCTTGCTTGGCCTGTGGAGAACTATGGGAATTGGGGTGGGAGGGCGGGGGGTTTGGGGGGGAGAAACAGAGGCAGCCTCTCGGCCTCTTCGTGCTGCAGTTTGTCCAATTGGAAAATCACGTCATTATCTTCTAACCTTTGTTTGGGCTGATGCTCTTCTGCATTTCCCAGTGGGAGCCGCATTGAACTGGTGGATTTCCCAGATCCTGAAATGATCTTCCCAGAATCGAGCATGGCCTTGGGGGGAGGAGGAGGAGGAGGGGGAGAAAGACTCATGTGCTCATGCCCTCTCTCCTTCTCTTTCTTTGTGTGTGTGTGTGTGTGTGTGTTTCATACACACGAGATGCCCATTGTGACACTAAGTGGTAAAGCCAGAGTGAGCTTGGAAGGCCAGTGCTTTAAAGGGTGTGGTGAGAATATGTGTGTGTGTATGCATGCGCGAGCGTGTGCTTTTGGGATTCTTGAAGTGCTAGGGATGAGCTGGATGTTTGTTTTTATTAAAGCCAGGAAACGTTGTGAAAGTGTGGGCTGCCAGGAGACGAGGGGACTCTGCCCTGGATAGGGCTATGGCTGGGCCCGAGAGGCTGTCCTAGGGGAATGAGAGAGGGTCTGAAGTGGTTAGGATGTTTTTGCACGTACAGAGGCTGAGTTTTTTCCATTCCTGCTTTCCTTTGGCAGACGCCCGAAAGGCTAAATCCCCAGTAGGGAGCGGTGTTCTTTAAACACATTTCTTTGCCAGTGTCAGAGACACTGAAAGATTACAGAAATCAGGTGTTCTCTTCCTTGCCCTCTGCCAGCTCCAGACGGATTTGGTTTAATTTAAGGTCTCCCCCTTGTTTGGGTGAGCTAGAAATTTACAAAAGAAAAAATGGGAAGCTCTTGCCTGGAGCCCCAATTTTTGCCACTCTGGAAGCTTCAGAGCAGATAGATCGCCCGAGCTAGAGTTTGGCCGTCGTAGTCAGCCGGATTTGGAAACGTGTGGGGAACGGAGGGGTTGCTTCATGGTAGATCTGTCTGCAGTGTGCTGCGGGGCTGCAGAGGTTGGCCCCAACCCAGAGAGTAAGCGTTAATCCCCAGGGCGATTTCTCGGATTAAGAAAGCAAACTGCCAAAGGAACTTGCAGAAGGCCTCCTGGGCTCTCCCAGGCCCCTGTTTCCCACTCTGGCTGTGAATTTAGGGCGATCACCAGCCCCTGTTGCCCCGGGGCCCTCGTTGTGAGTCTGTTCCTTTTGGTCAGTCCTGCAGCCCCCGCAAAACCTCCCCCAAAACCTCCCCCCTCGGCCCCAGCACGCTTTCCCAGCAGGCTTGTGTTGTATTGGGGACCCCAAGGCCCCTTACCCGAGATGGGCCAATTTAATGGTGTAAGGGAGAGAGAAGTCATTTGGTGGAGACCTTGGGGGGCCCGGGGTGGAGGTTGCTGGGAATATGGAATGCCCCCGAGGGCCATAGGGAGGGAAATCAATTAAAAGTGGTATCTGTTGAGCGCTTACTGTGTGCAGAACACCGGACTACTTGCTTGGGAGAGCACAATGTAACAGAATTGGTAGATACGTTCCCTGCCCACAACAAGCTTACAAACCCAGGTGAGTCGCCTGGATTACTGGACCCCTTGAACCGTAGGGGCTCTCCAGCCCAAAACTTGTTGGGGAAGGGGAGCTAGGCCGGCCAACCGGGCGACCTTCCCGACCTCCACCTATTGGAGAGAACATTTGGTGCCCTTCAAAACTTATCCTTCGGATCAAGTTCCTCCTAGAGATTCCCCGGCCCGGGCAACTTGATTTTCCTCTTCCACACTGGCGCTTTTCAGAGGAGAAGAGGTTTCTGCAGCCCAGTGTCTGCTGTCAAGTCCCGCCTCCTCCCGGGCTTTGGGTTTGGGGGTTTGAGGCCTCGGGGTACCCCAAGCCTGTTTTTGGTTTGTCATTTCTGGTGGGAGTTGCCACAAGCGGCGTGGGATTCGAGAGCCGCACAGCTTCCCCCACCAGCGGCGCTCCTGCGAAGCGCTGTGGCCCTGCCACGCGGGCCGCCGGGGGAGGGTTCCCCGCAGCGTCGGATCGTGGCTCCCCGGTGACTCTGGCAAAACGAGGCCCAGGACGTGGGGGGTGTCGCGTTGGAGGGAGTCATTCAGGGGCGATGGGGAGGGGGAGGTGTGAGAAGAAAGCCCTGCTTGGCCCACTGTGTGGCTAGAGAGTGACAGGCCCCGCTGTTCCCTGGAAAATGCCTGCCTGGCTGCTGATGGCCGTCAGAATGTCAATTAGTGAGAGATGGGTGGGGTGCTGCGGGGAGGCATTAATTCAGGCTTCAGATACCGCAGTCATCAGTCAGTTAGTAGAGACGTCCAGCACAGTGCCCACAGGCTGCTCCCAGGGACTCCCTCCCATCTCTCCGCCTACAGGTGGCACCGTTGGCCAGGTCGTCCTGAATGTCATCAGTCCCTTCCCCACCCGACCCCCCCCCCCCCCCCCCCCACCGTGCACCGGAGCCAGGAAATTGGATCTGGTGATGAGGCCGATGCTGAGGTGAACGAGGGAGTGAAGGATTTGAACGTAATTCCAAATCAAGCCTCCATCTCCCGAGAATCACAGCTCCCGGGCCGCAGTTGTTCTCTTAAATCCTCGCCACGTTTGGGGGCCAGCGGTTTTTAAGTCCCAACAATGCGTGTGGGCCCTAATGTAGGTTAAGCTGGGTTTTTTTTTTGCATTTGTCACGGGCCCCGGGAAACGGTTAATTGGGCCAACGTGGGCCGGCTGGAGAGCCGGCTCCCGTTCGTTAGGAACGGGGATGAACGCGTTCCCGCTCCGCTGGCGTGCGTGTCGGTGATGCTGGAACCAACCAGACCGCCTCCCGCCTCCTCCCTGCACACTTGCCCGCCCGAAACACTAATAATTCATCTCCGCTGTTGACTCTCGGCCTGAATCGAGAGAGACCCCTCTTTGATGAGAAGGCTCCAGCCGAAACGCGCTCTTCCGTTTTGAAAGTGTCGGCTCAAAGCTCGGCCCTGATTTGAAATGAAGATCTATGGAAGTCTGACAGCATCACAGATTGGTTTTAATAACTTAGGCCTCTGAACACGGCACTCTGTCATTGATACAAGATGTGAGAGGGAGATAGATGGGCTTCTCTTCCCCAGCCGGCCCAGAGAATTGGGCACGGTGGGGGGAAGGGTGTCGCCGGGGGGAGGGCTGGCCCTTTGAGGCCGTTGGGGGTGGGGGGGACGGGTACCGTTAGGATCCAAAGGGGCCCACCGGGGGGACGGACGGGATCTCGCTCACACGGCGAGGAAGCTGCCCGGGTCTCCTTGATTCAGCAGAGGGAGTTGGGCCAAGGGGGACAGAGTGTCAGAGGAAAAGCGTGGCTACAATCCGGTCCCGCGGTTGTCCTCGGCCTGGTGGGAGACGGGGGTGGCTCCCGTCCTCATTAGTGACATTTCTGGGGGGCCTGCAGTATGCCGGGCGCCGAAACGACAGAAGAAGAAAATGGGATGCGATCCCTGCCTCTTCTCCCGACCCTGAAGAAGCTCAGATATTAATGAGAGAAAAATAAGGGAGCATTGCAGAATCCAGGCGAGCCAGCCCTGGAGCCGTTGGCCTTGCAGTTCCCTCCCCTGTGCTTTGAAGGGAGAGGGTCCCGGTCAGGCGGAGAGGGGCCGTGGCCCGGGGTGGGCCAAAACCGAGGCACCGGGGAGAGGAGGCGTGGGTGCCGGGTTGGACCGAGATGCCCCCCTCCCCTGCTTCGCCAGAGGGGCCGGCTGAGGAACGACACAGGGGGAACCGAATCTCTTCTCTCAAACAGAAGGTGATGGAGAGCGGCCGGCTTTGCTGTCGCTCCCCACCTCCCCGGTCTGGCAGCCGCTCTCCATTCTCTCCTAGAGCCGCGGAAGAGACGGGGCTCCTCTCCGCACCAAGTTAAGGAGGCCGAGTCCGGTAGCCGGTCGGTTCCGGATCGGGACAGCTGGCAACTGATGGCCGGGTTCGCGGCGGCCCTTCCTGCCTCTGGGGCCTGTGCTCGACGCGGCTGTACAGGTGGCCTCCGTTTGCGGCCAGCTCTCCCCCGCGCTGTCTGTTAGCCGCCTTGGGCAGTGCAGCGTGATAGCGGTCGGGGAGGGTTTTCAGGAGTGGGCAGGGCCATGTTGTCGAGGAAAGGGCTTGGGGTTGTGCTGATGGAATGGGAGGGCGAAGCTGATGGCCAGGATCCCCTTGTTGGGGCTTAGCACAGTAGTCCCAGCAAATTGGAAGTATTGCTGCCGACCCAGGTAGAGGCTTTTCAGACTCCATTCCCATCCCTCCATTTTCTTTTCTGGGACAAAGCCCCGCCAAAGCCCCGAGATGTGGTTAACACCTCCTTTATACAACACCCGGTTCCTGGTTCTCCTCTCTTTCTCTCATCTCTCTATCTCTTTCTCCTCTTTCTTTCTTTCTTCTCTTTTTCTTTCCTCTCTTTTTCTTTCTCTCCTCTCTTTCATCTTTCTTTCTCCGCTTTCTTTCCTCTCTTTTCTCTTTCCTCTCTCTCTTTCTCTCCCCTCTCCTCTTTCCTCTTTCTCCTTCTCTCTCCCCCTTCCTTCTCTCTGTCTTCCCCCTCCTCCCTCTCTCTCTCTCTCTCTCTGTGTCTCTCTCTCCCTCCCCCCTCCTTCTCTCTCCCCCTCCTTCTCTCTCCTCCCTCCTTCTCTCTCCTCCCTCCTTCTCTCTCCTCCCTCCTTCTCTCTCCTCCCTCCTTCTCTCTCCTCCCTCCTTCTCTCTCTCCCCCTTCTCTCCCCCTTCTGTCCCCCTTCTCTCCCCCTTCTGTCCCCCTTCTCTCTCTCTCTCCCCCTTCTCTCCCCCTTCTGTCCCTTCTCTCTCTCTCTCCCCCTTCTCTCTCTCTCTCCCCCCTTCTCTCTCTCTCTCCCCTTCGCTCTCTCTCTCTCCCCTTCTCTCTCTCTCTCCCCTTCTCTCTCTCTCTCCCCCTTCTCTCTCTCTCTCCCCCTTCTCTCTCTCTCTCCCCCTTCTCTCTCTCCCCTTCTCTCTCTCTCCCCCTTCTCTCTCTCCCCCTTCTCTCTCTCTCTCCCCCTTCTCTCTCTCTCTCCCCTTCTCTCTCTCTCTCCCCCTTCTCTCTCTCTCTCCCCCTTCTCTCTCTCCCCCTTCTCTCTCTCCCCCTTCTCTCTCTCCCCCTTCTCTCTCTCCCCTTCTCTCTCTCCCCTTCTCTCTCTCCCCCTTCCTCTCTCCCCCTTCTCTCTCTCCCCTTCTCTCTCTCCCCCCTTCTCTCTCTCCCCCTTCTCTCTCTCCCCCTTCTCTCTCTCCCCCTTCTCTCTCTCCCCTTCTCTCCCCCTTCTCTCCCCCTTCTCTCCCCCTTCTCTCCCCCTTCTCTCCCCCTCTCCCCCTTCTCCCCTTCTCTCCCCCTTCTCTCCCCTTCTCTCTCTCTCTCCCCCTTCTCTCCCCCTTCTGTCCCCTTCTCTCTCTCTCCCCCTTCTCTCTCTCTCTCTCTCCCCTCCTTCTCTCTCTCTCCCCCTCCTTCTCTCTCTCTCCCTCCTTCTCTCTCTCTCCCCTCCTTCTCTCTCTCTCTCTCCCCTCCTTCTCTCTCTCTCTCTCCCCTCCTTCTCTCTCTCTCTCTCCCCTCCTCTCTCTCTCTCTCCCCTCCTTCTCTCTCTCGCTCTCCCTCCTTCTCTCTCTCTCTCTCTCCCCTCCTTCTCTCTCTCTCTCCCTCCTTCTCTCTCTCTCTCTCTCCCCTTCTCTCTCTCTCTCCCCCTTCTCTCTCTCTCTCCCCCTTCTCTCTCTCTCTCTCTCCCCCTTCTCTCTCTCTCTCTCTCCCCCTTCTCTCTCTCTCTCTCTCTCTCCCCTTCTCTCTCTCTCTCTCTCTCTCTCCCCCTTCTCTCCTCTCTCCCCCTTCTCTCTTCTCCCTCTCTCCCCTTCTCTCTCTCTCTCTCCCATTCTCTCTCTCTCTCTCTCACCCCTCTCTCTCTCCCTCTTCTCTCTTCTCTCTCTCCCTCTTCTCTCTCTCTCTCTCCTCTTCTCTCTCTCTCTCCCCCTTCTCCTCTCTCTCCCCCTTCTCTCTCCCCTTCTCTCTCTCTCTCCCCTTCTCTCTCTCTCCCCCTTCTCTCTCTCTCTCTCCCCTTCTCTCTCTCTCTCCCCTTCTCTCTCTCTCTCCCCTTCTCTCTCTCTCTCTCTCCCCCTTCTCTCTCTCTCCCCTTCTCCTCTCTCTCCCCCTTCTCTCTCTCCTCTCTCTCCCCCTTCTCTCTCTCTCCCCCTTCTCTCTCTCTCCCCTTCTCTCTCTCTCCCCCTTCTCTCTCTCTCCCCCTTCTTCTCTCTCTCCCCCTTCTCTCTCTCTCTCCCCCTTCTCTCTCTCTCTCCCCCCTTCTCTCTCTCTCTCCCCCTCTCTCTCTCCCCTTCTCTCCCCCTTCTCTCCCCTTCTCTCTCTCTCCCCCTTCTCTCCCCCTTCTGTCCCCCTTCTCTCTCTCTCCCCCCTTCTCTCTCTCTCTCTCTCCCTCCTTCTCTCTCTCTCCCTCCTTCTCTCTCTCTCCCTCCTCTCTCTCTCTCTCCCCTCCTTCTTTCTCTCGCTCTCCCCTCCTTCTCTCTCTCTCTCCCTCCTTCTCTCTCTCTCTCCCCTCCTTCTCTCTCTCTCTCCCCTCCTTCTCTCTCTCTCTCCCCCTTCTCTCTCTCTCTCTCCCCCTTCTCTCTCTCTCTCTCCCCCTTCTCTCTCTCTCTCTCCCCTTCTCTCTCTCTCTCTCCCCCTTCTCTCTCTCTCTCCCCCTTCTCTCTCCCCCTTCTCTCTCTCTCTCCCCTTCTCTCTCTCTCCCCCTTCTCTCTCTCTCTCTCCCCCTTCTCTCTCTCTCTCCCCCTTCTCTCTCTCTCTCTCTCCCCTTCTCTCTCTCTCTCTCCCCCTTCTCTCTCCCCCCTTCTCTCTCTCTCTCTCCCCCTTCTCTCTCTCTCTCTCTCCCCCTTCTCTCTCTCTCTCTCTCTCCCCCTTCTCTCTCTCTCTCTCTCCCCTTCTCCTCTCTCCCCCTTCTCTCTCTCTCTCCCCTCTCCTCCCCCTTCTCTCTCCTCTCTCCCCCTTCTCTCTCTCTCTCTCTCTCCCCCTTCCTCTCTCTCTCTCCCTCTTCTCTCTCTCTCTCCCTCTTCTCCTCTCTCCCCCTTCTTCTCTCTCTCTCCCCCTCTCTCTCTCTCTCCCCCTTCTCTCTCTCTCTCCCCCTTCTCTCTCCCCCTTCTCTCTCTCTCTCTCCCCCTTCTCCTCTCTCCTCTCCTCTCCCCCTTCTCTCTCTCTCTCTCTCTCCCCTTCTCTCTCTCTCTCTCTCTCTCTCTCCCCCTTCTCTCTCTTCTCCCCTTCTCTCTCTCTCTCCCCCTTCTCTCTCTCTCTTCCCCCTTCTCTCTCTCTCCCCTCTCCCCTTCTCTCTCTCTCCCCCTTCTCTCTCTCTCTCTCCCCTTCTCTCTCTCTCTCCCCTCTCTCTCTCTCTCCCCCTTCTCTCTCTCTCCCCCTTCTCTCTCTCTCTCCCCTTCTCTCTCTCTCTCCCCCTTCTCTCTCTCTCTCCCCCTTCTCTCTCTCTCTCCCCCTTCTCTCTCTCTCTCCCCCTTCTCTCTCTCTCCCCCCTTCTCTCTCTCTCTCTCCCCCTTCTCTCTCTCTCTCCCCCTTCTCTCTCTCTCTCCCCCTCTCTCTCTCTCTCCCCTTCTCTCTCTCTCCCCCTTCTCTCTCTCTCTCCCCCTTCTCTCTCTCTCTCTCCCCCTTCTCTCTCTCTCTCCCCTTCTCTCTCTCTCCCTTCTCTCTCTCTCTCCCCCTTCTCTCTCTCTCTCTCCCCCTTCTCTCTCTCTCTCTCCCCTTCTCTCTCTCTCTCCCCCTTCTCTCTCTCTCTCCCCTTCTCTCTCTCTCTCCCCCTTCTCTCTCTCTCTCCCCCCTTCTCTCTCTCTCTCCCCCTCTCTCTCTCTCTCTCTCTCTCCCCCCTTCTCTCTCTCTCTCTCTCTCCCCCTTCTCTCTCTCTCTCTCTCCCCCCCTTCTCTCTCTCTCTCTCTCTCCCCCTTCTCTCTCTCTCTCTCTCCCCCCTTCTCTCTCTCCCCCCTCTTCTCTCTCTCTCCCCCTCTTCTCTCTCTCTCTCCCCTCTTCTCTCTCTCTCTCCCCTCTTCTCTCTCTCTCCCCCCTCTTCTCTCTCTCTCTCCCCTCTTCTCTCTCTCTCTCCCCTCTTCTCTCTCTCTCTCCCCTCTTCTCTCTCTCTCTCCCCTCTTCTCTCTCTCTCTCCCCTCTTCTCTCTCTCTCTCCCCTCTTCTCTCCTCTCTCTCCCCTCTTCTCTCTCTCTCTCCCCTCTTCTCTCTCTCTCTCCCCTCTTCTCTCTCTCTCTCCCCTCTTCTCTCTCTCTCTCTCCCCTCTTCTCTCTCTCCCCCCCCCCCATCTTCTCTCTCTCTCCCTAGTCCTTTCTCTCCCACTCTCCCTTCTTCCTTGCCTTGCCACTTCAGCCCTTCATTGACATGGCTCAGCTTCACTCTGTTGTCTTTGATACCACAGACTCTGGGTTTTAGTTGTCTAGATGGTGAAGTAAATCTAAACAGGAAGCCTTATTTTCAACCCAGAAACTCAGCTCTTGTGCTGGTGAGGATTTAAGGTTCAAATTGGTGCATGATGTGACCCAATGGCAGGATTATAATTGGGCCAGGCAGAACCGGGACAGAGGGGGCACACAGGAGCACCATGGATCATTTTCTAGAATTTTGCAGTTGCACCCTATTCATTCACTTTAGATTCTATCAATTGATCAGTGGTATTTATGAAATAGCATGACCTAGTGGATAGAACACGGGCTTGGGAGTCAGAAGGGCCTGGGTTCTAATCCTGGCTATGCCACTCGTCTGCTGTGTGACCTTGGGCAAGTCACTTATCTTCTCAATGCCTCAGTTCCCCTATCTGTAAAATGCGGGTTAAAACTGTGAGCTCTATGTGGGACAGGGACTGTGTCCAACCCAATTAGCTTGTATCTACCCCAGTGCTTAGACCAGTGCTTGGCACGGAGTAAGTGCTTAACAGATATGCTCTTTGAGGTCTGAGGGGACAGGGGAAATAGGGTCATGTAGACAGTGCCTGTCACATAGTAAATGCTTAACAAATACCATAATTATTATTATTATGGAGCATCCTTCCGGCTGGCAGAGCAGAAAAAAACTGAAATCGAGGAAAGGGGTGAGAAGCCCAACTCTGGCCATCGTTGGCTGCACGGCCATGGAAGGCTAGAGCAAATGAATGACAACCCAGACATTTATCAGCCCACTTTCCCCACCTACTTCTGTACTTGGGGCGAATGAGTGAAATGGCCATTCTCTGAAACCGGTTATGTATGTACTTCATTGCCTCAGTGCCTACACTGGTTGTTTGTGTGCTGGACTCACTTTCCTGTCTTGTCTTTGCCTGGGGAATCAGGAATCATTGACATCTTTGAGTTGGGAGCACCGGTACCAGCTATTGACTTTTGAGTGCAGAGGTGCAAAGGGGACTGGTGGAAGAGCCCAGACCTGGGAATCAGGATGTGGGTTCTAATCCCGGCTCTGTCACGTATCCGCTGTGTGATCTTGGGCAAGCCACTTTACTTCTCTGGCCCTCAGTTCCCTTATTTGCATAATGGAGATTCAGTACTTGTTCTCCCTCTGCATGTGAGTACCAGGTGGGACCGGGACTGTGTCGTCCCCAGTGCTAGTACAGTGCTTGGCGTATAGTAAGCACTTAAGTAGTGGATAGAACAAGGGCCTGGGAGTCAGAAGGACCTGGGTCCTAATCCTGGCTATGCCACTTTTCTTCTATGTGACCTTGGGCAAGTTATTTCACTTCTCTGGGCCTCAGTTCCCTCATCTGGAAAATGGGGATGAAGACTGTGAGCCCCATGTGGGACACAGACTGTGTCAAACCTGATGAGTGTGTATCTACTTCAGTGCTTAGTACAGCGCCTGGCACATAGTAAGTGCTTAACAAATACTATGGGGGGAAAAAGTAACACTATTATGATTACTGGGTAGGTACAGGCTCCAAAGAGCTGACAGGCTAGAAAGCTGGCATTTTGGGTCTTTTCAGCCCTCAGAGACCTTTTCAGAGACCTGGAATGAGTGAGTTTAGGAGTCTAGCTCCAAAAGCTGTGGTGACAGTTTTCTCTGTGGGGATGGTGCCTTTGCTAGGGAGGCTCTTGACCTTGTGGAGAGAGCCCGGGTGATGTCAGAAGATCTGGGATCTTATCCTGCTGCCGCCCCCACACACCCCAACAAAAAAAAGAAAAAAAACCCAAACAAAACCAAACAAAAAACAACAGTTGCAGGTCCTCAATGGAGTCCTGTAACTTTTCTTTTCTGGATGCAATGCAGCTTCCCCATCTCTACGGTGGCAACCGAATCGCTGTCCTTCTCTCTCAGAAATGTTAGGATGACAAAATGGGGTGACTGATGTAAAAGCGGGTGGAGATACATGAAACCTGTGATGTATCATGAAATGAGGGGCCCCAGCTGAGGCTGGGAGAAGGGAGGGAGAATCAGGAAGGCAGTATGACATGAGTGATGGTATTGCAGAGGCAGGAAGAGGCCAGGTGGCCTAATGTCAGGTGGCACGGCTCAGCATACCTCCCCTGGCATATCACCATCCCCAGCTCTTAGATAGTGAACTTTTCTCCATCCGCGGTAAACACTACCTAGGGTCCGGAATCTCTCTGGGCATGATTGTCCACAATTGGCATAAATGGTTCTGTGCCCTGGGAGAGGCCGGTAGTTGGAATGTGTCTGTTTATTGTTGCATTGTACTCTCCCAAGTGCTTAGTAATAGTAATAATGATGCTATTTAAGCTCTTACTATGAGCCAAGCACTGTTCTAAGCGCTGGGGTAAATACAAGGTAATCAGGTTGTCCCACGTGGGGCTCACTGTCTTAATCCCCATTTTCCAGATGAGGTAACTGAGGCACAGAGAAGTGAAGTGACTTGCCCAAAGTCATCAAGCTGACAGGTGGCGGAGCCGGGATTAGAACCCCGACCTCTGACTCTCAAGCCCGGGCTCTTTCCACTAAGCCACACTGCTTAGTACAGTGCTCTGCCCAAAGTAAAGCGCTCAGTAAATACGATCGAATGAATGACCAGCCAGGAAATCTGAATCCTTCTTCCACGCAGACTTTGCGCTCCTCTTCTGGAGATCCCTCCACTGGCTGGTTTGAGACCTGATTGTCCAAGGCCTCACTCAGCTGCTCTCCCAACTTATTTTGCAGGGAGGTATGGGGAGCTTTGAACTCTGGTGCCCACTCTTTAGGGGCAGTGGGGTGGTCGGGGGGGGGGGGGGCGGGGGATGAGGGTGCTCTGGTCCCCGGGACATTTTTGAGCTGGGGTCTCAGACCTCAACCAGTAGCATGTATTCAGCCCTTACTGGGGGCACCGGGCTCTACACTTGGGCCAGTGCAGTGGAGATAATTCACACAATCCCTGCCCTCAAGGGGTTACAGTCTAATGGGAGTGGGGGATAGACACTGAAATAATAATAACAATGGTAGTGGCATGTGTTAAACGCTTACTATATGCCAAGCACTGTACTGAGTGCCAGGGTGGGTTCACCCTGTTCCTCGTGGGAGTCTGTCATAATCCCCCATTTCGCAGATGAGCTAACCGAACCCAGAGAAGAATAATTGTGGTAGTTAAATGCTTACTATGTGCCAGGCACTGTTCTAAGCGCTGGGGTAGGATACAGGCAAATCGCGTTGGACACAGTCTTTGTCCCACATGGGGCGCTCGGTCTCAATCCCCACTTTACAGATGAGGTAGCTGAGGCCCAGTGGAGTGACCTGGCCAAAGTCACACAGCAGACAAGTGGAGTCAGGATTAGAACTCATGACCTTCTGACCCCCAGGCCCTTACTCTATCCACTAGGCCTCACTGCCTCAGTTCTGAGGGCGGATGTAGCTAGCCTAAGGATATAGGTGCCCGAGTGCCACGGGGTGGGGAGCCCCCAAGTGCTGAGGTGAGGCGGAGGTGCTGACGTGGCAGTAGGATGAAGAGAAGTAGGGTGGGGAGAGGAGGGATTAATCAGGGAAGGTCTCCTGGAGGAGGTGTGGTAGCACAGGGTAGGCCAGGTCTCTATCAAATAGTGAGTCTTTAGCCAGGGCTGAAGATACCCCAGCTGGTGGCTCTTTGGCCCATTAGGTCTTTGAAGCCGGTCCCCTCCCAATCCTTAACCCCTAAAAAATCCCCACTGTCTTCACACCCCCCGGGCTCCAAAGTTAAAGGTGGCACCACCACGTGCTTTTTTTGTTCTCTCCGCCTCTCGGAGTCTGGGCTTTATTGCACCGAGGGCTGCTGGCCTTTACCCAGGAAGACTGGCTGGGCCAGGAAGGAGCAGATGGCCGTTCATTTTTGGACTCTCTTGTTCAAAGAAGGCCCTGTTCCAACGTGTCCTGAAGTTCTGCCTCACTGTGGACTCGGTGTTTGGGGGCACACGGATTCCCACGTGAGAAGGGAGGCAGCCACAGGGAATTTCCTCCTAGCTCAGTTTTCACTTGGGCTCCTCCTCCGGCCCCATCCCACCCCTCCGAAAAGCAGAATTCTTCCCTGAAATGTCATTCGGGGGAGTTAATGCTGTCGTTCGATAATGCTTGCTTAGGGCAGTATTAGGATTAAGAGCATTTCTCGGAGCTGTGTGCTTAGCTCTCAGGTGGAGCTCGGTTGCCTCTGGAGAGGCCTCCAGAGACACTGTTCCGGGAAAAAGATTAGACCCATTCAGGGACCCAGAGTGTGGGGGTGGGGTTTTTTTTTCCCCCCCAATTCAACCCATCATTATTAGACGGCAGATCAAGAGATTTATCTTCCTTATTTGCCGGCCCAGTTACCATGGCAAACTCTTTTCGCTGTCTTCCTGGCGTGTTTACCATGACAAGTTTCGGCTTCCTGGAAGGGACGTTTCTGCAAGTGTGGGGGCAGAGCGAGTCGCAGGTTTTGGCCTGCAGTTCTTGGCCGTGGATTTAGTTTCAGCCCCGAGTCTTCTGGTGGGGTTCGGCCGAGTCCGGTGCCCTGGATGAGAAATCCCGCTGATCGCCTGGGTGGGTGGACAGCCCAGTTCCACCCCACAAAGGTCTGTCAGGAAGAAAGATGGCCACCATGAATTGATTGACTGAATGACCCTCCCCTGCACTGGGGCGGGGTGGTGGTGGTGGGGGGGGGACCGTCCCGTTTTAAGACCCACGTAAATTCTTTGGGTTTAGTGCTCTGTTGCAAACGGTAATGGGGATCATGCTTAGGCTTATCGGAAACTTCTCCTTGTAGTCAGATACTTAACTGCAGGCAAAACACTGCTTTGCCAAAGCCTCTCCCTTAATCACAGTCAGCCGTAAATTGGAGAATCCATCAGCTGAATACTTGTGTCCTAGAATGAGGGTGTCCACTCTCTTGGTTTTGGGTTATTCTCTGCGCCCCGCCCCCGGAAGATGATGGGAGCAGGTTGATTTAGTCATTCACACTTGAATGACTGGGGAAAGTCTGATTCCCTTAAGGCACCTGTGTTGTGTCAGTAAATTGGTTGGGTTGGTGTTTGGGAATCTCTCCTTCTAGAGCCAGGGACTTCATTGGCTGCCCTTTTGTCCCCTGGTAGGGATGGTTTCATCTGCTGACCTGTCTGGGGGCCTTATTTTCGCCTCACTCTTCTTCTGCATTTCAAATGCAGGGTTTGTCCGCCACCCCTCTGTGTGACTGTAATCTTCCTGATTTACTCTTTATCATGGCTCCCTGAGCAGGTACTCTCCCCCCCCCCCCCCCCCCCCCCCCCCCCCCCGTTTATCTTGTGGGTGGCTTTCAATAAAAATGTCATTATTTGAAATCATTGACACTGCGGGTTTAAGATATCAAATTCCATCATCTATTGTCCTGTAAAATGATCCATTAGAGATAAAACTGCAGAGATTCAATAAGGGTTTTTACCCCCCCTCCTTGGAACAAGAAACACTCAGATCAGGGGGAGATCTTATCTCCGGAGCAAGTGTTTATGTTCCTCACTTAAAGGAATCCCGGGGATGGGTGGAGGAGGTGGTTTTTCTTCAGAATTGGGATGCTCTGCAGTTGGAGTGGCATTTTCTTGATAGAAATGAAGCAGCTATTCGTTCAGGACCAGACAATTTAATCTAGTGATGGGTGTGTGGGGGGCAGGGGGGAAGAAGAAAAGGGAGGGGGGGAGGTTTGTGGTGGCTGAACCAGTCTAGGCTGGGAAACCAGTAGAAAAGCCTTTCCTGTTTCATTTTGGGAAGGGGGAGGTCACTGGACGGAAAGGTAGGGATGGACTAATAATAATAATAATTATTATTGGATTAGATGGGATTAGAACCCATGGCCTCTGACTCCCAAGCCTGGGCTCTTTCCACTAAGCCACGCCTCACCTCTCTGTGCCTGTTACCTCATCTGTAAAATGGGGATTAAGACTGTGAGCACCATGTGGGACCCCTGTGTCCAACCTTCTTATCTTGTGTCTACCTCAGTGCTTAGTACAGTGTTTGACACATAATAAGCACTTAACAAGTATCATAAAAAAACGAAACAGGGACTTGGCTGGAAGCCGGAGTCAAGGCTTGGCTCCAGGCTGTACACTCGCTCAGCCCTGACCTCAGTGGGGAATGTTTTTGGGAGCCCTGCCCCAATTTACGATCTACTGGAATGTGAGCTCCCCCCTAGAAGGTGGTATTATTATCATTATTATTATGATCGTATTTGTTAAGCGCTTACTCTGTTCCAGGCACTGTACTAAGTGCTGGGGTGGATACAAGCAAATAGGGTTGAACACAGTCCCTCTCCCACACGGAGTTTAGTCTCAATCCCCATTTTACGGACGAGGGAACCGAATCAAAGAGAAGTGATTTGCTCAAGGTCACACAACAGACAAGTGGCGGAGCTGCGGTTAGAACCCATGACCCTCTGAATCCCAGGCCTGTGCTCTATCCACTAGACCATGCTGCTTCTCTTTGAGGACAGGGATCATATCTACCAGCTTTAGGGTACTCTTCCCTAGCCCAGAGTATAGTGCTCTGCTCACAGTAAGCACTCAAATACCTGTGAATGACTGCTTGGCCTCCATCTTCAAGCTGAAAATAATAATAGTAATACTAATTATGGTATTTTCTCAGCATTTCCTATGTGTCAAGAGCTGTTCTAAACATTGGGGTAACTGGAGAGTTAATCAGGCCCTGTCCCTCATGGGGCTCCCGGTCCAAGAAGGAGGGAGAACAGGTATTGAACCCCCATTTTACAGATGAGCAGGCTGAGGCCCAGAGAAGGGAAATGACTTGCCCGGGTCACACAGCAAGCAGGCAGCAGAGTCAGGATGAGAACTCGGGTCCTCCGACTCCCAAGTCTTTCCCATGTTGAGAAGCAGCCTGGTGTAGTGGATAGAGCACGGGCCTTGGGAGTCAGAAGGTCATGGGTTTTAATCCTGGCTGTGCCACCTGTCTGCTGTGTGGCCTTGGGCAAGTCACTTCACTTCTCTGGGCCTCAGTTACCTCATCTGTAAAATAGGGATTAAGGCTGTGAGCCCCGTGTGGGACAGGGACTGTGTCCAACCCAACCTGTTCATATTCATCCCAGAGCTTAGTATGCTACCTGGCACATAGTAAGCACTTAACGAATGACACAATAATAATAATAATCATCATTATTATTATTTCAGCTTGGCCCCCTGCTTCCTTGTTATCAGGAGACAACCACCACGCAAGCATCCTATGGCTACTGATAGGACAGGGTGGACCTTGGATCTGACTCTAGAGCTGTTGCTCCTAAAAATCCTAAGAATTGTGGTATTTAAGTGCTCACTATGTTCTAAGCGCTGGGGTAGATACAAGGTCATCAGGTCCTACAGGGGGGCTTCCAGTCTGAGTAGGAGGGAGAACAAACAGGTATTGAATCCCCATTTTGCAGATGAGGGAACGAAGACCCGGAGAAGTGAAGTGACTTGTCCAAGGTCACAAGCAGACAAGTGGCAGAGCCAGGATTAGAAGCCAGGTCTCCTGATGCCCAGGTTTGAATCCCGGCTCTGCCACTTGTCAGCTGTGTGACTGTGGGCAAGTCACTTCACTTCTCTGTGCCTCAGTGACCTCATCTGTAAAATGGGGATTACCTGTGAGCCTCACGTGGGGCAATCTGATTACCCTGTATCTACCCCAGCGCTTAGAACAGTGCTCTGCACATAGTAAGCGCTTAACAAATACCAACATTATTATTAGGCCACGCTCATATTGTGAGCCCTTAAGTGTAAGGTGCTATTGCTTCGAAGGAGGGACTGAGAGAGGAATGTTTTGGCCTGGCTTGCCTCATGTCTCCAGTCTGCTTTGTTCATTCATTCAATGTTGTATTTTTTGAGTGCTTCTGTGCAGAGCGCTGTACTAAGCACTTGGGACAGTACAATATAACAGCAAATAGACTCATTCCCTGCCCACAACCAGCTTACAGTTTAGACGGGGAGGCAGACATTAACATAAATCAATGACAGATATGAGCATAAGTGCTGTGGGGCTGGGAGGGGCCGCCGAATAAAGGGAGCAAGTCGGGAGAAGGGAGTGGGAGAAGAACAAAGGAGGGCTTAGTCAGGGAAGGCGTGTTGGAGGGAAGATGCGGCTACTGGCGCTCCTCCCGCTGTGGGACCTCAGTGTAGCTTGGAACAATGACATTGAGAGTTTTGGAGGTGAATGGTGCAGCTGTCAGATGCAAGGATTAGAACGTATCCCACGCCACGTGCCATTCCTTTCGCACCCAGCCCAGGGGATGCCTGCCGTAGCCCCCCGCTGAGTGTTTCATGGCAAGAATTACGGTGAGACTCAAGCCGCCTTGCACAGACAGGGTCACGCTCCTATTCTCGGCCTGAATTTCGTAGGCGCTCACTGGTCAAGGCCTGCAGTAAATAACCCCTCTGGTTCAGGCTTGCTTCCTGTGCACTCTAGATCCCCCGAGTGCCAGACAGCCTCACGGGGTCCTGGAGAGGAGCCCCCGCCCCAAGCCTATTGCTGCTAGCCCCGTACTAATACCTGAGCAAGGCCTCCTCAGCACCAGCTGATTTTCATTCCTGATCCTGTGGGGCAGCCTGCACCGAGTCTGGAGGGACTGGGAGTGGACGGTCTAGGACGGGACGCATAAGCCTGGTCTGCCTGGATCCCCGGTCCGCCTCGATCTCACCTGTCACGCCGCCGACCCCTAGCCCACATCCTGCCTCTGGCCTGGAATACCCTCCTACCCCTAATCCTACAGACAACCACTCTCCCCTGCTTCAAAGCCTTATTGTAAGCACATCTCCTCCAAGAAGCCCTCCCGGACTAAGCCCCACTTTTCCTCATCTCCCACTCCCTTCTGCGTCGCCCTACCTTGCGCCCTTTGCTCTTTCCCCTCCTCCCCCAGCCCCACAGCACTTATGTACACATCTATAATTTTATTTATTTGTATGGATGTTTGTCTCCCTGCCTCTAGACTGTCAGCTCATTGTGAGTAGGGAATGCCACCGTTTATTGTTGTATTGTACTTTTCCAAGCGCTTAGTACAGTGCCGTGCACACAGTAAGTGCTCAATAAATACAATTGAGTGAATGAATCAGGCCTATATTCTGGACGTCTGGTGGAACATTGTGGCTGCTGGTCTCCCTTCTTCCTAACTTTCCCTTTAATAACCCATTATTGACCATTCACCCATGGAGCCACCCGTTATTATTATTATTATAATTAATAGCAGTAGTGGTTTTAAGAGCGTACTATGTGTCAAGTACTATTTTAAGTGCTGGGATAGATACTTGTTAATCAGGTTGGACACAGTCTCTGTCCCAAATGGGGCTCACTGTCTAAGTACTCCTTGAACCTGCTGTTTTTGGCTGCCCAACTTCCTGTAGAAGCAAATTTCCCATGCATAACACCTGCTGGGTGAAGTACTGTTTCCTCTTATTTTCAGCCTCTTGCCTTTCCTCTTGAGTAGGAACCCCCTCATCCTGGCGGGGAGAGCTCTGGGAGGCAGTTCCTCTTTTCCCCTGATTTTCTAAACCTCAATTCTGCCCCTTCTCAGCTTGCGTCTCTTCTAGACTGAAGAATCCTAACCTTTTCAGGCTGCTTGAATGACGGCTCGCTTCCCTGGTTGTTCCCTGTCCTCTCTGCAAAGCAAAGCTCAAGACTGCACCCAGCACTTCAGTTAATGAGTCAGTGGTATTTATTTAGCGCTTACAGTGCGCAGAGCCCTGTACTAAGCACTTGGGAGAGTCCAATATGGTAGAGTTGGTACTCACGTTTCCTGCCCATAGGGTTTAACGAGGGGCAGAAACTATGCCTCTTGCTTTTCTAACATGGATTTTCCTGAATTTGGAAGCTCCTTGGTTTGGTCATCACCCGAAAGACCTTTTGGTGAGGGGAGGAGTGGCTATAGAGTTTGGGTGGGGCGGGCAAGCAGCTTGGCACTTTGAGTTGTGATTAAAACAGGTCAGAGAACTTTAACAAGACCCCAGCAGAGCGAGCGGGAACTACCAGCTCTCCTTCACTCCCACTTAGCTTCTCTCCCCAGCGCCAGGCCGGCTCCGTGTCCAGACGACGGGATCTGGTGGTGGGGTGCAAATGGGGTTTGGGAGTTTGTCAACGTGCACCCTGCCGGTCGGAATCCGTCAGAGTAACCCAGAGCTAGGGGTCCTGCGGGGACCCGGCTTTCAAAAACATGCCCACGTTTCCCCCATCCTAAAAAAACCTGCACTCGATCCCACTTCCCCTTCCAGTTATCGCCCTATCTCCCTACTACCCTTCCTTTCCAAGATCCTAGAACCAGTCGTCTACGATCGCTGCTTAGAATTCCTTAACTCCCATTCTCTCCCGGACCCTCTCCGATCTGGCTTCCGTCCCCTCCACTCTACCGAGACTGCTCTCTCTAAGGTCACCCGTGACCTCCATCTTGCCAAATCCAGTGGCTCCTACTCCATTCTGATCCTCCTTGACCTCTCTGCTGCCTTTGACACTGTCGACCATCCCCATCTCCTCCAAACCCTACCTCACCTTGGCTTCACAGACTCCGTCCTCTCCCGGTTCTCCTCTTATCTCTCTGGCCGGTCATTCTCGGTCTCCTTCGCGGGCGCCTCCTCCCCCTCCCGTCCTTTGACTGTTGGAGTTCCTCAAGGGTCAGTTCTCGGCCCTCTTCCGTTCTCCATTTACACTCACTCCCTCGGTGAACTCATTCGCTCTCCCGGCTTTGACTACCATCTCTACGCAGATGACAGCGCAGATCTACATCTCCGCCCCTGTCTTCTCCCCCTCCCTTCAGGCTCGTATCTCCTCCCGCCTCCGGGACGTCTCCACCTGGATGTCGGCCCGCCACCTAAAACTCAACATGAGCAAGACTGAGCTCCTCATCTTCCCTCCCAAGCCCGGTCCTCTCCCAGACTTCCCTATCACTGTGGATGGCACGACCATCCTTCCCGTCTCTCAGGCCCGCAGTCTCGGTGTCATCCTTGACTCGTCTCTCTCGTTCACCCCACACATCCTATCCGTTACCGAGACCTTGCCGGTTTCACCTTTACAATATCGCTATGATCCGCCCTTTCCTCTCCACCCAGACGGCTACCTTACCGCTTCCCGTCTCTCAGGCCCGCAATCTCGGTGTCATCCTTGACTCGTCTCTCTCGTTCACCCCACACATCCTATCCGTTACCGAGACCTTGCCGGTTTCACCTTTACAATATCGCTATGATCCGCCCTTTCCTCTCCACCCAGACGGCTACCTTACCGCTACGGGCTCTCGTTATATCCCAGCTAGACTACTGTGTCAGCCTTCTCTCTGATCTCCCTTCCTCCTCTCTCGCCCCGCTCCAGTCTATCCTTCACTCCGCCGCCCGGCTCATCTTCCTGCAGAAACGCTCTGGGCATGTCACTCCCCTTCTTAAACACCTCCAGTGGTTGCCTATCAACCTCCGCTCCAAACAAAAACTCCTCACTCTAGGTAGGCTTCAAGGCTCTCCATCACCTCGCCCCTTCCTACCTCTCCTCCTTTCTCTCTTTCTACTGCCCACCCCGCACGCTCCGCTCCTCTGCCGCCCACCTCCTCACCATCCCCCGTTCTCGCCTATCCCGCCATCGACCCCAGGGCCACGTCCTTCCACGGTCCTGGAATGCCCTCCCTTCTCACCTCAGACAATCTCATTCTCTTCCCCTCTTCAAATCCCTACTTAAAACTCACCTCCTCCAAGAGGCCTTCCCAGACTGAGCTCCCCCCTTTTTCCCTCTGCTTCCTCTACCCCCCTTCACCTCTCTGCAGCTAAACCCTCTTCTCCCCCCTTCCCTCTCCTCCTCCCCCCTCCCATCCCACCCCCTCCCCCTCAGCACTGTACTGTCCGCTCAACTGTATATATCTTTACCACCCTATTTATTTTGTTAATTTTGTTTAATGAGATGTACATCACCCTGATTCTATTTAGTTGCCATTGCTTTTATGAGATGTTCTTCCCCTTGACTCTATTTATTGCCATTGTTCTTGTCTGACTGTCTCCCCTGATTAGACTGGAAGCCCATCAAACGGCAGGGACTGTCTCTATCTGTTGCCGACTTGTTCATTCCAAACGCTTATTACAGTGCTCTGCATATAGTAAGTGCTCAATAAATACTATTGAATGAATGAATGAATGAAAAACGAGCCAAGAAACCCTAGCTGTGAGTCTCTGGATGGCTCTGGGAGCTTTAGAGTCGGGGGTTAGAGGTCTGCGGTTAGGTTTTTGGGGGACGAAGATGAAAATAATGGCTCTTCCATTATGCTTGTCATTGAGACCGGAGGAGGAGCGGATCGGCATTTGAATCTGCCAGGGGTCTTCTTTCCGGTCTGTCGGCGAGGCAGATTTGCTCACACCGACTAACCTCTCACGCGACACCTGGTCTCAGGCATTTGAAATGTGGCGTTGGAGGATTTTTTTTCCATTGTTTCTATTTCGGTAATTATAGCATGTTAAACTGCGAGGGGCCTGTTTGCCCAGACCTTGTGCAGACACTGTGAAATTAACTTTCTTGCCCTCAAACATGAGGTGGACTGAGCTGACATTTCCAAAGGCCTCATGCTTGAACTCGATGCACTTGGCGCCCAGTCGGTTGGGTGGGAGAAGGGTGCTTGGAGATTAACAATCTAATCGTTGGCCCGGACTTTTGAAGGGGTGCCGGAGAGTCGGCGTTTTGGAGGGCGGGGTGGGGGGGGCGGAGGCTGACTCGAATCGCCGAAGTACAGCACTATTGACCGGCGCCGAGGAGCGTGGACCTCGGAAAGGAATGCCAACGAGGCTTGCACACAGAACTACTGGGTCCGGTCAATCAGTCGAGGGCGGGGAACGGATCTGCTAATTCTGTTGCCTTGGACTCTCCCAGGTGCTTGGTTCAGGGCTCCGCACATAGTAAGTGCTCAATAAATATCGTCGATTGATTGAATCGATCAGTGCATTTGAGCTCATGCCCACTAAGCGCTTAGGCCATCCCCGCCTCACAGCACGTCCATACAGATCTTTACCCTGGGTAGCTTCCTTCTACCTGTGATTTAGTTTCGGGTTGGTCTTGCCCACTAAATGGTAAGCTCCTCGAAGGTGGCGTTGGTCTCTGCTAAATCTGGTGCTCTCTCCCAAGTGCTTAGCATAGCTATCTGTGCAGAGTCTCGTTGATTGCTTGAAATGACTGCGTTTGGCCCCCAATTGAGAGTGCCCAGGCCAAGGGGAGATGCAAGGAGGCCTTTTCCCGTAGACGTCTTTCAAGAGAATGAGTCCCGCTGAAGTAGAAATCTCCTGCCCCCTAGGGAATTGTAGCCAACGGGGACCTGTACCTGCACGGCGTAACCCCACCCGGCCATCTGGGCAGGGCCAGGTTCCGGCGGGAGGCAGCGGGCCCCGCCGTGCATCCACAGCGGGCCCCGGGGTCGGCTCCTGCCGAAGCGGCGACACACCCGACCGGAGCGGGATGGGGTGCGCCCCGGCCCTGCGAGTGGTGTTCTTGTCCTCGACTCGTCGGCCCACCGTTTTCAACCTTCAGCCCCCGCGGCCGGAAAGGCCCCGGCTCGGGTGGGAGGTAGGTGGAGCGGCAGTTTGGAGCCGCCAGGCCCTGGCCAGGTTTCTGCAGCCGGCCAGAACGTGAGCCGGGTCCTGGGAGGCCTACAGGTTTGGTATCTTTAATGGATTTCCACTTCTTGGAGTTGGAACCGCCTTTTCCCATTTGACAGGGATCGTGTCTTGTGCTAGGACTGCAACCCTCTTCTCCCCCAAGCCCCCAAGACTCCCCACCCCCAGCAAGCGGTCAGCGCCCCCATTGTCAATACTGACCTTGGAGGAAAGAGTGGTATCCAGGTGAAGTGTGATGATCCCGCGACCATACTTCCTCAGTAACTGGTTTCTATAAAAATTCACCCATCCCACGGCTGCCTGCCCACCTGTCCTTCAAATAAGACCTTAGACCAAGGTGATGTGGCCTCCAGGTGCTTCTGAATCAAAATAGCTGGACCGGGTGCCTTTCCCAAGTCTCATGACTCGTGGTATCGTTTGGGGCAGGGCATCTGTGCGGGCAAGTGGGAGTAAATCACTGGGTGTTAGCCGCTGCGGCTGTGAATCCCGTATTGCGAGCCGCCTTAACTAATGGTTTCTGAACAGGTTCTTGCACTCCACGACGGTCTGTGTTCCTTTTCCTGACACACTCATTTAATTTTTAACTCACAAGGCATTTGCTTATTTATTTTCATTGTTCTTGATAATAATTCTAAGCCATTAGAGGGGAAAATTATATTCAAAAATGCTGTTTCACACTTTATTTGTTTGATGATTTAGAGCGATAGAAAATAGCACATTTGCTGGCTTTTATAGTCTGCTAATTATTCACATCCATCAAGCCATTCCAGGGGAATAAACAAAACACCAAGAAAATTGCACTATTAATAGCCGCCTCCTCCGTGGCGGACGGGGGAGGATCTTTCGCAGTCTCGCATCCGAAAAAGTAAGATGGGGGAAAGGGGCTGTCCAGTGAAAGTCACTGGTGGAAGGAAAATGGCTCCTGGATGCGGGGGGAAAACCATTTCATTTGCATCACGCCACTTGATCTTGCGCATCTCGGGCTGCTCGACAAACTAATCATTTTCCTTCCGCATCACTGGCGGGGAGTGAGAGGCGGCCCTGAGATGAAGCTGCCGGGCTTGAGCTCCCCCGACGAGCCAGTTGTTGGCCCAGTTGGTCGCCACCGCTTCCGTCGCTGGTCCTCCCGGGACGGCCGCCCGCTCCATCCTTCTCTGTCTCCTTCGTGCCCAGCCCGAGTGAGACACCCCGCCCCCGCCCACCGCCCCACTCCCCAACCTCCAATGGTGGGTCAAGTGCCCTGGGTTTGCCATGCGTGCCGCAGTGGCCCACCCGGGAAAGACGGCCACCCCAGCGGAGGCCCTTCGGGGCTTCCCGCCCCGCCTCAGGCCTGTCGGTGGTCCCTGCCCCGGCAGAGCTGCCTGGCCTCAGTTTCTCCGGTTAGGTTTCCGGCAGGGTCAGCTGAGACCCCGTCTTCACGGGCACAGCCCTGTATTCTCTGGGGGAGCCCGGTGATCGCAGAGCTTGAGGGCCCGGGGAAGGGAGGTGCTTTTCCAGCCAGGCTCCGCGGGCGGCAGCAGATAGAACTGCTGCTGGATCTCACCTTCTGCCTGGGGGCGAGCCTGGGCTTGCAGATGAGTGAGAATGGTTAGGAGAGGGTGTGTGGCAGCGTGGCCGCTTTGTCCTTAGCGCCTCCTTTGCTGCCTATCGGATTTGGGGGAGGGGAGCCCCGCTAGTGCAGAAGCAGTGGAATCGTCACCTGGAGTGGTTGCTAGGGATACTGATCCTCCCGGCGCTATGTATAGCTTCGGAACAGAATGTTTCCTGACTTTTCAGCCTCCAAAATTAGTGCCTGGAGTCTCGGCAGTTGGGAGAAATGGGGCTTTTCGGCGATGGGTGGTTTGTTCCCGATCTGAGCTCGTTGGCCATCGCGGCTTCCCAGGTGATGGCAGTAGTGGCCCCCCTTCTGCTCCCCCCCCCCCCCCCCCAAACCACGGCCGCCTGCCGCGCTCCTTCCCGGGCAGAGCCAATTCTTAACTCGACCCTCTTTGCCAAGACCATGACCCATCGTGTCTTCCGACTGCCTTGGATTCTAGGATACATTTGGGGTTGACCTTTAGCTTCCTTCCTTTGGATGCTCCTGGACTGGTATTTCGTTCTCGGCCACTCGTGCAATCTGTTGTCTCCTGCTCTGTGTCCTCGGCCCCAAAAAGCTGTGGAGGGAGACCAACTGCTTCCCCCCTTTCTGCCAGTCTGTTCTGATCTCTTGCCCTTTCCCCCGTTTCGCTCCTTCTCCCTGCATATCCCCCTTCCCCTCCCCTCCGATGTGAACTCTACCTATACTTCCTGCTTACATGCCCCTAACCCCATCCCAAGCTAGTTTAGATTCTGGTCCCTTCCCAGTGGATAGCTTTCTTTGGCCCACACCCTCCCCACCTTCATCATGAAAGCCAGTGGCTGCTCTTTCTTCCCACATTGTCCCACTGAATCGCATGTTGTTTCTCAGCATCTGATGAATGCTTGGTGACTGGTTCTCCTTCCTTTTCCGACCTCCCCTTTTCGCCCTGTCATTCGGCTCTTTCCGTCCCTCTCCGGTCCCCCGAGCGTAATCCTTGGGATGGCCGACCCGGAAGCCTCCCGAGCTGCTTCCCGCCTTCTACTCTGTCACTAGTCCTGGCATTTTTGCCCAGAGTTCCCTTGGATTCCCTGTTGTTTTACACTCCCAAGCCTCCATTTCTTCCATCCCACTGCCCTCTCATCTCTCCCTTCCGCTCAGCCTCCATCACCCCAGGTCCCTGATGAACGTCCAGACCCCTGACCTCCTGCATAGCGGGCCTTTGCCACAGCTCTCCTAAACGGGCCCTGGAGTCATTCCCAGAAGTCATTTTCTCACGACTCGCGTTTCCTCCGTCTCTGTCCACGCGATCACTCTCTCTTCCCAACCCGACGGTGGCTGCCCCCTTGCCCTCTGACTGCCGACCAGACTCTCATCTCTCCTCCAAAGCCGCCCCGTGACCCTACCTCCTCTCTCGCCTCTCCCGGCTTCCCACCCGCTGTTCTGTGCCCTTGTTAACTGTCTCGGCGCTCCTTTTCATCCGTTCGACCACCCGTATCGGGGCCGAGATCAGAGCTTCACCACTCACTGTGTTCCAAAAGTCACCCGAGAAAGGCCGGGTGGTCGGTCAGCGTGTGCCCCCCCAACCTGTCTCTCTTTTCCCATCACTGAGCCCCTGGAGTCGGAGGGGAGGCGGGTGCACCCCGACTACTGTTCGTGACTTCGGGACACCGCCGAAGAATTATGGTGGGCTTTGCCCTGAGCCTGTGGCTCACCAGTCGAGGACTGCTGGCCTAGAAAATCTCCCCCCTCCAGCTTGGTCAGGCAACCTGGCTCTTCCTTGAACCCCATCTCCCCCACCTAGGATGGGTAAAGAGGAAAGAAGCGCTTTCTGTGCCCTACTCGTTGCTACCACCCCCTCGCTCATGCCTGAACACCCGGATCCACAGACGTAATTCTCTCTTTCCGTTTGGCCTTTCCTCTTACGGCACGCCATTGCCAGTTGGATGGTGCAGCCACCTGGGTACTAACGCAGCCCCCAAACATCCTGTTGCGTGGATGTTGGGTGAGAATGTGGGTTCCTGGAGGGTGGGGAATCGGGTCATTTTGTTGGACTTGTGGGGGTGCGGTGGCTGTTTATTCTTTCTGAGGCGGATGGTCGTGGGGTCGGAGGGAGGGGAGGCAGGAGACGGGGCTCTCCTTTTTCCCCTGTGGCACACAGGCCGCCTGGGGGCCACCCACGAATCTGGATGGCATTTCCTTCAAGGTCTCATCGGCCGGGCAGTCGGTTGGATTTTGGCTGCAGTCATGCCCCTGTCAGTAGAATGCCATCAGAGGGAGAAGCTAGGGGCCAATGCAAAGACCTGCAGGATGCATTCACTGGTCACCTCTTGGAAGGGGAAAAGAGACCATTCATTGGCTGGGGAATTGGCTTTGCTCTGCTTCATTGTGCCTCGTACTAATCGGGTCCTAGGACCCAACCATGTGCTTTTTTTCTTCTGACTTAGAACCACTTGGTTCTCCTTGTGGTTAATAAACTCCCATAAAGTCCCATGCTAGTTTTGCTCCCCCCCCCCTCCCCCCCCGAGTCCCAGCAGTGTTTCTGCCTTGTCTGAAGGCTTAGAGGTCTCAGAAACCCTGACCTGAAGCCCTAGGGTGTTAGGTGGGGGTTAGGGCCCCCGAGGTTAATAATAATAGTAATGTTGGTATTTGTTAAGCGCTTACTATGTGCAGAGCACTGTTCTAAGTGCTGGGGGAGATACAGGGTAATCAGGTTGTGCCACGTGAGGCTCACAATCTTAATCCCCATTTTACAGATGGGGTAACTGAGGCACAGAGAAGTTAATGGATCAGAAGCAATTCTGATCAGGCTGCGGAACGGAAGAGTTGGACCTTGTTGTTTCCCCTGGGGAGTTTAGGTCCCGCCTGCCTGATTTCCAGTTTGGTAGTGTGTCACTGGGTCCCTGCCCCGGGCTACTGTGCCCAGCAGATTAAACTCATTGTCAGTCCCTTCCAGCTCCCGGGCCACTGCAGCTGGCCACCCCCCAACCCCCCAGAAGGTAACATGTCTCATCGGCGAGCATTCGATAGCATGCTTCCTTCATCAGTAACTCCGACTTTTCCTTTCCCCGGCTTCCCCCTCAGCAGCTCCAGCCTTTCGGACCGCCAAGTGAGAGTCTGCGGATCTGGGCCGTGACCCGTCTTGAGAGAAGGGTGGAGGAGAAGGGACAGGCTTGGAGTCTGGAGATACGGGCTCTGAGCTTGAGCTTGCCAAGATGAATCTAGAACCGTACTCTGCCCCCCTCCGGGGTCAGACCCTTTGGGGGGTGGGGGGGAGCTGTTCTTTGTTCGCATTAAACCTGAAGTTATTTGCGGAGATGAGGGTTGTTATTCAAAGACTCTGACGGTTCTACAGGCCAGTGGAGATTGAGTTTGGCTGTCCGGTTCCCATCCCAGTGAACTCCTTCCTTTTAATCTCTCCGGGGGCCCCCTCTTCTGAACACACAAGGCAGCATCGCGGGGTCTGCAGTTTCAGATAACACAAGAACCGTGTTCCAATGTATTAAACTTTTAACATCCTCCAGATTCAATTAATCTTATCTTTACAACTCCCAATTACAGGCGGTAATTAAGTGAAAGCAGCATTGTAGACTGGGGATATTACATTAATCATCAGCCGCCTTGTAGCCATAAATTAGTTCTTTCCCAATCCTTCAGCATTTTCCCAGAAGGAATGGAATGTTTCATTTCCCTGTTTTCAGGGACATTAATCCCCCAAAAGGAGCTTTGGATCAGGATTAATTTTCTCATCTTTATGTAAGTGATAAATGGCCATTTAAAAAGAACGGCTGCCAGCTCCGTCCCAGACCAGTGCAATTGAATTGTTTGATAATTATATAGTTTAAGGCACTGCCATCGCTCGGTCAGAGGGCACCGGGAGCGCATTAATATATTTATTATTGGTGTTCTGTAAGATTAGTTACTACTTGGTGGTTTTCCTAGAAAATGGTTTTGTTGTTCGAGCTGCCAGATTGAATCCGCTTAAAGGTCATAAATTCCGGAAGCGCCGGCTCTCCTCCTCCCCTTCTTACGTGAGGGAGGGGCAGTGACTCTGGCTCACGTCAGCAAGCCAGGGATTCCCCCCCTCCTCCCCTGCTACACATCTGGCTCATTTGGGCAGAAGCGGAGAATGGAGTCTTAAGGGGCTAGAGAAGTGTAAATTGGAGCCTTCTAACTCTACTGGAGAGCCCTGGATCCTAAAGCCTTTGAGGGGTGGGGGGTGGGGGGTGGCTGGAATTGGGCAGGGATTTCCCCCACTTACTACTTACTACTACTCCTCTTTCCTCAAAGTCCAGGATGGGCATCTGTTCAGGTCGGCCCCTGAACTTTGGGCTTAGAATGGGACCAGCTGGCCCAAAGACTCGCGTGTCCCCCTTGGAGCCATGAGGGGCACCTCTGCCCGCTGTTAACCTTGCTTCCCCAGCCCTGGATCCCCTCTCATGCTGGATCCAGAATCTGTAATGCCCCTGGTCGGTAAATCCGAAGCGCAAAAATAAAACCGGAAATGTGAAGTGTAGGTGAGGACTCTGACTTGTTTCTCATTTTAGGTGTGGGAAGCCAGGACTGGATTTTGGTATCTGAGTGGGCAGAGTCTAACTGCGGGGTTGGGGATTGGGGAAGGGTTGAGGTTTTGCTTCCTGCTGCCTCAGGAGTTTGCTCTGGCCTTTTGGTTGCCATTTTGCCATCTCTCAAGTGGGATTGCAGGGGAGAGCCACCTGGAGGGGCATGCAAGGGAGTGGGTGGGAGGGAGGGGTTGTACGGGTAAATGGGCCAAGGCTCCTTTCTGATTCTGGGGTTTGCTTGGGATTTTTGGTTTTCCTTTGGTCGGTCTTTCTGGTCATCACCTCCATGTTGTTGGTCTTGACCAGAAGGTTGCAATTGCTGACACATTCCCCCCCCCTTTTTTTTCTTACAGGTACGCCATCCCCCCAGAACATGGGAAGCGGCTGGAGAGGCTGGCTAAAGGTAGGCGCCTGCCTGTGGTTTCGATGACCCGGAGTAGCCATTCCGGCAGGGGTTAATGCACAGGCGGAGGACCCCGACGTGCTGAGAGGCAAAGGCATAGGCAAAAAATGGACTCCAGCCAGTTGGTTTCAGCTGGTTTGTGATGGTTTGGCTGTGGTAGGAGTGATCACACCCTTTCTGTTGACTGCTCTTCTTTCGGGTGCTCCAAGCATCCAGTCCCCGGAGCCCGGAGATGGTGCAGGGAATGAAGAAAAGGTGGACAACTGCTTCAGGCCTCGTTTCCCTGAGAGAATCTTTGTCTCTTGTTTCCCTGAGAGAAATAGAGCAACGAGATTGTTGAGGATTCGTTTATGTCCGAGAAATGGGGGGTGAGATTATTTGGGGTTCGTTTCCATGGGAGAATCCTTCGATCTGGTTTTTGTGGGAGACACAGGATTAATTTCCATGAGAGAAATAGGACACCGAGATGGTTGGAACGTGTTTCTAGGAGAGAAATATGGCAGCAGATGGTTTGAGCCCTGTTTCCTTGGAAGAAGTAGGTAGTGGGCTGATCTATCCACGGTCACGGTTTGAACCCATAAAAAGCAGCCCGTCCTACTACTGCCCCTCCCCTGCCCCTTGACAAATGGGAGACACCGAGAGAAGTGACCGGCCCACAGTCTTGTGGCGCATCGGGATCGAGGGCCGGGAATGGAACTCGCCTCTCAGTTCCCACTTGGGTCCAGCCCACGGTCCGGTGTTTCCCAGCGTATCCTCCTTTGTCCTGAGGCCTGCTCTGGGGAACTATCTTTCCCTCCCCCGCTGATTGGGGGCGGCGAGGGGTGAGCAACTCCGAAGCAGAAGCTCCCATTTGCCAAGTTGGTGGCTCAGAAAATGCTGTTCATTTTGGCTGGTGGAATACACAGTGCTGGAAATAGCTGGTGTGACGGCAAGGAAAGCTGCTCGCTCGGTCAAAGCTTGGTCGTAGTTTCTCTCCTCCCACCCCCTGTTTACCTAGGATCTCTAATTCCATAGGATCAAATGCCTGGGGAATGGATGGAAGAATATACTATAGCTGACCTGCAGGCAAATGGGCCAGTGTTGGAAAGAGCTCTCGTCGTCACCAAGCCGGCCGGGTCCTCCTTTGAAACCTATGACCCCGGCGAGACGTTGGGTCGGGGGGACGGAAGGGTGGGCAGCGGCGGGTCCCGCTCGGTCTGAGTCTGTGGGGATTGAATCGGGCCACCTGACCCCCCTGGGGACTTGGTGAATGGCTAGGATTCTGGCAGGGCACAGGCTAATTGTGAGCAGGAAGTCCGGTACTTTCCCCAGAGCATCAGGCCGGCAAACCTTTTTCGGGTCACCAAGTGAGATTGGACTACCCTCAGAGGAGCATTCGGAGCATTCGTCCTGTGTCCTTTGGCGGAAGCCTGTTTTTTCAGTGTTTGGCGTGGGGGGGCGGCGGCGGAGTGGCCGCCCCTCTGGCCTGCCCCTCTCCCAGCTCTAAGCCCCACCGGGTGTCTCCCTTAATAATAATAACGGTGGTATTTAAGTGCTTACTATGTGCCAGGCACTGTAGTAAGTGCGGGGGTGGATACAAGGAAATCGGGGTTGGACACAGTCCCTGTCCCACAAAGGGCTGACAGTCTTAATCCCCCTTTGACAGTTGAGGGAACGGAGATACGGAGAACTGAAGTAACCAGCCCAAGGTCATGCAGCAGGCAGATGACGGAGCTGGGATTAGAACCCGGGTCTTTCTGACTCCCAGGCCCGTGCTGTCTCCACTAGGCTTGTGACAAGGGGCTCGTCACAAAGGAAACTGAGCCCTTTGGTGGGAGGAGGTAGTCCGCCCACCCAAAGCTCCCGAGGACACTGTTTCCCCAGGTCCTTTTGACTGCTGTGACCCTCAGGGCAATCCCACCAAAGTGAACCTCAGAATCACCCAAGCCAAAAGAGTCCTGTTCCCAGTCTCCATTCAAGAGGTGTGCTACACAACCCTCCCGCCAGCCCCTTGTGGTGGCCTGTCCCAGAGACCACTCCAGGATAGCCTAACCAGGACTTGAGAGCGAGCGAGACTGAGCTGTTGAGGAGCTCCTTCAGGTGGGGCCCAACTACCTCTCCGGCCCCGAACCCCTCTCTCCACGAGTCAGTCCCGCATCTTCACTCGTCTCCGGGGCATATCCACTCGGATGGCCTGGCGGCACCTCTACCTCCATGAGTCCAAAACCGAACATCTCACTAGCCCTCCTAGACCACCTCCTTCTCACAAGTTTCCCCTGTTCCTCTCACCTCCCCATCCTCCCCATCCCTGCAGCCCAAAGTCTGGTTGCCATCCTAGACTCCTCACTGTCATTCAGCTCTGCCACTTAACTACCTGCTCAACTCCTGCCAATTTTCCCTCCCAAACGTTTTACGGCTCCTCCCCCTTCCTCATCCCCCTGCTTCAGGCACTCGGTGTGACCCGGCTAGACGACCGGGTCAACCTCGTCGTTGGTCTCGACGTTTCCCCTGTTGTCTTCCTGAAACATTGCTCAGCACACCTCTCTCCCTCCAGTGAGGTAGTTGGGCCCCAACTGTGGGAGCTACTCAACAGCTCAGACTTGCTTGCTCTTACCATGGGCTTCAAGGCTGTCCACCAGCTCTTTCCATCTTCCACATTGCCTGTCTTCCTCCAGTACGTGCCCACTTTGTTCCTCACAAGCCCGTCTTGTAACTCTGCCCTGCTCTATTCTCACCCTGTTTTGGACTCTTGGACCTCCCTGGCCGGAAATCCACCAGTCCACATCGGCCCTCCCTACAGTCCAAGCCCTGCTAAAAATCCATTCATTCAGTTGTATTTATTGAGCGCTTACTGTGTGCAGAATACTGTACCAAGTGCTTGAGCGCTTACTGCATGCAGAATACTGTACCAAGTGCTTGAGTGAGTACAGTATAACAATAAATGGACACATTCCCTGCCCACAATGAGCTATTCAGCCAGCAAGCCTCCCCTGAGTGATTCCCAAACGGTGGGTTGAATCATCTCAGCAAGCTCCCTCCTGCCCTTAATGTGGATATCTGGGAAGCACCGTGGCATAGTGGATAGAGCACGGGCCTGGCAGTCAGAGTGTTCTAATCCCAGCTCCCCCACTTGTCTGCTGTGTGACCCTGGGAAAGTCACTTCACTTCTCTGTGCCTCAGTTACCTCATCTGTAAAATGGGGATTGAGACTGTGAGCCCTACGTGGGACAGGGACTGTGTCGAACACTATTTCCTTATATCCACCCCAGTGCTTAGTATAGTGCCTGGCACATAGTAAGTGCTTAACAAATACCATTATTACTATTATTTACACCCTCCTCAGCACCTCCTTCCATTATTGGGCGATATCTGTAGGGGTCTCTCCCCGTGTTAGAGCGTTAGATCTCTGTGGGCAAGGACTGTGTATTGGGCTTTTGTGGTGCTTGGCCAAGTGCTAAAATACGGTGCATTGTGTTGGATGAGCACTCGACGAATGCTGTGGCTCTCAGACCTGAAGCTTGGTAAGCCTCGAGGTCTGAGAGAATCGGCGCAGCTTCCCGAAGGGCCTCATTCCCGAAGGTGAATTAGGGCCGCCATTCACTGTCTCTAGGATGCAAGCGAGGCCCGCTTCTAGTCCAGGAGCAGTCTACGATTGGCAGAGCAAGGAAACATCGTCGTCATCAATGGTGTTGATCGAGCACTCCCTGTGCAGAGAGCATGGGGCTAAGCCCTGGGTAGAGGACAGTACAACAGAGTTGATAGACACTTTCCCTATCCGCGATGGGCTTCCAGTCTAGGGACTGCTCCCATTTCTCTCCTGCCTGGGCCTTGAGTAGAGGCCTCCTCTAATGAGATAACGAGCGAAGCTGGATGGGAGTCTAGATTTTTCTCCAAACAAACAGGCCAATAAAGCCTCGGAGCAGATGTTGGCATCTGCAGCTTAGTGGAAACGTGCAATTGGTTACCTAATGGCTCTACTGTGGAACTATTGCAACTGAGCAGAGACGTGGAGAACCCCACGGTGACTCTGCAGGCTTTGTGCATATAGTGTTTCAGAGCTGGACCTCCGCCCGTCTGGGGCCCAAGATGACCGAGAGAAGACGGATAAGACGTTGGGCTGCGTCGACTCTCAGTAGCAAGCGCCTCGCGCCCACCTCACCCTGGCTCATCAGAGGCATGGCTCTGAATGGCCAGAGCAGAACAGAGGGCAATGAAACCCGCCTTTGGTGTTGGGGCTGGAGCCTGGCCCCCACTCAGGTGTTTGATCCAGGCCTCTCGCTCTTCCATTTCTCTTCTCCTCCCTTCCCCCCTGCGACCCTGCTATACCTGGTGATTGGGGAGAGCAGTGGGAATGTGAAGGGCGTGGGGCTAATGGGAGAACAGGGAGGAGGCAGTGACTAAGGTGAGGTTTGGGGCGCGACTGCACGGGCCCGGGCGGAGGATCTAGAACTGGCTGGACGGCGGAGTTCGCAAAGACCCCGGTCTAGGGGTTTTGCAGGCCCACCTCAGCAGAAAGCCACCCATCCCATGGGGCCTGGGAGCAGAGTCTTTGAGAGTGGTGGGCACCCCGATAAAGTTCAGTTTTCCTCACCTGGAGCCATTAGGCGAAGCACCCCTGGAAGAAAGGGTTTTCTGAATGTCCTGGCAAGGAGGAGCGTAGGTCGGACAGGGTTGAGCGGAACTGACCTCTGTCACTCCCTGGGTGCGGGGAACCATTGACGGTGTTAGACTGTGAGGGGCTCGAGCAACCAGCCGGTGGCTTAACAGCCGTATCAAGGCTCCTTTTCCCCGCTCTCTCTGAGTACTAAATGACCAGCCCAACCAGAACTGGAGCTTGGGGTGGGGTCCTCCCCCTCACTGACTTGCTCAGTGCCCTTGGACCTTGATTTCTCCACCCGTTGTAAGACTAGGGATAAGGTACCTGCTCTCCCTCCGTCCCTCCGTAGGTGGAGGGCTGTGTCCAATGGGATTATTTCACCTCTTCCCTGAAACTTTAGTACAGCTCTTGTCGCAGAGCAGGCATTTGATAAATACCGTAACTGATGAATGGGTTTTCTTTCTCCTCCCTGAAGTCTCTGTGTTTAGAGACTTCCTATCCCTGCCGCCCGGAACTGTGTGAACGGAGGACAGGCGGTCCCTCTCCCAGAGCGAAATTTAAATGCATCGAAGCTCACGTGGAGGTTTTGCAATCTGTCCCGAGTTTTTTCCATAGCAGTTCTCTGGTTGGTCTCTGGGGTGGGTCCCTTCCTGGCTTCGAGGAGGGCTCCGACGGAGTTGCGTGACTGAACGTGGACAAGTTTTCCAGGGCTCAGGAATCGGAAGCCCTGACAGCATTTTGGCGGCCCAGCGCTTCCCCTGAATAGGTTCAACAGGATGATTCCTCCACAGAGAAAGAGGCCAGCTGTGTGTCCACCAGGAGGGTCAGCTGGGGAATCTCCCCCAGAACTGGGAAAAGGGAAACGAGGGACAGCGAGTTGACCACGAACCTCGCAGCCTTCAGCTGGGGGAGAACTTTTACCTTCCGATGGCTGGCTCTGGCTTTCTGAGAAGGGCATGGGGATGGTGGGGGGTGGGGGGGCAATCGAGGGAAATGAAAACAAAGACATTGAGAGAATGTGTGTGTGTGTGCGTGTGTGTGTGTGTGTGTGTGTGTGTGTGATTTTTAAATCTTTTTTTTGCAATGCGTCATTGAGCTGTGTTATGGAGATGTTCGTGAAATGAGTTTGCGATTAATATGGAAAATGAATAGCCGAGCTATAAATGGGCTCTCTGGGAGAGTTGTGGAGCCCATGGAGAGAACATTAATGTGTTACCACGTTATTGGTGCTAATCACTTAAAATGTGCTCCTTTATTAGAGCCACTTAAACTGTGCATTAAAAAGAGGAACGGCAGAGAGGGCCGACGGACTGGGTGGCAGGCAGTCATAATTCTAATTGAAATGCTTTTAGTACGGGGGGAAGAAAGTTGCTGGAATGCAGTAATCCTTTGCACTTTTTCAAACATCCCCATTACAGCCCATCAATCAGATTCTTTCCCCAAGGCGGAGGTTATATCCCCCCCCCCCCCCCCCACACCTCCATGTTCATTTTCTTTCCAACCCCCAACTTGGGCTGATTTTTTTTTTTTTTCATTTTTTCTCACCAGCTGCCTCGAGTGGGTATATGTTTCCTCTGAGCCTGTGCCCTGCCATTGGAATTCTCTGCAGGAGGCAGATCTCTGGGGGGCTGTGGGTTCCCCTCCCTGATTACTCCTGAACTTGGGCCTTGTTCTGGCCCTTGAATTCTTGTTTCGGGGGAGATGGTGGCTCCGAGTGAGTGCCAACTCCTAGCCAAAGTGAGCCGACCGAACCACAAGCGGGGTCAGGCTTACTCCCGGGGATGGGGAGAGGCGGCATGCCCGTACCTGTGCGCTTGCCCTTTGGGCTGCTGGAAGTAGTCCTCCATCGCGCACCTCCCGAACCACCCCACCTGCCTGGTGGGGGACAGTTGCCGCGCTGGCTCTCCATCCTGGAAACCCCCAAGTGCGATGGGGTGGGGGCTGAGGAGGGTTGGGCCGAGACAGCAGAGACTGTCTGAGCACCCCCAATCCAGAGAGAGTTTGACCTGCTACCCGCCCGACCTGATTCCCAGAGGCTCAGGACGTGTACCTACGGGCCCCGGGGAATTCCTATTCGGGGTCTTTTGGGGTGTCGGAAGTCAGAGCGAGTGGTGCGGGGTGGTGATGGGGATGTATAGCTTTGCCTTTCCTCCCTCGGAGAGGGGTCAAGACCTAGTATTTGCTAATTCCCGAATGGCTCGGGGATGAGAACTGTGAATGGGAAGGTGACAAGGAGCCCGCTCGAGGAGCAGATCCATGTCAAGAAGCCTCGGAGGCAGAGTCTGCCCTGCCATATCGGGCACCTCGCTGCAGCAGAAGCCCTGCTCTCTCCCCAGGGCTCAAGAGGGCCGGCTATATGGGGAAGACCAGTTGGCTCGAGAGCCTCTACCTTTTGCCTCCGAACGGGGCTTGGGCTCACACCCAGCTCCGTCCCCGGCACCCGCTGGCAAAGCATCTTCGGTGCCCAGGCCAGTCAGGGACGGGCAGAGCTCCCGCCTCTCGACGCCAAAGGGATCCCCTTAGCCCTTACCCCGAATGGCAGATCTTTTGCTGAGATGGAGAAATGGGAACATCACAGCCCTGACTCCAGCTGGAAATGAGGAGGGCTGCAGCCAAGTGGCTTTTGCCTGGTCTCCGCTCTCGCCTGCCTTTTGTCTGCCTTCATTACCCTGAGCGATACGGGGAGGCGTAGACCGACGGCGGGGCTTTATCGACCATCTTCAGTCCGCCCGCGGCCATAGGAGGAAGGGATTACTGCCCTAAGGGCAGATGAGCAGCTGAGCCCGGAATGCTGATGGAGCCCCGCTGGAAAATTGGAGGGGATTTCCCTAAAACCCCTGTCCTCCGTGAAGCAACTGGCTCCCTTCTCCAAAGCGGGGAAAGAGCGGCCTTCACTTAGTGCCTCTCTCTTTCTCCATCTCCGCCGGCAGGGGTAGTAGTACCGACTCTTCGGTTCCTCCCCAGGCCCCTGATCTTGTGGGTTATTTTTTTTTTCCCCCCAGCGGCCTAGAGCCACAGCTCCCCCGTGCAGTGGGGCTGCTCTAACCCTGCCTATGCTCTCTCTCTCTCTCCCCTCCAGGGTTTTTCCCAGGAAGCTCTCAGGGTTGTGATGCGTTTCTCCGTCACAAGATGACACTCATTTCTCCCTCCATCTTGAAGAAATACAGCATCCCCTTCGACCGGGTACGTACCACGGCGGCTTGAACGAGGGTGGGCCAGCCTGGGCCCGGGTTGGAGCCTTTCCCCCCCCACCCCCCCAAATTCCCCGGCACACACCCGCGGGGAAGTCTGTTCGTTCTCTCTCCGTGAGAGGTAGGACGTGGCCGACGGCATCGGGACCTGAGCCCTCTGAACCGATCTCACCGGCCTTGAAATTTCTCGGCTCTCTGGGTTGTGAGTCTTGATGGCTTTCCGTCACCTCTTCCTGTCTGAGCCTTCGGGTTAACCGACCTCAGAGGAATGAAGGGAAAACGGAGCAGGCCATTCTTCCTTTTCTTGCTCGCAAGCCACCTCCGTCCCTCTGTCTGGGATCTGTGGCGAGAGAGGGACTTGCTGACTTGCGTTTGGGTCTTCCGACCCCAGGAGGGGTCCCTCCCGAAGCCCAGGTGAACCAGTTGTCAGCGGGAGGAGGGGGAGAGGGCCTTCCCTCCTCCTCAGCGGGAAGATCCGTCTCTTGGTGTGGGGTCTCTTTCTAGTCAGGGGATTTGCCCAGGATCGGGCCTGTGGCCCAGCCCTACGCCAAAGGCTCACGGGCCCCCGTGTGAGGATGGAAAACCGGTATAGAACCGAAATCTCCTGGCTCTCCTAGCGTGAAGATTGTGAACTCATTCAATTTACTGCTCCAGAGGCTGCTTCCCTTTCCTAGCGAACGGCGGTGATGAATGAGGTTGGGAGAGGCGGGGGGTGGTGTGAGGGAGCGAGAGCGAGCGTCTGGTTTTAAGATGAACTTGCTGTCACTGCGGTGGAAACTAGTGGGGTGCATAGAGGCTAAGCATCACCGACTCTCCTCTTGGCCAGGAAGCAGTTTCCCCACGTTGGGTTGCACCTTGGTGCTTCCTCTGTGGCTTCCCCTCGTGGTGGTCTTGCTCCTGAGAAAGGATCCTTCGCTGGCAGCTCTTTTGTGGCTTGGGCCTCTTTGGGCCCTGGGCTGAAGAGCTAGCGCAGGCTGAACTCCAGCCCACTGCGTCCACGGATTCGGGCATTGTTCATCTCTCCCAAAACAGTCCAGGAAGGTGGTTGGAAGAGTGGTGTGCCCGTTGTCTGGGCGCCACTGAAGGTTCCTCTGCCCTCCGTGGTTCACTTTCCTCCCGGAATAATACCTGCCGGCAAAAGAAACGCCTTGGCCACTTGGCGGGCCTCACTCAGCTTGGGCTACTCCAGGTGCACGCTCCTGGCGCTCTCCTGCTTGGTGGGGCCGGAACCAGGCGGGCTCTCCGGGAGAGGCCAGGGAAGCCTCCTGGGGACGTTTTTGAAGTCTCCCTAGGAATAGCTCCCTGTCGGCTACAGTCGTGAGCTCTGCCACACACCCCTCTCTCCGCTAGAAAGTGAGCGGCAAACAGAAAATTGTTTCTGACGTTTTCCCTGCAGCTTTAGAGCTTGGAAAAGGGACCCTCCTTCCACCTCTGGGCCGGGCTGGTGACCAGGAGGTTTCTCTTCTTCAGCCGGCAGAATATTCTGCTGGAGTTTGGTTCATCTATTTCATCTGCCGTTGGGTTTCAGTCCCACGCCTGCCCTCTCCGGACCTTGTACTTTGCAAGTGCTTGTAGTTTCCAAGCGCTTAGTACAGTGCTCTACACACAGTAAGCGCTCAATAACTATGATTGAATGAAGGAAGTCCCAAGTGAATTGTTTGGTTGGCCGGCCAGTGTATGGCATTCTCTCTCCTTGTCGCTTGCTGGAAGCAGTGATGGCAGGGCAGCCTTTCTCCCAGGGTGGCTGACGGTGCAGTCAGATTCCACCCTGGAAGAGTCCGATTGGGAAGCACCTTCCCACACCCCTGTCTGACGGAGACAGAGCCACAAAGCTATCTTTCTGCTCAGTGAGCCAATTTGGTTTTCTCTCCCTCCACGTTTCAGTGCCTCCCGGCCACCTTGTCAGCAACCTGGCTCTTCCTCAGAACTCATACGGAATTAACAAAGGGAGCCTCCAGTCCACTTTTCCATGCCGTGGAGTCTTGTGGAATCAGCTGGCAGTGGAAGGGGAGGGAGGAGACGTGCACACACACGTGCATGTACGCATGGTTGCTCAAAGCCAAGCTGGATTTCCCTCGCAATAGAGAGAATTTTAACTGCTCCAGAAAATCTCGAGAGCAAGGGATGTGGCCTGGGCTGCTCTCCTCCCTGCACTCCCTCCTTCCCTACCTCTTTAGAAGGCCTAGGGATGACACAGGAGGAGTTGGGGAGCAAGGAGGCCGCCGGCCCTGAGCCATTTGGGCCTGGGGGAAACCAAATCTGAAGCAGACACGGAAGAAGCCAAGCATCATGGTCCCATGGGAGACAAAGGTCCCTTTCGAACTAGAGTTTAGTTCTCTTCATCTAAATTCCTGGCAGCCCTCAAGCAAGTGAATGCACCCACTCATTTATAAATCTCCAGAATGGTATTTACTTCTGGAAAAAAAAAAGCGCAAATCAATACCAGAGCTTTTTAATAATTAAAAATGTGTATTTCTGTAATCTGCTATTGATTTCTTCATTTGTTCTGCAAGAGCTTGCAGAAGTCACTAAATTCGGGGCTTTCTCCCTGAGTGGCAGTTTGTGCTGGCTTTCCTTCAGTAGTTATTACTTTTCTGCGTGGCCTGTCCGTCATCTTGAGCACTTTCTAATTTATTGTCGAGATAATGTTGACGGCAGTGACACTGAGGACGTACACTGTGGGCTGGAAATGAAGACACTGGGATCTAGATTTTTCTGATAGGAACATAATCTTCCTGTCCTCTTTAACGTAGCAATCTGCAGCTTTGCTTTGATTGGTGGGAGGGGTCACAAAGTTGGCCGGAGCCAGACCTCCGGCCAGGCTCACCCTGTCCCTGGATCCCTTTGGACCGGGAGACTGTTTCTCCGGTCGGCTGTGCTTTGGTCCCAGGCCGAACTGGGATCGGGTAGCCCAGGCTCCTGCCCTCGGAATGGCCAACTTCTTCCTCACTACAAGGGTTTGCCTTAGAAAGCCCAATCACACCCGCCCCTGATTTAGCACACGTCTTCCCTCTGTTTTACAGGTTCTATCCTCCCACATGGTATTCTCAGGCGGGAGAGGGCTTTGAAATGGAACTTACTGCTTCCTCAGTTTTCCCGATTGGTAGAATTCATTATCTGAAAAGAAAAATGCCCCAATGTCCTTAAAGTCTGGCTTTTCTCCAAACGATGTCAGTTCTGACGGATTTGCCACTCTCTAGCTGGTTTCTTGAAAGTTTTCCATGGGCTTTTAACTCCTGTCGGCTACTTCAGCAGATTAAATTTGAATAGACAAGGAACAAATGTTGCCATTTTTCCTGAACTGTTTCATCAGGGTAATAATTGAAGATGAGGTTAATATGTAGCCTGAATCATTTTCTCTGTGTGTGTGCGTGTGTATGTGTGTGTGTTTTGAAATCCAAGCCTGTATCATAGAGAAACCTTCCCCTTTTTCCAAATAGAAAGAAAAAACCATAACATGGACTTGTTTGGAATTTGATCACCAGTTCCTTTTACCAGCACTGCTAAGATGATTCAGCAATTCTAAATATTGCTTGGGTGCTTTTTTTTTTTTTTTTTTAATTCAAGTTCAGTTTCTCCATCTCACCAATTGATGCTGTGACTACGGGATTTTAAATTTGATCTGGTAAGGTAGACAACTGTTCTGTTTGGCCCCTTTAGATGATTGGTTTGATTTTTTTTTTTTAAAAGCTTATTACATGATCTTAAAAACTTGAGTGTATAATCTCCCAGCAGAAGCGATGGATTTTAATGGATCTCTTTGACCATTAAAAGCTGGAGTGTCGCTATGTTTGTTTCCTTTTTTTTTTTTTTTTTAACTGTGTTTATTCCAGGGCTCCTAGAATTCTCTAATGCAGTAAGAGTTCAGTACTCTGCCTGCTCAGCCTTGTTTTTATCCTCTTCACCCAATCGCTGAGAGCCCGGAGCACCTTCATCTGATTTCATAGGGTGTTCGGCATGGCCCACGAACTCAGTGAACCAGATCCCTCAGGGGTGGGTGCCCTTGGAAGCTACATTGACTCCCTCCACGAGGGAATTGGATTGTTCGTACTGCTCTGAAACCGAGATGACCCAGTGGCTGGCCAGCATATGCAATTTGTTCCCACAGGAAGCTGTGGAGGCAGTAAACGACAGCACTTTCAAGAGGGGTTTGGATTAATTCACGGACGAGTGGTCTGTGATGAGTTTTAGTGGAAAAGTGAATGGTGTTGGTGCATCCCTGACAATGCGGATGAATGTGAAAAGGGGGACTGGACACGGATCCTCCAAGCAGGCTTTGGCGTCCCAGAGAACCAGAGTACCGGGCTGATTCGGGTTAGTGTTGCCCAGATTCTTGTTCGTAGAACTCTGAATTTCTGACTAACGGTGCTTCGGAATGGAAAAATAACTAGACATACCCAAAGCCCACATTAGTTAAGGCACGTCCCACCTTGCTAACGTTCTGTATTTGATGATTCTGCTTTGGGGAAGCAGCACTCATATAGGTTGATTTCTTTTCTTTTCCTTTAAATTTTTTTAAAGGAAAAAAAACTATCCATCTAAATAGCTTTAACCCACCTCCTGAAGCTGCTGCTCTCATCCTCTTGCCGCCTCCTGCCCTCTAGACAAACATGTTCACATTGATTCTCATATTCACAAATGAATGCACACGCATGGACACTCACACATACTCATACCTCCTCATCCACAGTTTCCTTCTGTGGGCAGTTTTCTCTCAGCAACTCTTACATGTGCAGACGTGAGCATGTGCATGCACGTGCGCGCACACACACATTCCTCTGTCTCCTCTTTACGCAGTGAGGCTAGATTTTAAGATGAATATGTGTTTACACTCCCGGGGCTTGCCCCCTCACCCCATCTTCAAAACCCTCCTAAAACACTTTCTCCAGGAATCCCTCCCTGAGGAGTTCACTTTCATTCATTCATTCATTCAATAGTATTTATTGAGCACTTACTATGTGCAGATCACTGTACTAAGCGCTTGGAATGTACAAGTTGGCAACAGAGACAGTCCCTGCCGTTGGACGGGTGTACAATCTAATAAGTTCACCTTCAATTGTGTCAGCAGAACCCCAACCCTTAGCACTTGTGTAGTTTATTCCTACCCTTAACACTCATGTGCACTTGTTTTTAATTTTGTGTTTGTCTATACATTCAGTTTTTGGTAAGCTGTCTTCTCTTTGTACAGCTTCTGCTTTATTCTTTCAATATCTGGAAATCATTTTGTCTTGTTTCTCTCTCCCCCCCCCCCCCCCCCCCCCCCCCCCGGCCCCATCCCCCACCACGAACTTGAACTTGTCAGCTCCTTAAGGGTGGGGAATGCTAGTCTTCTGTCTTCCAAGTCCTGCTGTCGGTCCGGTACCAAGAGCACGGCTCCGGGAATCGGAAGGTTTGGGCTGTAGTCCCGGTTCCGCCTCCTGAGGCGGGGCCGTCGTCAGTGAAGGTTTCTGACCAAAAACTCACTGAGGGTGTTCGGCGAGGTGGGCAGGTCGAGCAGGAATGCTGAACAGCAGCTGGCTAAAGTGGACGGTGAAGACTACAGTGGCCAACCAAGGCAACCGTCTGCTAGGTCATGGCGCTCCAGTACAACGTCAGGAACTTTTGCTGCAACTGCTTCTGCTGTAAATGGGTCCAGGATGTCGCAAACCTGCGGGTGTGCTTGGCGTGGCACCGCACCCCTGCCCGCCTCCTCCCCCACCGCTCGACACACCCCAGCGGGAACGTGAGGGGCAGGGCCGAGAGAGAGCCCCGGCAGCCCCTCGCAAGCCGCCATCACTGGAGTGAATTCCCCCCACAGGTTCTCTGACACCAGGAGTCGGGAGACTCCAGGGTCCTCGTCGCCTGGTGAGAAACATTCGGAGACTTTGGGCTTGGCTATTCGGAGGAAGGAGAGAGAAAGAGAGGAGGGGATGGGCTGGAGGTTGCCAAAGCCATTGGCTTTCACCCTGCCCTATTATCAAACACTATCCCAGTGTTGACCCCATCGTCTGTGTGTTTCTCCTCAGATCACCCAGGAGGCTGGAGAGTTCATGATCACTTTTCCCTATGGCTACCATGCTGGATTCAATCACGGCTTCAACTGTGCCGAGTCGACGAACTTTGCCACCCTGCGGTGGATCGATTACGGCAAAATGGCTACGCAGGTAAGGGGTCGACTCGAGAGCCGACTTTGTCCTTCTGTGGGAACTGGAGGCCCGCCACCCCTCGGCCATTTTGGTTCCATCTGCGGCTCCCGGCGTGCTGCTCGAACAATCCTTCCGGCCTGGGAGGTGGGTGTTGTTTTGGTTAATGAGCAAGCGGGCTTTCTCTCAGCAGCAGCCTGCTGTTGGTTTGCAGAGGGCCAGGCGACGGCCCATTTCTCACTAAGTTGGCACCGGGGGTGGTGGGCATTTGGGGCTTTACCGCCCCCGCTCGGCTTCTTCGCGTCAGAACCTAAGGTTCCTAGCCCGTCCCCTTCTCCGGCAGGCAGCTGGGCAGCCCGACTCTGGTGGTCTGGGAGCACCGCTATGGCCAACTCCCTGCTAGCTCTCTTCCGCTCCTCCAGATCTGCGGCCCCGGCCCTCGCCCGCCTCTTGGGGGACTCGGCTCCGGGCAAGGAGTGGTGTTGGACCCGCCTGTGACTCGCCGCGTCCCCGAGTGGTGACAGGGTCGTGGATAGCCCCGGTGGTAGAGAGGGTGGCTCCCTGTTTTTCCCCTCTGATCTTGCTTGGGGTGAGCTTATGCTGTGGGTGAAGCAGGTGGAGGTTCTCCGACGCCGACCTCCTGTGGACTCCTGCCTCCGAGTCGCTCGGCTTTTTGTGGAGAGAGGTGGGGGCTCCTGTCGGCTGCGGGGCGGTGGAACGGCCCCGTGGCGCCTGGCTCGTTTCATGTGCCGACGGTTTGCAGCCCCTGGTCTCGGGGGGCCTCTTATTAGCCGACAGATTTGACATCTGAACTTTGTGCTTGTTCAAAAATAAATTCCTCTTCACTCCGCCAACATACATCTGAACAGGATTTTATTGACAGTTTGGAGGAGATGTGAGACGGCTTGATGGGAATGCCGCCGAGAGCCGATACAGACAGGATTCATCGTGGCACGTCGCCTCGCCTTGGGTCCCCCGTCTTGGCGCAGCCCCTGCTTCCTGCTGTAGTTTGTTTGTGGCTTTGAGCGTTTGGTCCAAGGTGGGAGGCGCACAAGGCCCATGAATCACACACCCGTTCACACGGGCACACTCCCTCAAGTGTGCGAGAGAGAGAGAGAGATTCAGCAGTTGAGGAAAATAATGATAATCAATCCTTGAAGCCCAAAATGGAGGAGGACGGAGGGCGAAAAACACGTAGGATGAGAGATCATCGCTGTCTCCAGGTAGATGACACGGCTGATGGGGAAACTGTTCATGCGCTGGGTCCGAAGGCATTTTTCATCAGTCATAGGAATTTCCGGGCTGGACTGATCACTGGTCCGTGCAGCCAGGTACTTTGTCTGCAGCAGTGGCCCGAGTCGGATGCTTTGGAGAAAGGTGTAATTTTTTTTTTCCCCCCCTCCCCACAAACTTTTAGTGTGACATTCTGGTCTTTGGCAAAAAAGGTCTCAATTTGGGGATAAGAGCCCCAGAGTGTTGAAGGTTGGACAGTAGTTATTCCGTTTCTCCCCCTCCCCCGGTAAATTTGCAGCTCGGAGCGGCTCAGTTTCGTGTGCTGATTGATTGGTCCATCTAATTCCAGCCTCTGGGCCCTGCAGCTCTCCCTCCCCACTTGGCCTCGAGCCACCCTCCCGGGCAGTGACTCCCCCACACCCTCGGTGTCAAGACTTTGCAGAAAGAGAGCCCAGTTACCTCTGGCAGGTGGCCAGTCACTTTGGGAGGGGCGGTGACCCTCTCACACCACCAGAGGACCGTTTAGTGAGGGCTGGGCAAAATCCGGCCCTCCCCGTGGACGTGCGCCGACCGCAGCCGAAACCTGCAGCAGTTCCTGCCTGCCCCCGGCCTGCTGCTGAGGAGCTCAGCAGAGCGCATCCACGGGAAGGGCCGGATTTTGACCGTGGCGGGCTTGGCGCTATTTAGGAACTGTTGAAGTCAAAGGGGGACGGGGCTTCTGTCCTTGCGACCTCCACCCTTCGTGTGCCAGCCGGGAGGGGTGGGTGCGCGGGGGGTCCTTGGCCGGCTCGCCAAATTAGCTCTGGGTCCCACTGGCCGAAATGATCGCCCGCCCTGGTCTGGGGCATTGCCGCTTAAGCGGGGTGGGCATTACTGCAGCACCCTCCCTGTCCCCTCATGACCAACCAGTCAATCAGTGGTGTTTATTGAGCGCTTCCTGTGTGCAGAACACTGTACTAAGCGCTTGGGAGAGTCCAATGCACTAGAGTTGGAGGATGCGATCCCTGCCCACGTTACCTCGGGACAATACTAGCCAATGGGAGCGATTTCGTCCTCCCCCCCGCGGCCCAGAGGCTCTCGCTGGGGGAATTTTCCAGTCTCGGTGTCCTGAGCCCACGTCCAAGTGGTACCCCGGCAATCACTTGGCTCTTCCCTGGAGCACCTGGGAGTGGGCTTTCCATCCAAGACTTGACCTTCCCAATTTCTCTGCTTCTTCCTGCTTTTGCGAGTGGAAATTCAGTTAGTTACTCTCTGGCGGAGAGTTGGGGGAGGAGGAAGAGGAGGAAACTGCTAGATTTGTACCATGGAGAATGGTGAGCCCAGGTCTCCCACCGCCTAAGGTTGTGCTCCTCGAAGATACATCAGCATGGCGTAGCGGGTAGAGCCACAGGCCTGGGTGTCAGAAGGTCATGGGTTCTAATCCCTGCTCCACCGGTTGTCTGCTATGTGACCCTGGGCAAGTCACTTCACTTCTCTGTGCCTCAGTTAGCTCGTCTGTAAAATGGGGATTGAGGCTGTGAGCTCCACGTTGGGACAGGGACTGTGTCCAACTTGATTTGCCTGTATCCACTCCAGCGCTTAGTACAGTGCCTGGTACATAGTAAGCACTTAACAGATACCATCGTTAATATTACTGTCAGCACTTTGGAAGGACCCGTGATACCATCTGGGAACAGGCTGGCAAGGGACTCGGCAATTCCCATGCTGGAGCTGATACTCATCAGGTGAATCTAGACTACTTAGAGAAGCCGCGTGGCCTGGTGGAAAGGGCCCGGGCCTGGTAGTCAGACGACCTGGGATCTAAGGCCGGCTCCACCACTTCTCTGCTCTGCAACCTTGGGAGACTCATTTGACTTCTCTGGGCCTCATCTGTAAAATGGGAATTCGATACCTGTTCTTCCTCCTACATAGACTGGGTGCTCCATATGGGAATGATGATCTTGTACCTACCCCAGCTTTTAGTACAGTGCCTGGCACATTGTAAGGACATACAGATACTATTATTATTAGTAGTAGTAGTAGTAGTAGTATTTTCTTTAGGGTCTCAGGTTGGAGTTTTTTCTCTACCACTCTAAGAAACATTCTGAGTCTGAGATTGAAACCGCGGCCGTAAGTCAAATCCTCATTTACATGGTGACCTTGTCCGGCTACGTTGAACGTTGAGTTGTGAGCCCCCGATATTGGGGTTTCTCGTGGAAGTGCTGACAGACCCTTAACTACAGTGGTGCCGGCGGGCACTGCTCTAATATTAAAAGCAATTTTGGGCTCAGCCATGTGTTCACAAACAAGTGACATTTGGGAAGTGCAGTTTTAGATTGAGCCTCCACGCTTACATTGTTAAGCGGCGTAGCGTGAAATTACCGAACAAGCGGCCCGCAGAGTTCTGAGCCGGGCGGGGGAGAGGTGGGGAAAGCGGGCTGAGGGGTGGGAGGAGACACCGGCGCACTTAGAAGTGACAGTTGGGCTCCTGATCCTTGGGTGACCAGCTCCATTGGGCTTTTGTTCCCAGGTCCAAATGTGGACCTCCTCCTGAGTAGGCAGGGGCCCCCCTGGGGTTAAAGAATGGGGCCAAATCTTCCCCCACCATAACTCCCAGTTCATTAGGGGTCATTTTTGTAGTTTGTAGGCCCCACAGCTCAACGATTCTTCCCATTGGCAGATCATCTGTTTCCTTCCACCCAAACCACCGCTTCTTAGCATGTCCAGTGAAGGAGGGGCAGAGGCTGGTATGAACTGGTATAGGGAGGGTAGTGAAATTCGCATCAGTCCATTTTGGAATTTGGTAGGAATTCTGGAAGAGGGGTGGGTGGGTGTGTCTTTGTCTCTCTCACTGTCCCCATCAGGAATTCAGAAATCCAGCTTGACAGTGGTGAGAAAAGCATGGAACGGGGAGTCGGGAGGCTTGGGTTAACTCCTGACTCCACCTCTTACCTGGCCACGTGACCTCAGGCGAGTCACTCAACCTCTTTGGGCCTCTTTTCTCCCGTGAAATAGAGATAAAACACCTGGTCTCCCTCTCTCTCTGACTGGGAGCCTCGTGTGGTCCAGGGACTGTGTCTAATCTGATATTTAGCACCGCTTTCGGCCAGCAGTAGGTGGTGAATAAATGCGATCATTATTCTTCTGGCCAACGAGACCCTGAGAAGCAAGCTGGACAGATGACTCTTCCGCCGTCAGTAGCGCGGCCTGTTTTCGAGGAGGGCCAGCTCCTGAGATGCCTCCGGCTTCCTCTGGGTATCAGGTCCAGCTTCTCCTCACTGTTAGCTGGCGGATGCTAGGCCCGGCTTCAGCGGGGGCGGCGAGAGGGAAGAGAAAGCTATGGCCCTTTCCCTTTTCGGCTTCTCAAAGACTTGGGGCACTTCCCCCAGGTGACACCACTCTTAGCACATAGTCTCAACAGAGCTCCCTTTTCCGTCCATGGAGTTGAAGAGGATCTGCCGAGGCATCCCTTCTTGCCCCGAGTCCTTTTGGAAATGCTGCAGTAGTGGGCGGCCGGGGGGGCCGCTGCTCAATCGTGGGAAATAGAGGATGGATGGGTAGGAGGCTGGAGGGGAAACAATGTTATTTCTTTGTGTCACCAACACCTGCCATGCAAGTGCTAAGGGCTGCTAATTTCTGTGACACCTACGACAGTAACTTTGCTGTAACCAGAGCAGAGTGTCAGCAGGAGGGAAATGAAATCCTGTAGAAATGAATTGAAGCAGTACTATGTTCTCAATTCCCTTCCCAGGTTCCCAAGACTGACTTATTTAGAGGGGAGGCAACTTGATTCTGAGTTAGTGTTGAGGCAGTTTTTAAAGAGCCCCTTATGTGTCCTAGGAGTTTGCAAAGTATGTTTCAGTGAGACATTTGAAGCTGTGTTCATTCCAACAGACCCTGCTTGGCAGTCCTAAGTGATACTTTTTTATTTGTGTGTCTGTGGTTGTGTATCTATGTGTATATCTATATATCTATATATCTCTCTCTCTCTATATATATACAGATGTGTGTGTGTGATAGTTTATACCTACACCAGTGCTTAAATACCTCAGTTATCAACCAGCAACTTCACAGAGGTTTCCAAAATACCAGTTTATCCTCCTGTTGGTTAATAGGTGATAGAGTGCATGCTTATGCCTAAGGTTGAGCAGCTGTCCCACTTGACAGAGAATCAATACACTGTCAGTGAAGTCGTCATAGACACCCCTCTCTCTATTATTATTATAGTAATAATAATGATTGTGGTATTTGCACTCTACTAGGCGCTGGGTTAGATAGAAAGTAGTTAGATCTCACACTGAGCCTACAGTCCAAGTAGGAGGGAGGGCAGGTATTGAATCCCCATTTTATGGATGAGGACGCTGAGGCCCAGAGAAGTGAAGTAACTCGGCCAAGGTCACACAGCAGGTGAGTGGCAGAGCTGGGGTTAGGACTCAGGCTTCCTGACTCCCAGGCACGGGCTTCTTTCCCGTAGGCCACACTTGTTTGTAGGTTAGGTCCTTTGCTGCCTTAACATGGCTTGCACGCGGTGACCACCACCTCCATTTTGCAGAGCCAGAGAAGCTGAGCGACCTCCCTCTCACGGATCTTTGTATCCCTGGAGCACCCTGAGACTCCGATGCTTCCCGGGGTCAGCTAGAAGACGCCGTCATCCTGATAGGGGAGGCAAGAACGCCGAGCGCCTCTTTTGGGAGGTCGGCCTGCTCAGACTGCCTTTGCCCCCGACCCCCTTGCTTGTTCATTCAGTCTTATTTATTGAGCACTTAGCAGAGCACTATACTAAGCACTTGGGAGAGCACAATACAGCAATCTCCAGACACATTCCCTGCCCTGGTGCTGAGGGCAGAGAGAAGCGGGAGAGGAGACTTCAGTCTGTCTTGACAGGGTCTAAATTTGGTCTTCCCCTCTGTAGCTTATGGTGCTCTTTGAGAATTTCTGGTTCCTGTTGGGTTGAACAGCTAGAGTATTTCCTGGGCCCCCTGTTATTGTTGCCTTTTAGCTTCCTGTTGTGATTCTCCCCACTCCCCCATCTTTTAGATTTTTTCACATCCCACTGGAGCTTCTCAGGATCTTGTTGACGGGCCTTGTTTCCTGTGGCAAGACTTCTGAACATCACTAAGGTTTCTGTCATCCCTCCCAGATTCCTATGAGGTTTTATGGGCTTTGAGCCTGCTGTTTAAAGTCCCTTGAGAACAGTAGCTCTTCGGGCATCATTGATGCCGTTAAGTGCCACATGGCAGCCTTGGAAATAGCCGCTTCCCTATGGTGATGATTCATAGTGGAGCTGAGACGGGGACAGGGGGCAAAGTATGTTGCTTTCTTTGTTTAACCTACCACTGTAGATTCGGAGCGGGGGGAATTTGGCTGATTTGATCCCCCCCCCCCCCCCCCCCCCACGAGAAAAAGAAAGAAAAAAAAGGACATGGGTTGGAAACAAACTTTGGAGGAAGATGGGAGGGCTAGGTAAGGGGCTGTTCTCCTCAGTCAAGGACTGAATCTCTTCCCCAAAGAAAATCAAATTCTTGTCTAAATTCTTGTCCAGATTCACACAAACCAATCACTGGCAGCTAATGCAAAATTCAGTTAAGGTTAAAGAATTATCTGACGACTACTGCCGCTCCTTAGTACGATAAAGGCCCAACATCCCCTGGACTAGCGCCCTGATTCCTGTGCCCAGCTCTGGACCCAGGCCACGAGACTGTCCCCTTCTCTTCCAGGATGATCAATCGGGGGATGTGGCACATACCTAAACAGGGCTGCAAACACTATCTAGTGAGCATACTTTCAATTATTTATTAGAATCCCAGTTATCGGGCAATTTGGGGCCCTAGGGAGGAGGGCGGGGGGAGGCGAGAGATGGGTATCTGATCACAGAGGGCGGCTCTTAAAGGACTTGAACAAAGAGTTTCAACATTTCAGAGGTCATAGAGATAGGTTGGATGGCGAGGCGGGGATACAAATCCAAGAAGAGCTAAATGGGAGGATCCGATTTGAGATAAAACACAAGTTGAAAGAAATAAAAATGTGTGAGCCTCCCTGGGGTTTGCTTCCAAAGCCATTATTAGACTGCCTCCACTTTCCTGATAGGGCCTCAGAGGGGGAAATTTCTTCCTGATTCTTGGCGGGGTTGGAGGGGGCGGGTGTCAGAAAACTGACCAGTAACCTTGTAACTCTATCCTTCTTCTGCTTATGCCAAAGTGTCGACATCACTAGGGGTGGCTGGTGCCCGTTTGTGGGTGTCGGGCACCGCACTGGATGCTTGCTGTGTGCAGAGAGCCCAGTCCTGAGCCAGGCGGCTGCGGATAGAGTCTGGGCACTGGGGCAGAGAGGCAAAAGAACTATTGTGTAGGTAGCCACGGTGTCTACCGACTCCCTTGCATTGTAGTCAATCAGTTGTATTTATTGAGTGCTTACTGCATGCAGAGCACTGTGTTGAACGCTTGGGAGAGTGCAATATAACTGACACATTCCCTGCCCACAACGAGCCTACAGTCTAGAGGGGGAGACAGACATGTCCATATCTGTCATTTTATCTATTTATATTAATAAGTGCTCTGGGACTGGGAGGAAGGCTGAATAGAGGGAGCAAGTCAAAGTGTTCCTAGCACTTAGTCCAGTGCTATGCACAGAGTCGGCGCTCCATCGATAGCATGGGTTAGTGGAATGAAAAGATGTCCTCCTTGCCTTTGGAGAGCTTGTAGCCTAATCAAATCAGTCAGTCGTATTTGAGTGCTTACTGTGTGTAGAGCGCTGTATTAAGAGTTCATTCATTCATTCATTCAATAGTATTTATTGAGCGCTTACGTGCAGAGCACTGTACTAAGCGCTTGGGATGAACAAGTCAGCAACAGATAGAGACAGTCCCTGCCGTTTGACGGGCTTACAGTCTAATCGGGGCTTACAGTCTAATCGGAATATTTACAGTCTAATTTTTAGGTCGTGAGCCCCTTGAGGGACAGGGACCGCAGCCGATTTTCACCCGTGAATTCTTTCCCAACTCTCAGTACCCAGTAGGTGCTTAATAAACGCTACGAGAGACGCAGTGTTGCACTGTGGAAAGAGCGTGGACCTGGGAGTGAGAGGCCCTGGGTTCTAGTCTCTGCTCCGCGACTTACCTGCTGTGTGACCTCAGGCCAGTCACTTAGTTTCTCCGTGCCTCAGTTCCCTTACCTGCAAAATGGGATTCGATACCCGTTTTCCCTTCTACTTAGACTGTGAGCCCTATGTGGGACCTGATTATCTTCCATCTGCCCCAGTGCTAGTTTGGGAGAGTACACTGTAACAGAAACATTTCCTGCCCATGACAAGCTGGCAGTCTAAGGGAGAAGACCTCAGCATAAATTGCTGATTAAATAATGGGAGGGTGTGAGAACGAGAGGTGAATCCATACCAGATAACCCGCAAGGCATCAAAGTGCTACAGAGGGTCTAGAAAGGGCCCCAGGCCCTTTGTAAACACCCTGAAAGGTGTTCACCTCAGCCATTTGGTCCAGTGCAATAGCCAATTTGGATGCTCCCTTTCCCATTTACTATGACAAGCAATCAATGGTATTTATTAAGTGCTTACTGTTTGCAGAACACTGTATGAGGCACTTAGGTGAGTGCACTGTAACAGTTGGTAGACATGCTAGGGGTAGACACTCCCATGGCCCAAGTTGCCTCAGTTACCTCATCTGTAAAATGGGGATCAAGACTGTAAGCCCCACGTGGGACAGGGATTGTATCCAACCCAATTTGCTTGTTTCCACCCCAGCACATAGTACAGTGCCTGGCACATAGTAAGCACTTGTGGGCAAGTCACTTAACTTCTCTGTGCCTCAGTTACCTCATCTGTAAAATGGGGATTAAGACTGTGAGCCCCACGTGGGGCAACCTGATTCCCTTATGTCTACCCCAGCGCTTAGAACAGTGCTCTGCACATAGTAAGCGCTTAACAAATACCAACGTTAAATACCAGAATTATTATTATGTATCAAGCACTGTTCGTAGTCCTGGGGTAGATACAAGCTAATCAGGTTAGACGCAGTCCCTGTCGCCCATGGAGGTCACAATCTTAATCTCCATTTTACAGTTGAGGGAATTGAGGCCCAGAGAAGTGAAGTGACTTGCCCAAGGTCACACAGCAGACAAGCGCTCAATAAATATGATTGAATGAGTGAATGAAGTGGAGGAGCCAGGATTAGAACCCAGGTCCTTCTGACTCCCAGGCCCGCGCTTCATCCAGTAGGCCATGCTGCTCTCTACTCTCTTGTATTATCCTCTCTGAAGTACATAGTCCGGGACTCTGCACGTAGTAAGCGCTCGATAAATCTGATCAAATGTTTGGGTCACATGGCTGCTGGCCCCTGTCGCTCTAGTCTGCTGAATGCGGAGTTGTGGAGGAGGGTACAGTTGGGCCTGAACACGGGCCCTCTGATGGGGCTCCGGCCAGCCCGCCGCTCTGTAGGCCCAGTTCAGAATCTGGATGTTCTCATCATCGCATAAGGACTTTGGTGGCTTTGGGGGCTGAAGGAGTCGTTAGCGTGATTTAAGTCAGGCAGAAGTGTGTTCCCAGTAGAGCTAAAGTTGTTTGGGTGGTTCCCATTCTTCCTGGTGCTTGCTTGCTAATATTCAGCCTCATTCTGAATTGCCTCCTTTTTAAGCACTTACTACGCGCTGGGGTAGATATAGGATAATCGGGTCGGACATAGTCCCTGTCCCACAGTCTGATGGGAATGGAGAACGGGATTATCGAAGCCCCATTTTACAGATGAGGAAATCGAGGCCCAGAGAAGGGAAGTGACTGGCCCAAGGTGGCGCCGGGAAGAGAGCCCAGGTCCTCTGACTCCCGGGCCCGGGCTCTTTCCGCTAGGCCTGGTCTGTGGCTTGGGATGCTGGAAGGGACTAAGCTCATTATGCATGGCAGAGTGGATAGAGCGTGGGCCTGGGAGTCGGAAGGTCATGGGTTCTAATCCCAGCTCTGCCACTTGGGCAAGTCACTTCATTTCTCTGTGCCTCAGTTCCGTCATCTGTTAAAAGGGGGATGAAGACTGCGAGCCCCATGTGGGACATGGACTGCATTCAGCCCGATATGCTTGTATCCACCACAGTGCTTAATACAGTGTCTGGCACATAGTAAGCGCTTAACAAATACCTCAGTTATTATTAGGGATAGAGGAGAGAGAAGAAATAACCGTCGTGGCCTGTTTCTGGAGGAATTAGTCCCGATCAACTGGGCTGAGGGATGGGAACGGAAAGAACCAACTCCCTCCTCGTGGGCTGGACTGAGGAGGATGAAGTAGGAAAGGCCCCGGGAATCAATTGATTCATCCATCAATCCGTAGTGTTTATCGAGCAGTTGCCATGGGCAGAGCACTGGACCGAGCTCTTGGGAGAGCGCGGAAGAGTTGATAGACTTGATCCCGATCTGTTAAGGGCTCGGGACGACTCAGGCGAAGCTCCCGCCTCTGCACCGGCGTCTGTTATTTTGACTCCAGTGGAGGTTGAGGAGCCAAGGCGAGCAGCTCTGGTCAGGACGGAGGTGTTGGGCTCATTCTCTGGGCGGCTTGAGAGAAGGACAGGGAAGGAGCAGAAGTAGTTCCCTGGGTATCATTGCAGCCCTGGTTTCTGATATTCCATGAAACAGCAGACGTCCCACCTGCCCCCCTCCCTTTTTTTCCCATGCTATTTGTTAAGCGCTTACTATAAGCCAGACACAGTACCGATCAATGGGGTAGATACAAGGTTTGACATAGTCCGTGTCATTGTAGAAAAATGATCCGGGCGGCAGAGTGAAATATGGCCTGGAGTGGGAGGAGACAGGAGGCTGGGAGGTCAGGAAGGAGGCCGATACAGTTACCAAGGTAGGCGACGATAAGAGCTTGGATTAAAATGATAGCAGTTTGGAGAGGAAAGTTGTGAAGGTTGAACCGACAGGGTTTAGTGATAGATTGAATGTATGGGTTGAATGAGAGAGATGAATCAAGGATAATGCCAAGGTTACGGGCTGGTGAGACAGGAAGGATGATGGTGATGTCGACAGTGATGGGAAAATCATGGGGAGCCCAGTGTGGTCAGGGATTGTCTCTCTTTATTGCTGAATTGTACCTTCCAAGCGCTTAGTACAGTGCTCTGCACACAGTAAGGGCTTAATAAATATGGTTGAATTCATTCACTTGTATTTCAGTCGTATTTGAGTGCTTACTGTGTGCAGAGCACTGTACTAAGTGCTGGGGAGAGTATGTTGCAACAGTAAACAGACACATCCCCTGCCCACAAGGAGCTTACAGTCCAGAGGGAGGGGGCTCATAGTCTTAATCCCCGTTTTATAGTTTAGTTAGCCCAGTGAAGTGACTTGCCCCAGATCACACAGCAGACAAGTGGCGGAGCCCGTATTAGTACCCAGGTCCTTCTGACTCCCAGGCCGGTGCTCTCTCTGCTAGGTCACGCTGCTTTTTGAACAGCACTTGGAGAACAGGGGCTTTCTAGAACTGGTCAGACAGACTGGTGGGAGAGCTCACAGATAATCATCGTTGCCTTAAAAAAAAAAATCAAGCCTGGATGGCAGTGTGGCTCTGCTGCTGGTAGAATTGAGCCTGAGTTAAATTCTCTAAGATTTTCTGGGCTTGAGGGGTTCTTCAGGAGTGCAGAGTTCAGGGAGTGTTTCTTTCCTCATGAGGGAAGCGAGGCACGCCTTTGGGTGAGGGTTTGTTCCTCAGGAAAAGTAGATTGCCTCCTCCGCTCTCTTCCAGCCTTGATCTTCTGCAGGTTGGACTGAGGCCCGGGGCTTAAACGCCCTGGCCCAGAGCTCCTTCTGCCACCACCGCTGCTGTTGCTGTCAAGAGGGAGTTAGCCTGCAGCGGTTTTCGGATCCAGCGGAATTTATTTCATCAGACGTAGCATCTCCGCCTGTCATCCCCCCCCCCCCCCCCCCGCCAGCCCTTTTCTCTTCTGCCCCCCGCCCCCACCCCAACCCTTTTCAAACCCCTCTGCGCCTCCCCACCACGACCTCCAGAAGCCCCCAGTGGGGTCCTCCCACACAGCCCATTCCTGTGCGTCAGAAAAGGCACCGGCTGTAAGGCAAGGAAAGGGCAAGTGGAGCAGGACAGTAGTAAAAGTGGGTGGCCAGGACTGATTTGGTTCTGGGTTATAAGTGTGGGGAGGATGGTGGGGAGTGGGCTCAGGGGTGTAGGAAGAGGATGGGTGGGGCGTGGATGTCAGAGGGAAGGATGCCACGTTCAGTGAAGTCCATCTAAGAGTAGAACTCGCCTTGCTGTCATGGAACTCCTGGCTTTGGGAAAGGGGGCATCTGTGGCTTGAGGAGAGGATCCCTGCTAGGGGTGGAAGTAAGGTCAGGTAGTCCAGAGTGGGGCACCACCACTAACAGCTTAAATGCCAGTGTTCCTGTGGCAGCACAAACAATTCCTAAGCAGGCTCTTTTTCTTCTTTCTTTTTCCTCTTTCTTTCCACCGCCCCCCTACCGGTTTGCTCCATGGCAAACTGAGGGCTGGGCCGCCCCTTGCCAGAGTGCGTGCCGAGGAGGGGACATGGCCCCAACGCGACACCGACCCGAGGCCACGATTTTGGGGCCCGAACTACAGTGTGCCAAGCAGCCTGTCGGCTCTGGGTGGGGTGCGGATGGCATTAGGTGTGGGTTATGGGGCAGGGAAGAGGCAGTCCAGGCTCCAGCCGTTCCCACCCTTTCAGCAGGCGGGATGCTGCCTTGGGCCTGGGGACCTGTGAGGTTCTTCCGATCCTCGCTGGGCCGCAGAGTGAGCCGGAGTCTTGCCGCTGCCATCACGGCGGCTTGAATTGTCCTGCTTCTCCCCCTCCTCCCCTCCACGGGAACACGGGGTTTTAGCAGAATGATCGGTCACCTTTAAATACATTGGCCCACCTCTATGCCCATATGAGTCCATTTTTACTTTCAACCCTGATTCCTGCTGAGTTTTTCTGGAACAGGGGAGCGGTAGGTGGGTCACAGCTTCATTGTTTTTACCTTTTTTTTTTTTTCTTACCCCCCCCTCCCCCCTTGGGTCCATTGACAGGGTTTAGCTTTTATTCTGGCCTTTACTTTGTTGTCTGGGGACAGCTGGAGGGGCCGCCGGGGTTCAGGTTCAGAGATCTGTTTGCCACATGGAGGGTTTTGGTGGGGAGGAAGGAGAAGGGAAGGATCGGTTCTAAACGCCCCAACTTGGTTTACATGGAACTTATTTCCTGTAAAATGTAAAACAAATTGGATTTGCTGCTTCCCAGAACTGTTTGTTCCTTCTGTTTGGTAATGATTTCTCTTGCTCTGGGTGATTAAACAAAGGCCTGAGGGGAGGTGACAGGGTGGGAGGTAGTTGGGGGGAGGGAAGGGTGGAGGGAATGGATGGAGGGAGGAAAGAGAGGGGAGGATAGAACCTTTTAGATCGGGATAGCTTCCTCTCCCCGACCCAGTCGAATTCCAAGGGATCGGGGTTGATGTGGTCGGGTTGATGGGGTCTCCCTGTCTTTCCCTGCCTCACTAACCCGATGATTTATGGAGCCGAAGGGGCTGTGGGCTTTGTGTTGGCAGGAACTGCCAAGTGAAGACTGTGTCGAGCAGCTTATCCCTCTGCTCTTTTCTGGGCCTTAGTAGTCCCTTCCCTGTGGCAAAGTAACTTTTCCTCAACAGAAGGAGGGGTGAGTTCTGTACAAAACAGAACTCCTCATCTTCCCACCCAAATCCTGGCCTTTTCCTGGCTTTCCCATCACTGTAGACAGCACCACCATCCTCCCTGTCTCACAGGGCCCATAACCTCGGCGCTATCCTCGACTCCTCTCTCTCCTCTCTCTCCTCTTTCTCTCTTTCTCTTTGTCTCTCATAGCCCACATATTCAACCTGTCACCAAATCCTGTCGGTTCTACCTTCGCAGCATTGCTAAAATCTTCCCTTTCCTCTCCATCCGAAGTGCTACCTCATTAATCCAAGTACCCATCCTAACCCACCTTGACTATCGCATCAACCTCCTTGCTGATATCCCTGCCTCTTATCTTTTCCCCATCCCAGTCCATACTGTACTCTGCTGCCTGTGTCGTTTTTTCAAAAAAAGAAGCTTGATCCACGTTCCCCGACTCCTCAAGAACCTCCAGTTTTGCCCAGCCCCCTCCGCATCAAACGGAAATGCCTTGTCATTGGCTTTTAAGCACTCAATCACCTTTCCCCTTCCTATCTTACCTCACTGATTTCCAACTACAGTCCAGCCCGCTCTCATCACTCCTAACACCAACCTATTCACTGTGCCTCTATCTCATCTATCTCGCTGCCGACCCCTCGCCCACATCCTGCCTCTGGCCCGGAGCGCCCTCCACCTTCATAACCGACAGACGATCACTCTCCCCACCTTCAAAACCTTGTTGAAAGCATGTCTCCAAGAAACCTTCTCTGACTAATCCCTCATTTCTTCTACTTCCTCTCTCTTCTGCATTGCCCTTGCACTTAGATCTGTACCCTTTATTCACCCCACAGTACTTATGTCCACATCCATAACTTATTTTCATGTCTCTTTCTCTAGGCTGGAAGCTCTCATTGGGTAGGGATAGTGTCTACCAACTCCATTATATTGTGCTCAGTACAGTGCTCTGCACACAGTAAAGCACTTAATAAAGGCTATTGATGAATTGATTGAGCTGGCTCTTCTGACCGGAGGGACCCAGACTGAGAGGATTGTCACGTGCAGAAAGATGCCAAGGGGTGGGCAGGATGAGCCCAGAATTGTGGTTCCCCAAATCCCACAGTCCCAGGACGAGGGAGGCATCCGTTGAAGCTGGAGCCAAAATAAGCCATCATCATTATCGCACTGCCAGGAGTTTCATTCATTCATTCAATAGTATTTATTGAGCGCTTACTATGTGCAGAGCACTGTACTAAGCGCTTGGGATGAACAAGTCGGCAACAGATAGAGACAGTCCCTGCCGTTTGACGGGCTTACGGTCTAATCGGGGGAGACGGACAGACAAGAACAACGGCAATAAAACTTGCCATTGGACTTGGTGTAGCCACTTGACTTTCCTGTGTGTTTTCTCGTCTGTTGTCTCCCTCTATCCTCGCAGCATCCCTGTAAGGTGGTGAGAAGCAAGTATGATCATCCGCATTTTACGGGTGAGAAAACTGAGGCACAGAGTGGTTGTGACTTCTGGGCAGCTGAGCCGGGACTAGAACCCAGATGTCCTTCCAGATCTGGAATGATTTGAGGAGGAGCATGGCATAGTGGATAGAGCACGGGCCTCGGAGTCAGAAGGTCATAGGTTCTTATCCGGGCTCCACCACTTGTCTGCTGTGTGACCTTGGGCAAGTCACTTCACTTCTCTGTGCCTCAGTTATCTCATCTGCAAAATAGGGATTTTGCAAAATGGGATCTGCAAAATGGGAATGTGAGCCCCATGAGGGACAGGGACTATCTCCAACCCTATTTGCTGGTGTCCACCCCAGTGCTTAGTACACTGCCTGGCACAGAGTAAGCGCTTAACAAATACCACAATTATTATCTGGTCCCTAACCACTAGAAGCAGCGTGGCTCAGTGGAAAGAGCACGGGCTTTGGCGTCAAAGGTCATGAGTTCGAATCCCAGCTCTGCCACTTGTCAGCTGTGTGACTGTGGGCAAGTCACTTAACTTCTCTGTGCCTCAGTTACCTCATCTGTAAAATGGAGATTAAGACTGTGAGCCCCGCGTGGAACAACCTGATTCCCCTGTGTCTACCCCAGCGCTTAGAACAGTGCTCTGCACGTAGTAAGCGCTTAACAAATACCAACATTATTATTATTATTAGAGCACACTGTCTTCCTGCCTCCCCCCTCTGCCCCTCCCTACTGCCATCACCCTGGTGGGGGTTAGAAGAGGGAAATCATTCATACACGCAATGCACAGAGGAAAATATCAATGTTAGGGCTCCAGGGAAAAATCCGTAATGGACTACTAGAGTGAAAGTTTGGGGAGGTGATCGTAGTAGGACTAGTAGTAAACGCTTACTGAGCGCAGAGCACTGTTCTAAGTGCTGGGTGAGAATAACCAGGAGAGAATTGGAAATGGTCCCTTGGGGGGGTCCCAATCTAAGAGGTCTGATCGTTTTCCGGGAGGGCAGCCGTCACATGGTTCCTCCAAACATCCTGGGGCCCCTGTCAGAGACCAGGTTCTGGGATGGATTGGCTATGCGGAGGGGTGTGTGGGGTGGGGAGGTGATGGGGGGGGGGTTTTCTATCAGATGTCACTATGAGATTATAAAAGATGAGACCCAGAAAGTGAGGGACTTTGAGCCCTCAAGGCAGGAGGTTGTGTGGCTCCAACAGGCAGTGCAGTGTAGTGTACTCTCTCTCTCATTAGTGGTAGCTTAATGAGGGCTTGTTGTTTGGAAAAGAATGCCTACCGGCCCCACCGATTCGGCTCTGCGGTGGCAGGCAAAAAAGCCTTCTCTCACCGCGGGAATCCCAGAGAGAGCGATTCCCAGTGTCATTTCAAACGGCCTCTCTTCTTTCTCTGTAAAGGAGACTGGAGGGAAATGAGTCGTCTCACACCTCTGGCCCCCGGCCTGTCCTCAGTCAGAGCCCTGGGGCCCAGAACGGGCCCAGAACGGGAGCCTGGTGTGCGGACGGGCATGCATGTTGTCTTTCGGCTGTTCGCAGGGGCCCAGGATGGGCTTTGAACGGGGCTCGAGCGTGTGCGTTGTGATTTCTTGGAAAGTGACGAATGTTCGGGGTTAGTGGTGTCTCAACAGCAGAGCGCCTGCTCCCCGGCCCACGGGGCCCTCTCGCCTACCCCGTTGTCAGATGAGCCGTTGGCCGAGCCCGACTCCCATTTTCTTCTTCTTCTTCTACTCCCGGTTCCCTGGGGCCCGTGAAAGGAAGAGATTTGTCATCTTTTCAGGGGTCGGTTGGTAGGCGATTGATTTGCCACCAGAGTCTCTGCTTTTTGTCAAATTTAGCATCGTAATGAGCATTGCACGGCTCAGAGGCTCCCTGTTCGGCTGCCTTGATGTACGTCTGCTGCTTCCGTCCTCCCGGCGATTCTGGAGTGGCGGGGCGGGGGGTGGGGAGGATGGCTCCGGCTCCTCCCCTCCCACTTCCCCCTCCTCGTCCCCTTCCTCCTGCACCCCCTGCCCCCTTCCCTCCTCTCCCCCAGCCACCCACGTGCCTTCGGAGATACCTTGCGATTTCTGACGGGCCATCCCTTCTCCCTGCCTCTCCACGTGGAAAAGGGAACGTTTCGGAGAGAAACCCGTGATGTGCGGTCGGAGCCGACTCGTCCTCCTAGGCCTTCCAGCTCCCTCTTTGTTTAATCATTCGTCTTTGTGTGACAGCCCTGCCGCTTGTTTTCTTCCAGTTGGCTTCCCTGGTGACGGCTGCCAGCCTGCTTGGATGCCTGTTTGCAGGGTGGCTTCCAGAGACAAATGCTGTCTGATCCGGGGCCCAAGGGCACAGGTTTTACTCCAGCTCAAGTAACCTGCCAGCTTCCCTTCTCTGAATAGCGTTGCAGGTTGAAAAAGCTTCAAACCCAGTGAGTCAGGGGGGCTTCAATCACCGCTAGCTCCCACCGGGGAATTGGGCCTTGGTGATTTAAATGAATGAATGGGCGCTTCAGATCTGCAGCTCCCGCCTCCACCTCCATTCTCATTTTGTGTTGGAATAGTGCTTTGGTGGGAGGGGGCGGGAGGGGGGGGGCGGGAGCAGCACCACTGTTTTAGAGCAGGGGCGGCAGCATTTGACGTATTTCACATTTGGCCGGCAGAACCGTTTGATGTCTTCACTAGGCTGGTAGTCTTCCACTTGGATTGAGACGTTGCCCGACCTGAGCGGCACGGGGCTTCTGGGGGCCCCTGGGCTGGACGGAGAGATGGTGGCTGGGCAGTGTTGAGAAGAAAACCAGGGTGGCCAGCGGCGGGGCGTGCTCCCTTCTCTCCCGGGCCGGAGATGACCCTCCAACAGGTGTTTGCTCAGGTTGGAGGGCAGGGTCGGCACACGCTCCTTTCAGGCTTTGCCACACATCCCAGAATCCCAGATGTGCAGTTCCGTAACGGGGATGACGCCCTGGTGTAGGACTAGAAAAATGGGCACGGGGGAATAGGGGGCGAGGAGGTTGAGGAGGGACATGGGTGGTGGAGAGAGCTGGCACCGCCATTTTGTGGCTTCCTGTTGGCCTGGGCTTTGTGTGGAGGAGAGGGTGGGATGCCCTGGGCCGAGGTCCTGGCCGGTGAGGCCAGCCTGATGCTTTCGCTTGCTGTTTTGGCCCAGGGGTGAATCCTAGCAACCCCGAAAAGAGAGGCAGCCCTTTGTTTTAGAGAGCGGACACTACTGAGTGCAGACTTATAAAGCTGGAGCCTGTTGGAGTAGTTCTGACCCGCCGCCGTTCTGGAAGGAGGAGAAGGCGATGCTTCCCGGACTGCCGCCGTGTGCATTAGCGGAGGAGCCGAGGATCGTGGGAGCCGGAGACACTGTGGGTTGCTGCCCTCCATGGGCGCCAAGATGCTGGAGCAGTTTTGCTCCGGATTTAAAGGGACAGTGGAAGGAGAGGCCCTTAGAGGCAGGGTTGCCGTTGGGTGTCTTCCTGGCTTTCCACTGGGTTTGAGGTCCGGGCCCCAGAGGAAGTTCGAGTAGAGCTTTCTGCAAGGATGGGGTCTGTTTCTTCTGGCGGGGGGGCGGGGGAGGGGGACGCAAACCCAGCCTCGTCTTTGGGCACTGAGGCCAGGAAAACAGGAAGGGCCACCCAGATCTTGATCGAGCAGCGGCCAATAGGAAAAAGAAACTTGGACCGAATGCCTCCTCGGGCACAAACCGAGGCCATTCCCATACATCATCGACGAGCATTTTCTCATGACTCTCGGAAGGGCTACAGCGAGTGGGCTTCTCCCAGCCCGGCCTCCGACCCGTCCATCCGAAGCCAGCATCTCCCGCCGGTCACTGCCCAGCGGGCAGGGTAGCAGCCCTGCAGCCTAGGCCTCGGGGAGCCCTCCGAAATCTCGGCCTAATTGTTTTGTTTATGAAATGCCGGCGAGAGTTTCCAGTGGGTTTCCTAATGAACTGGTTTGTTATTGCGACTTGCTGTGATGCTGGTAATTACACCAGAGACGGGGGGTCAAGGCTCATCTTCCTTCCCACGAGTTCTGAACTGCCTGATAGAAAGCACGAGATGGACCCCTTAAGGAGCGGCTGGGCCAACGGTCTGCATTTAACTCCTTGGGAGCCTGCAGAGCCTTGTCCCCGCTGGCGGGAAGGGCGATGGAGGGAAAGGTAGCGGATCAGGAAGTTGGGGTGTGCCTGCCTGTGCTGTTAAAGGGCCTTTAACAGGGAGTGGTCCTTTCCTTCAGCTCTTTTCCTCTACCTGGCTTTCCTGGGTGGGTGGGTGGACGGGCGGCGTCTGGCAGAGTGCCATCCCAGCCTGTGCTTCTTCACCATAGGGTTTGTGGTGGCGGATGGGCCGTTAGGCATTCCAGCCCTCGGTTTCTTGGCCCGGAGTCAGGGATTAAATTTGGGGTGGACCCGAGGGTCTCGGCTCTGTGAACCCCACTACAAGCACCTTTAAAAAAAAAAAAAAAAAGTCTCCCCTCTGGAGGTGAGCTCCTTGAGGACAGGGCTTGGGTCTCCCAACTCTGTTGTATTGTCTTCGTCCAAGTGCTTAGGCCAGTGCTCTGCAATCAGTGGTATTTATTGAGCACCTACTGTGTACAGAGTTGGTAGGTAGGTTCCCTGCCCACAACGAGTTTACACTCTGAGGTGGGGGAGACTGACGTTAATATAAATAAATTAATTACAGATATGCACATAAGTGCTGTGGGGCTCAGGGAGAGGTGAATAAAGGGTGCAAATCCAAGTGCTAGGGCGATGCAGAAGGGAGTGGGAGACGAGGACTTGGAGGAGATATGCCTCCTTTTTGACCTCCCAACCTCCTGTCTCTCCCCACTTCAGTCCATAATTCACTCTACTGCCCAGATTACCTTTCAACAGAAACATTCTGGGCATGTCACCCCCCTCCTCAAGAATCTCTGGTGGTTGCCTGTCAACCTCCATATTAAACAAAAACTCCTCACTCTTGGCTTCAAAGCTCTCCATCTCCTTGCCCCTTCTTACCTCACCTCTCTTCTCTCCTTCTACATCCCAGTCTGCTCACTTCGCTCCTGATGCTAACCTTCTCACTGCGCCTCGTTCTCACCCGTTCTGCCGTCGACCCCGGCCCCCGTCCTACCTCTGGTCTGGAATGCCCTCCCCCCTCAAAACTGCCAATCACACTTCCCCCCTTGAAAGCCCTGTTGAAGGCTCACCTCCTCCAAGAGGCCTTCCCAGACTAAGGCCCCCTTTTCCTCAGCTCCCCCTCCCCTATGTCCTGACTCGCTCCCTTTATTCTACCCTCCTCTCCCCACCCCACAGCACTTGTGTATATATGTGCATATATATATAATTCTATTATATTGATGCCTATTTACTTGTTTTGATGTGTACATATCTACAATTCCATCTATAGTGATGCCTATATACTTGTTTTGATGTCTGTCTCCCCCCTTCTAGACTGTAAGCCTGGTGTGGGCAGAGATTGTCTCTCTCTATTGCTGAATCGTACTTTCCAAGCGCTTAGTACAGTGCTCTGCACACAGTAAGTGCTCAATAAATACGACTGAATGAATGAATACTCTGCAGAGAGTAAGTGCTCAGTAAATCTCATTGATTGATTTGGCTGTTGGACCTCCCCCACATTCCCTACGGCAGCCCTGCTCCCAGTTGGAGAAACAGACATAAGCAGACCCCTGCCTCCGCGCCCCCCACCCCCCCCCAGGTGTCCTGGCTCTTCTCTATTGCTTCTAATGAAGTGGTCTTCCCACCCTATTAGGGAGGGAGCTTTCTTTCAATAATAATGATAATGGTGGTATTCATTAAGCACTTACTATGTGCCAAGCACTGTGCTTAGTACTGAGGTAAATACAATATATGCAAATTGGACACACTCCCTATCCTGCCTGGGGCTCCCAGTCTAAGCAGGAGGAGAACAGGTATGGAATCCCCATTTTATGGAGGAGGCAACTAAGGCACAGAGGAGTCAAGTGACTTACCCAAGGTCACACAGTAGGCAAGTGGCAGAGCCACTCTTCTACTTCTCCTTCTCCATTCTGACTTTTTTTTCCCTTCCTCCTCTTCCTGCCTTTGTTGGTGTGGTCTCTCCCCTTGAGGTTTTTGTGTGTGCGTGTGTGTGTGTGTGTTTCTCCCCCACCCCTTTCACCTTTCCTGGACTGACTGACTCAGTGAGTATGTGGGTCTTTAGATACTGATTTATTTGCCAACTCCCTTTTTTAAAGTTGTCTGTCATCGGTCTTATGCTAGCGGTGGTGAGATCTGTATCCGTAGGTGCGGTCGAAAAAGCACGGACGTTTGCCTGGCAAACCCACACACCCTGGGCCCGTGTAGCAATGGTCCCTTGCCCTTTTTTTATATTTTATAATATTTGTTAAGCACTTACTATCTGCCAGGCACTGTACGAAGTGTTGGGGTAAATGCAAGGTGAGCAGGATGAACCCAGCGCACTTCCCACATGGGGCTTACAGTCTTGGTAATGAGGGAATTGAGGCCTAGAGAAGTGAAGTGATTTGCCCAAAGTCACACAGCAGACAAGTGGCGCTCCACTCTGATAAGAACCTAGGTCCTTCAGACTCCCTGGCCCAGGCTGTAACCAGTAGGCCACGCTGTTTCTGTTGCTGGACTGGTCCCTGGCAGAGTTTGTCATTCTTCCACTCTCTCCTGGTTTTGCTGACCCTTCCACTTGAAAAGAGATATTCCCCCGTGGCCCCCAGTTGGTGCCTTCCAGCCTGGTCTGTGGGCCACTGCTGTCTCCCAGCGTTCCTTTACAGCCCTGTATCACTCAAGGTACCTCACCGTTTTTCCTAAAGGGGGAGACCACCACCTAAACCCCGATTATCCCAAAATCAAAATGGAGCCATCGACCAGCTCCAGTGCTAAGCATCAGAATTGAGGTGACACCTGGGGTTTTTGCCCCCCTGTCCTGCTTCTTGGCACTTAGTGGAACGGGCGAAGAGGCAGAGCTCTGGCCCTTTCTCACAGGGTGGGTCAGAGTGGCAAACCCGCTGCCAACGATTCATTTTGTCCCACCGAACATGCGACGACTGAGCATTTGGCCACGAGTTTCGTGACAGTGGAACTTTGGATGTTCTGTTTTGATTTTTGAGTCAGTCATTCAGGAATATTCACATAGGGCACTAGGATGAGAAGAAAAATCAGACCTCCTCCCTTGTTCCAGTCGAAGGATAGGGGTCAGGGACAGGAAGGAGAGGGAAGAATGGCGACAGAGTCCAGGGGCTGATTGAAATGAAGAAAGCAATAAGGCTTTTAAGGTGGGGAGAGTAATCGTCTGTTGGTTATGAAGAAGGGAGCCGTGCCAGGCCAGAGGCAGGATGTAGGCGAGGGTTTGATGGCGAGATAGACAATGAGATCAAGGTACAGTGAGTAGGTTGGCATTAGAGGAGTGAAGTGTGTGGGTTGTAGTAGGAGAGCAGCGAGTTAAGGTAGAAAGGGGCAAGGTGACTGAGTGCCTTAGAGCCTATGGTAAGGAGTTTGATGCAGAGGTGGATGGGCAACCACTGGAGGTTCTTGGAATGGGGAAACATGGACTGAATGTTTTTGAAGAAAAACGATCCAGACAGCAGAGTGAAGTATGGACTGGAGTAGGGACTGCTGTATCTGACAGACCACTGCTCTCCCCATCTTCAAAGTCCTCCTAAAATCCTGTCTTCTCCAGGAAACCTTCCCTGACTAACCTCTCATTTCCCCACAAAATTCTCTTCTATGCACTTGAGTCCATATCCCCTGAACACTTTGCTACTCACCTGTCCCCTACTGCCACAGGACATATGTCCATATCTTTAATAATAACAATTATTATTATAATATGGTATTTGTCAAGCACTTACTATGTGCCAAGCACTGTTCTAAGTTCTGGGGTAGATACGAGGTAATCAGGTTGGGCACTGTCCCTGTCCCACATGGGGCTCACAGTCTTAATCCCCGTTGTGCAGATGCGTTAACTGAGGTTCAGAGAAATTAAGTGACTTGCCCAAGGTCATACGGCAGACAGGTGGCAGAGGTGGGATCAGAACCCACGTCCTCTGACTCGCAAGCCCGTGCTCTTTCCACTAGGTCACGCTGCTTCCCTTAAACTCTGTTCCGTCTCCTACCTGTAACTAATTTTAATGATCATCTCCCCCACCGGAGTGTAAGGTCCTTGAGGGCAGGGATCGTGTCTACCGACTCCATTGTAGTCTCCCAAGTGCTTAGTTTGGTGCTCTGCACCCAGTAAGTGCTCAAACAATACCACTGATTGATTGCTCAACGACTAAGCACTGGGAAAGAGTTACACAGGTGGGTATTAGACCGGGTCCACGGGGCTTGCCAAGTTATTAAGGGTGGGGAGCCCCCCCCCCAACGATAAAAGTGCTAAAGCAACATAAGGCAAGGACAAATAAGAAAAGGCAACAAAACCAAAGCAGTAGGGTGCCATGACTAAAGGAGCAGAATTTCAAGCCTCTCGTGACCGAGTCCAACAGTCACACCCGCGGCCACAGCAATCACCACAACTTTCCCAACGTTCAGATTTTGTGGAAGCCACGGACCGCCGCTGCTTCTGACCTTCCCACCATGGAGGTGCAAGGCAGGTTGGGTTCGTGGCCCCAGGGTGGCGCGAAGGGACCCGACAGCCGGGCCATCGCTGCTTCTGTACCGTATGCATTCAGTCGTATTTATTGAGTGCTTACTGTGTGCAGAGCACTGTACTAAGTGCTTGGGAGAGTACAGTGCAACAATAATTGGGAAGCAGGGTGGCCTACTGGATAGAGCCAAGTCCTGGGAGTCAGAAGGACCTGGGTTCTAATCCCGGCTCTGCCACTGGTCTGCTGAATACCTGCATGTCACTTCACTTCTCTGGGCCTCAGTTACCTCATCTGTAGAATGGGGTTGGGGGATTAAATCTGTGAGCCCCAGTGAGACAGGGACTGTGTCCAACCTGATTAGCTTGTATCTACCCCAGCGCTTAGAACTGTGCTTGACACATGGTAAATGCTTAACAAATGCCACCATGATTATTATTATTATATCTCTATTTTCATTTGTGTACTCCATTACTTATTCGGCTGTGTGACTGTGGGCAAGTCACTTAACTTCTCTGTGCCTCAGTTCCCTCATCTGTAAAATGGGGATTAAGACTGTGAGCCCCACGTGGGACAACCTGATTCCCCTGTGTTTACCCCAGCGCTTAGAACAGTGCTCTGCACATAGTAAGCGCTTAACAAATACCAACATTATTATTCATTTTTTTAATGCTGTTTATTCTGACCACTAGGCCACGCTACTTATTCAGCTCTTTTGTTCTTCTCTAGTTGTGATGGCTTGATTCTTCCTCCTGCTTGCCCTCTTTATAAATCATTTGCATCTGTCTCCCACATCAGCTCGTGAGCCCCTAAGAGCTTAGTAGGGGGCTGTACACACAGGTGCTCAATAATTCCTATTGAGCGTTGGCGAGATTGAGCTCATTTGCATGGCGTTTTCCAGGTGCAGACTAATGCACAGCCTTGGTCTTCCTTCTGATTCAGTCCATAGGGCTTTTCCGATGGTACAGAGTGGCACGTAATGATCCACACGTTGTCTGGTCTGTGGGCTTCCAGCAGCTCCTGCGAGGGCTCTCCGAGGCGCCTGCAAGCCTGTGGAGTCGGAAGAATTTTCCAGACCATCAGAAGCATCGTTGATGTCAAGCGGGACTGTGCAGAGAAAGTTGAATGAGATGCACCCCCCCCCCCCCCCCCACTGTCTTGTTAACTGGTTGTAGCCGGCGGAAGGTGGGGGGCGGCGGTGGATTTGGACGATAAAGTCAAGGCACCTAAGGCAGAGATCCAACTAGTGAGGCAAGGGGCCGGCGACTGGTTCGGCACTAATCATTGGATCCTGATAACGTGGGCCACGTCGTTCTTTGGGGACGCTTTTTTTGGTTTTTAATGGTATGTGTTATATGTTTACTATGGGCCAGGCACTGTTCTAAGCACTGGGGTAGACACAGTCCATGTCCTCTCACAAAGCATTCAGTCTTCACCCCCATTTTACAGGTGAGGAAACTGAGGTACAGAGAAGTGATTTGCCCAAGGTCACACAGATTCTGTGAATCCCTGCCCCAGGCTCTTTCCTCTAGGCCACAAAAGCAGTGGTTTCTCCAATCCGATCCAACTTTTCAATATTCAGGTCTGTGGAAGTCCTCGTTGATGACATGTAAGGCAAATTTCTCATTGGTTTTGAGATTGTTCTTGACCCCGGAAAGGACTTGTTTGGAATTCTGGGGTACCAAGTTTTTTTTTCCATTTAGACAACCTTTAGATTGAGATGCGACCAGGTGGGCAATGGGTCAGGGACCACATCCTGTAGACGTCTCAGAAGGCAGCGTGGCCTGAGCCTGCGAGTCAGAGGACCCGGGCTCTAATCCCGACTCTGCCACGTGACCTTAGGCAAATCACTTCACTTCTCTGGGCCTCAGCTTCCTCATCTGTAAAAATGGGGATTCAATGCCTGTTCTCCCTCCCCCTTAACCTGTGAGCTCCATGTGGGGCAGGGACTTTGTCCAACCTGATTATCTTGGTTTAATCCCAGTGCTTAGTATAGTTCTTGGCATAGAGTAAGTGCTTAACAAATACCACAGTTTTATTATTATTATTACATTGTTAAATTGGTGGCTTCCCCCTTTTGTAACCATTTCCAGTTTCTCCATGGTGAGATGTAGTTGATGTTGACTTTAGAGCACCTCAGAGAAAGCAGGTTCAGCATTCTGTTAATAGCTAGAAGGGCTGCTTGGGGGAGGGGAGAGTGCACTGTGGGGAGAAATCTCCCTTCTATCATAAAATGGTAAAATTAGGTCCTGCTTTCGGGAAGTTATTTTATTTTTTATTACATTTTATAAAAATGAGCCATTTTACTTGATTTCTGTCATTTTGCCCAGGATGATTATGGCTCATAAAAGCCAATTTGACATCCGGAGGACCCGATAAAATCGTGGTGGATAGATGTGGGGAAATAGTTACCACCTTTAACCTCCCACCTGGTTGTGGGGGAAGGAAAGAAAAGAATGGAACGAGGGAGATCCCGTTGGTTAAATTGACAAATCAACCCTTAGTGAGAGCTTGGAATGGCTTTCCCTCGTCCCCACAGGCAACGGTCCTGCCACCTCTGTGGAGAAATTAAGGCTTCTATTGCATATGATTAATAGTGACACCTTGAATTTTTTGTCTTTTTATTTATCCATGGTGCCTTTTATGGCATTTAAGCGGTTACTATGTGCCAGGCACTGTACTAAGCGCTGGGGTAGATATGAGCTAACCAGATTGGACACAGTCCCTGTCGCACATGGAGCTCACAGTCTTAATCCCCCTTTTACAGATGAGGGAACCGAGGCACAGAGACATTAAACGACTTGCCCAAGATGGCACAACAGACAAGTGGCGGAGCCAGGATTAGAGCCCAGGTCTTTCTGACTCCCAGGCCCGTGCTCTAGCCACTAGACCACTCTGCTTCTCTGGTTGAACTGACCTGGAAAACAGTTGCGCTGGTGGCCACAGTGGTCTTTACCACTCCTGGCAGGCAGCTGTTTTTCAGGATTCCCGCCGGGCCTGTCCACCTCACGGGAAACCCCCGGGAGATTCTTTGGGCCAGAAACCTTCACCCTGAAGACACAGCCCTAAAAGGCAGAACCAGGACTAGAGCCCACACCTCCTGACTCAGTAATAAGAATACTGATAATGTAATCGTGTTATTTAGGCGCTGAGTCCATTGTCAAGTACTCTACTAAGCGTGATTATCAGATGAGTTGCAGTCCTGGGGCTCCCAGTCTGGGGGAGGGGGAGACACAGGCTCGTGCTTTTTTTTTTCCATTTAGGTGTTAGCATTGAGAATAGAGTCTTCTTGCCACTGCTCCATTAGTATTGGCTTAGTAGAGTCAAAACATTTTTTCCTGGCCCTGGCGTAGCCGTTCGAGGCGAAGGATGAGGTGGAATCCACATCTTGGGTCTTTAAGAAGCACGCTCGGGTGCTGGGTTAGGAAGATTCATTCATTCATATTTGTTGAGCTCTTACTGTGTGCACATCACTGTACTAAACGCTTGGGCGAGTACAATACAACAATAAACAGACACATTCCCCGCCCACAATGAGCTTACAGTCTAGAGGGAAGATGCGTGTGGTGTAGTGGAAAGAGTCCGGGTCTGGGAGTAAAAGGACCTGGGTTCTCCCGGCTCTATCGCTTACCTGCTGTGGGACCTTGGGCTAGTCAGTCCACTTCTCTGTGCTTGTTTCCCTAGCTGTAAAATGGGGAGACAATACCTGTTCTCCCTCCCCCTTTGGCACATGTGGGACAGAGACCACGTCTGACCCGATGAACATAGCTTTGCCCCAGTGCTTAGTACAGTGCTTGGCCCTAATAAGCAATTATTACCACCTTCATTACTGGTCACGTGCTCTGAAAATAGAGCACCCCAGCGCCAGCATGAGCAACTACCCTTATGTGTCTGTGCTCTGCAGAGGCTCCCTTTGTTTTGCTTCAGAAACCTTCAGTGGAAAAGGAAAGTTAGGGCGAGAGCTGACATTTCCATGTCGCTGTTGGCACCTGCTCTCACCACAACCTGCCCTCGACCCAGTGGATTTAATGAGTACTTGAACGTCTTGACCAGGATTTCCTGGGTAGCAATCAGACAGTTTAGATAGCGTGCTTGGGGGGTGATTGGTTTTCCATTTCCTTCTTGGATAGCAAAAGAGAGCAAGCATCCCGTGAAGGTCAAAGGTTGTAAAGGAAAATGTGGCATATCCTCCAGATTGCCTAATTGGGAACAGACTGATCATTCTGGCCAAATGACAGACAGAGTGTGCATGATGTGTTCAGATACTTAGCTTTCTGAGCTGTTGAGCCTCTGTGGGCATGATTGGTGTTTGATTTGACACTGGGAACTTCTGGGCTCTCATTTAGGCTCTGGAGAACAGCAGCAGCATGAAACAGGTCCCGTACACAGGCAGACAAAGGCTCTACCTGGTGGTTGGGGTGGGGCAGGAGGAGAGGAGGAAGAGGGAGTTGAGTTAAGAGGAGCGCCCCGGTAACCCTGGCACACAGTTTGCTTTTGTTCTTGTATTTTCATTCATTATTTTTTCCTAAACAAAAATCAATTTGTGCTGTTTTCTGTAACCATAGGCAAGCCACAAGCCCGAGAATTTTTCTCATTTTCCTCTGAACCTGCCAGCTGGCCCTTGGGATGGGCTGGTTATGAATATTCTTTCCTCTGATCTGTCGATCGTCCACTCCACCCGGTGACAGCTGGGGCCTCTCTTGAGCACTTTGCTATGGCCGTCTGGGCACCCAACGAGGGCGACGATGAGAGTGAAGCCGAGAGAGATGCTTAGATCAGATCCCCGGGTCCCTCGGTTCCGGGGTTGGACGGGTCTCCATTTGTCATCGTGACGGGACAGGCGTGCTGCCTCGGTGGTGCCAGTTAGTCACGGTCCGCGGCCGGGAGACCCCATCACTCCCATCCCTCTCTCGGTTCTGTAACGGGGAGCCGGGGAAGGCAACCGGTAGCCGGGAACCGGGAGGCTGCTTGGATGGGTCGGGCTGAACTGGAGAGAGAATGACAGATCGGGGAAGGGACCCGTTATTTGCACTGCCAAGGATGGAGCTCGATTCTTGCTCCTTGGACAGGTTTCTGTGACACCACTGCTACCTTGCCCACCCCGTTTTTGGGTTGGGGAAGTCCCTACCCCTGGAATAATGCTCTCTGAAATACCGTAGTGCTCGGGGCAGAAAGAACTGCCCCACTGTCTTGTCGTTCTCATCAGTCAATCGTATTTTGTGAGCGCTTACTCTGTGCTGAGTACCCTACTAGGCGTTTGGGGGAGAATAATACGGTAGAGCTGGTAGACACGCTCCCTGCTCACAAGGAGGAGCTTACAGTGTAGAGGGGGACTTACACTCTCCCCTGTCGGTCATTAATTTTAATGTAAGGGTAGATACGTAAGTGCTCTGGGGCTGGGGCCTGGGCAGGGGGCGAGTATCAAGTGTTTAAAGGATGCACGGCCAAGTGCAATGGGTGATGCAGAAGGGAGGGTGGGTAGGGGAAATGAGGGCCTAGTTAGAGAAGGCTCCTTGGAGGAGGTGTGACTTTTTTTGTAGGAGGGGTTTTAAGGTGGGGAAAGTGGTGGTCCGTCAGCTGTGAGAGGGAAGGGAGTTCCAGGCCAGTGGGCGAGGAGTCGACGGGGAGATACAAGAGATCGAGGTACAGTGAGTAGGTTGGCGTTAGAGGATTGAAGTGTGCTGGCTGGGTTGTATACCAACGGCAGGATTTATACTGCGCGTCCATTGTGTGTGGAGTGCTGTCCTGGAGCCCACTGCTTGGGGAAACAGACGGCAGAGCGAAAAAGATGCGGATGGAATGTACAGTCTTATGGGGGCCTATATTGCCCAGTATACCAGAGATGAAAAGGAGGCCCCAATGATTAAAAAAAAAAAGAAATACACAAGTGAGCATTGGTTAAAGAGCAAGGAAATGGATACCTGTAAAAGAGCGTGTAGTTATAAATAATGCCTGGAGGTGAGTGAATCAAGGATAAATCAATGAGAAAACAGGTGAGGGAATTAATTGGGAAGGCCTTCGGAAGAGCTGGCTCTTTAGAAGATCTTTGAAGATTGGAAGGGCCTGTTTTACCAGAGCCGGGTGCGGGGAGGGCGTGCAGGGGAGGTGTGAGCAGTGGGCCGGAGGTGGGAGAGTTGAGACAGAGTTGAGAGTTTGAGTGGATGGGGAGTTTGCTCAGGAGGAACGAAGGGCCCGGGCTGGGACGGAACGGGAGAGAGGCTAAACTTTCGACCAAGGTCCCCCAGAATGTTGAACTCCACCATCAGCACCGCTTCCCGCTTAAGGCCCTGAATGAAAAGTCCCGAATCGGCCGACGGGATGAGTTTCGGCAGTAATCCCCAAGTCGGAGAGAACCCGGAGCCAGGAAGGTTTTGGTATCTTTCGACGATGATTCCAGAAACGTCCGGCCCACAGCCCACGATCTAAATCTTTAATCCCCTTAATTCCTGGCTTGCCTCCTGGGAAGCCGAGTCAGCCCCTCCGGCAATCCCTTAAACTTGAGGGCTGAGTTTGGCTTCTTCCTACCACTTAGCGTTGCATCGGCGAAAAAGCGTCAACCCACTGCAGCGTGGCAGCGGCCGGGTCGTGAGGGAGTCTGGGATGTGGAGCATCTGTTCCCTGATAGCGAGCCAAGCCGCCGAAGGAGGGAAGGATCGGATCGACGGCTTCGTCCGAAGACGGGTCGGAGCCGGGAGGAAGGGGCTCCTGTTGGGACCCGGGCCCTAAGGCTCCGCCGAGCTGCCGCGTCGCCTTTTGTCCAGACGCCCGTTTATTGGGGTCTTGCCGCCGGGCCGACTTGAGAGATAATGAGATCAAGCGACTTGTCTGAAATCCCGCGGCAAGATGGTGATTCAGTCTGGCTCAGCTCCCTGCTCCCCACTTAGACAAATCGGGTGGGGGCGCGTGTGCCCAGAGGGCTGGGCACAATCATGCTTTCCCCTTATTCCAGGAATCGAGCCCATAGCCTGAAGGACGGCGTCGTTTGGATCCCGTCCATTTGTTCCTCTCCAAATGGCACTATTAATATTGATGAGGACTAAATGCTGGGTTGACAGGTGCAGCGGTGGCTCCTCCAGAGGCCGCTGTCCTTCTGCCCAAGTGGTCGTATATTGGGATGGTCCCAAGTCCTCCCCATTCCCCTAGCCCCGCTCCCCCCGCAGCCCCGGGGTGAATGGGAAAGCGAAGAGGGAGAGCTGCTAATGTTGCTGACTTTTCTCGGGGCTGTCAGACCCGGGCTTTAAACAGCATTTGCTCTCTGGGTGTAAGGAGAAAGCCATTAAAAACATTCAGCTGATTAATTAAATTGTCGCAGGCAGCTCTGCTGAGAGGAACTGTCAAGGGCTTTTTGAGGTGCGTTCTGCCAAGTTGTCAGGCATCTCCTGATGCTGGGCACAGCTGAAGAGAGTGTTACCGTTGCTCTTGGCCAAGGAGGAGCTCTGGGTGGGCTGCAGCTTTGAGACCTGGGCTGACCCTTCGAGGAGGGAAAAAAAAGAAATTTGGGCTCTGGCCCATCCAAACTGTGAATTGTTTAAAGCTTTGTCCGCCTGGTGGGCTGATGTTGAAAAGGGAGACGCAGCCCCTTTAAGTGGCTTCCGGTGGCACTACCTGGGAGAGACGCGAGCACCCCAGAGAGAGAAGGCAGATAGAGGTTTCCCTACTTGGATGAGAGGAGAGAAGGCCAAATCCAAGACTGTGGAAAACCCTGCCCTTTCTGGCTTGGCTGGTGGTGGGTGGGCAGCAGCGGGAGGAGGGCAGGGCCGTCTGAGGCTAGCACCACCCACTCGGGCAGGCTCGGGTTCTGCAGGGACCCCACCACGGGCCCAGGTCCGGGCAAGGGTGCCTGGGTCGGTGGGGAGAAAGCCCCTTGTGAGGAGATCACGGATCTGTGTTTGTGGGACCCAAGTAAAGAGCTGCCGGGTGGCTTTGGCACTCACGCAATCAATGATATTTATTGAGCGCTTACTACGTGCAGAGCACTGGGCTCAGCACTTGGGAGAAGACAATTCAACAAAATTGGCAGACACGTTCCCTGCCCATAACGAGCTTAGAATCTCTAGGACTGATGGTCCACTCCTTCAAGTGGACCACTAGCGGGTAGGGGAGGAGGCTTCAGACCAGTCCGTCGGTGGTATTTATGGGGTGTCTACAGTGTGCAGAGCACTGTGGTAAGTGATTGGGCATGCCCAATACAGTAGAGTCGGTAGACACCATCCCTGTCCTAGAGAAGCTTACGGACTAGAGGGGGACGTCGGGCAATGAAATACATTCCGGATAGGGGAAGCGGCAGAGAGTAAAGGTAGATAAGGAAAGTTCGGTTTTTATTCAAGCTGGGATGCCCGCCCCTTGTCTCTGAATCCACTTTTGATGGGACAAATGACTGCATTAAATCACTTAGAGTGTCTGGAATTCGGCCCATTTGCTGGCTGTGTTGGATCTTTGGAATTCTGAACCCATGGTGTGCCCCCCCCTTATCCCTCCCCCCCCCAATAATGCCCAGCTCTAATAGAGGTCCATCTGTCTGCCTTCCTCTTTCCTGGCCATCCTGAAAGGGTTTCTCTCCTTCATTTGTCCCTAGGTAGTGTGCCTCCGCTCTAATGTAATTACTAAACATCCCTGCCTTTTGCTGGAATGGGTTTGAACGGGGAGCGTCTCCAGAACGGTTGAATCCTCATGAGTCTGCAGCTCTCCCAGAACTGTTCCGAGCCATCCCTGGGCCCCCAGGTTTCCGGCGACCGCGGTCTCTCGGCCCTTTACGCGGCAGTTCTAGGACGGCGGGTCCTGGGGGCCGCTCAGTCCTTCCGGGATCTTCCAACCCTCCCTTTTCACGGGTTCCTCCTTTTCCCTGTCAGAAGCTAATGATTCAGTCAAATTCCCCTCGAGGGGCACTCTTCCCTTCTGTTGGGAGGGAGGGCAGGAGACACAGAAGTGTGAGGCGGGGAATTGAGGGGCGCGAGGAGCCGCGTTGAACTTTAGCAACCAAGGGGAGACGGGATGAGAACCAAGTGAGCCAAAGTGGAGCTGGGCGGCCTGGGTTTCCTTGCCTTTTGGACCCCGGGAAAAAATGCCCCTTAGATGCCACGGGCCCTTAGAGGGCTGCGGCCCTCTAGGGCTGGCTATAGTCCAGGTATATGGGGCCAGCAGGGCCCAGGGGAAAACCCATAATGCACCCTCTTGCCCCCCTGAATGTAGCCTCTGCAATTAGAGTGGTTTGTTGGCCGAATAAGGAGTAAAAACAAGGCAGGGAAGCTCTTCTGGCCCACTCAGGAGAGCGTCTTGCCTCTTGAGCAGGCAGCTGGGCTGGGAACGAGGCCCAAGGTGATTTAGTGCCGCCTCCTGCTTGGGTGGGCAGTAGACAACCTGAAGATCCCAAAGAAACCAGAGGCAAAGAGCTGCCATCCCCATGGGTTTCAGCTGAAGGGACCATTGTGAGAAGAGTTTTGTGCGATTGGGGTGAGCCCAGCTTTCAATACAACCTGTCAGGAAAATGGAGGGGCTGAAGAACTTGACTCCGAGTCAGGGGGAAAGGATACGGAGGTGGGACTTTGAACCCCTTCCTCCTGAAAGTGTCCACCGTTGTCCTAGCCCCTCTTGACTCCCGGGGCCATAGTGAAAAACTGGAGAATCGTCTCAGTGGTGTCTTGCAGGTCTCTTTCACTCTCTCTTTCTCTCCCCCCCGCCCCGCCCCGGCCACACATACCCAAGCTCGGTGCCGTAGCCAGCATTTGGGAAGATCGTGGTGCCCTGTGGGATCAATGCCCTCTGAGCCGAGCGGTAGTGATGGGGATGAGAAGCGTCCCCAGTTGATGCGACTTTGGGTCGTCTGCGTGAAGGGTGGAGGGGAGAGAGCCAGGACTGGTGGACTGGTGCGCTGTGCTCTGCAGAGCACGGCCTTGGGCTCCCCTCCATGAGCGCCCACAGGTGCTTTTTTTAATTACTTAAGGAAAAGCAATTGAAAAGCCGCTCGATACAAATCCCTTAAGCCACTATTGATGGTGACGCTGGGGAAAGCTTGTGCCCGGCCAGGAATCTGAAACCTGGGCACCATCTGTGTTCCTGCAGTTCCTTGGCCAAATTACATTCCAAGCCTTTCTTTCCTGCGCGATTTTTCATTAAATGGATTGAGTTTGCTGGAAATCGCCTGGCCATAAATATTCCCTCCCGCTCTGTACAGTCAGGTTATTACCGCTCCCCAAGTCAGCGCTTCGAAGCAGAGCAGAAGGCGACCAGCACTCCTGATGAAATGAAAAAACTGAAATAAAAAAAGAATACCGTGCCGCAAGTCCTGGGGCAGCAGGGAACTCCACAGAGACTATTTCCCTCTCTTTCTCACTCACCTCAAATTTGGGCCATGTATGTTTCACTGTGGCTTAGGGAGGGGGGAGGAAGGGCCTCAGGGGCAAAACAATATGTTTTAGCCTGTTTGTGGGTTTAAAACGCATTTCTTTGAAGGCCTACCCCTTCCCCAACCATCTCGATAGCACTGTCATTTTCTCTCCACTGAAAAGATTGGGAAAAACTTCATTGAAAAGAAAAAAAAAAGGAAAAATCACAATGTCAGATTCCCCAAGTCATTTTTAGCCTTGAAATCAAAGAGCAGGTTCGCTGAGGGTACAGGAGGACGTAAGCGATGCCTTTTTACTGGCTCAGGTTCGACATCAGCGAGGTGGACGGAGGGCCTTTTGAACCTGGACTAAGCACTTGGGAGAGGGCAGATCAACAGAGTTGAAAGACATCATGATCCCTGTCCTCGAGGAGCGTGCAGTCTAGTGGAGGAGACGGGTGTATTAAAATAAATTCCCAATAGATGAAGCGGCAGAATAAAAGAGAATATCGATCCAAACGGGGATGGATGGACTTTCTGATGTTGCTAACTTTCCCCTCTGTGTTTCTAACTCTCCTCCGGTAACCTCTCACGGACCTCACACCCATAAATCTGCCGCAGCCTCTCTCTCCGTCCATTGAGAGACCCCTCTGTTCACTGCCTAGTTGGGTTCATTCCTGAAGAGGGTAAAGTTGTTGTGCTCAGGTTGTTTACCAGGGTCGAGGGGTGGAGGGAGGAGGATAGTTACTCTGTCAAACCCGAAGAGTAGGTCAGTCATCCTGCTTGATGGTCTAGGAACGGTCATCGCTGAAGGCGGCCTGGGCCCAGGCAACAAGTGGGATTCAGGGAGAAGGGCGCCTGTGGGTCCTGGTTCCTACTAGGGAAGTGTTGGCTCCACGACTTGGCCCTCTGGGCATAGGGCAGGCAAGAGGGGTGCCATCAATAGACCCCACCCCACTGTTTCTTGTTGGATGTTGAGTCGTCATGGCTGTTCATCCCCCTGTTTGAGTGTTGGGATGTGAACCAAGGTCAGGAGGTTTCTCATTTTTCTTCCTGCTTTCTGCCCAAAGATGCTAGTCCTGACTTGGTGCCGTAGCGGCCTTTTTATCCACCCTTCTCCCCTTCCTGGGATGTTGGGGACGATATTCTAGAGCGGTGGGCATCGGGTTTTATTATTATTGACACTGATAAGAATTGTGGTGTTAGTTAAGCTCTCCCTCGTTGCCAGGCCCCACTAAGCACCAGAGTCAATATGAGAACATCAGATGGGGCATAGGTTCTGTCTCATGTAGGGCTCCCAGTTTAAGGGGATGGGAGAAGAGAGACTGAACCCCCATTTGACAGAAGAGGAAACTAAGGCCCAGAGGAGCGAAGTGACTTGCCCTAGGTCACACAGCAGGCAAGTGGTGGAGCCGGGACTCTAGTCCCCTGAATCCTGGGCTCTTTCTCTTCTGCACCTCTTCTCAGATTTTTTAGGCTGTCGGTCTAGTGGCCGCAGAAGCGCTGCTTTGGAACATCCCTTCCACTTTCCGCAAACGCTTCGGAAACTGAACCACGCCACCGCCGTCTCGGTGGATTGCCAGCCCCCTCTCTCCCTTTTCCTTTTCTCTTACAAGCGCTGCTGCTATTGTCTTAGTTTCCTCCCTGAAGTCTGATCATCTGTATCCACCTGTTATTTGTTGTTATGGGCCAAAAGAGGCAGGCCAGATTGCTACCAACCAATTGGGTCCAGCGGGCTGGCTTGACTCTCTCCTTCCACCTTGCACGCTTCTTTGGTTATTGAATCTAATGAGCAGAGCTCTGCTTTGTCCCTAGCCAAGGTAGTCTGTCTGTCTGCCAGGCCCAGGTCCATGCTGGTCCGTTACGGTAGCGGTTCCCAGTTCCCGGTGGCCAAGACCCACGTGTGGACAGTATCTTGGCTAGAGGACCCTGCCTTGAGGAATAATGTTAAGAAAAATTGTGGTATTTAAGTGCTTACTGTGTGCCAATCACTATACTAAGCGCTGGGATAGATGCAAGGTATTCACATCCCACATGGAGCTCACAGTCTAAGTGGGAGGGAGAACAGGGATCGAACCCCCATTTTGCAGTTGAGGGAACTGAGGCCCGGAGAAGTGAAGTGACTTGCCGAGGTCACACAGCAGGTAAGTGGTGGAGCTGGGATTGGAACCCAGGTCCTCTGTCACCCAGGCGTGGGCTCTTTCCACTAGGCCACGCTACTTAGAGTAAAGGAGAAGCGGGGAGGCCCTTTGTCGGAGACTAGCGGGAGAGTTCAGTTTTACCGAATATGCTTTCTGGGCTTGTTTTTCAGTGCACCTGCCGGAAGGATATGGTGAAGATCTCGATGGATGTGTTCGTGAGGGTGCTGCAGCCGGAGCGCTACGAATTATGGAAACAAGGAAAAGATATCACTGTGCTGGACCACATGAAACCCACAGCCCTGACCAGCCCGGAGCTGGCTGCCTGGAATAACACCAAGGCGGCGCTAAAAGCCAAACTCCTCCGCAGGTAGTATGGGCTGGGCGGCGGGAGGAGGGGACTCTCGGCTCCTCTGGAGTTGACGCTTTAGTCGTAGCCCGTCCTCTTGGGCGCCAAAAGGCCAACGGAGTCTGGCGCTGGAGCCGCCGGTTGGGAAGGCTGGCGAGAGCCGACTGGCATCCAGGCACAGATGGTAGCCAGTGGGGTGGACTTCTCCAAGTGGCGGCCTTGCCCTCCCTTGCTAGCCTACGAGTCAGATGGGTTTCTCTCTGGGTCCCTGGCATACCGTCTGAGTGCCTTAAGGCGAGGCGATGATGGAGAGATGTTGGAGAAGCTGGGAAAGCCCTTGACCGCTCTGGCCCCCTCCTTCTGAGCATCTGCACTGTGTGGCCATGGGACCTTTCAGGGGCTCGGGTTTGGGCTTTAAGGGAGAAAACCCAATCTCGCCATCCCTCACTGAGCCGATCTGTTTGGCTTTACGTGGCTGTCTTCCTGCTGGCCCCTCAGCTCCCTCTGTGGAGCTCACAGCCTAAGTAGGAGGGAGCACATAGAAAACAGGGAATCCCTGTTTTGCAAATGAGGGAGCTGAGGCCCAGAGATGTTAATTAATCGATTTTATTGAGCACTTACTATGTGCAAAGCACTGTACTAAGTGCTTGGCAGAGTACAATACAACATAATTAGCAGATAAGTCTAGAGAGGACTTGCCCATGGTCACTCAGCAGACAAGTGGGATTAGAATCCAGGTCCTCTGATGCCCATACCCGTGCCCTTTCCACTAGGCCACGCTGCTTCCCATTCCCTTTCAGACTCACCCTTCTGTTTCAAACACGCTTCCTAATCTTGGACGTTGAAATGTAGTTTTAAGACCAGTATTTTGAGTTTGATTTTGCAATGGGCGCAGACACACCCAGATGATTATCCTGCTCCTCTGGGACTCTACTTCTTTGTTTTGGGCCAACTATCTCCCGGAACTGTCCTGTTAAACCTCCGGTGATTTCCTTGCCTTGGCCAGCTCTGTTGTTCCCGGGCAATCATAGAGCCTCAAAAGTAGGGACCCTGATTTGGGCTGCCAACTCCTTTCTGGGGCTGGCAGGAGCGGGCGTAGAGACCCTTGGTTTCCCTTCTTTTGACCTGCCACCATTTTCTGCTGCAGTGGGGAAAGGAGGGCCAGGTTTCGGGGACTCCAGTTCTAGGATTCGTGGCTTCAACGGATAGCCGGATGTGCTGACAAACCTCAGCTCCGGGAAGAAGCCCCGACTTGGTATTTGCATAATGGCTAATTGATTGTGGCCAAAGCTAATTGGTCAACAGAGCGGGTTGCCAATAAGAGGCAGCCTTATTCCCGACGTGTAATTGGATTAACAGGTTTTTCTAAATGGCCTGCATATCGGAGAAGTTGACGGGCACTGGGAGAGAGGAGCGGGCCTGTGCGTCATGCTTGCTTGAAGAGGAAAAGTCCTTTTGAGGAGAAAATTGAGGTTTGAATGCAGACCCCTCTGTGGGCCTCGCAGCCCACTCCTCTGTTCTTCCCCTGGAGATATGTGGCTCTCGTCTTTCCCCGAGCTACCCACTCCTACTTGGTGGCCACTCTCCAGTCATGACAGCCAGGAGCAAAGGTTCTCTCCCTTCCTCTTCTCCCCCTTCCTCCTCTCCCCCCCGCTTCCTCCTCTCCCCCCCTTCCCCCCCTCCCCCTCCTTCCCCTCTCCCCCTCCTTCCCCCTCTCCCCCTCCTTCCCCTCTCCCTCCCCTTCCCCTCCCCCCTCCCCTTCCCCCTCTCCCCCTCCCCTTCCCCCTCTCCCCCTCCCCTTCCCCCTCTCCCCCTCCCCTTCCCCCTCTCCCCTCCCCTTCCCCTCTCCCCCTCCCCTTCCCCCTCTCCCCTCTCTTCCCCCTCTCCCCCTCTCTTCCCCCTCTCCCCCTCTCTTCCCCCTCTCCCCCTCTCTTCCTCCTCTCCCCCTCTCTTCCTCCTCTCTTCCTCGTCTCCCCCCCCCTCCTTTTTCCTTGCAGGAGAACTGAATAGTAACAAATGAAATAATAGGACCAAAGGGATGACTTTTCCTAAATTATTTGATGGGTAAAATCAGGCTGAATTTTAAGTATTTGAGGCCCCCCTCTACACTTCATAAGTAATGTGGAATTAGTGACTGAGCTTTAGAAGCTAATGACTGGGACGTAAACAGTCTACTCTCTTCAACTTAGGCCCAGGGGGATTTAGGTAAGGGGAAAGGGACAGAGAGAAACTAACTTTCTCCCCTCCTTCCCACCCTCAGGTCACCTTTAGAGCCTCCTCTCTCTTTTCAGAGACCCCTTCCCTTTCCTTTCTCCATCACAACAGTAAATCCACAAGGCCTTGGAAGAGTTTAAAAATGACCCCTTGTCCTTGGTGCCATTTCTGTCTGGTCACCATGAGCCAATGGCTTTTCCCTCTGAGGGAGTGGTCGCTAGTAGTCAGCCTCCGAGAGATGGGCTGCCCCGAAGAAACTTTTCCAGTTGTTTTGGCTGGAAGGAATTTAGAGTCCGCAGCTCCCTTTTCCAGTCCTCCATGGTGAAATACCCAAGGGGTGTGGGGCGGGGGCGTGTCCTGCTTTGTCAGCCATTTCTCGGCCCTAATAATAATAATGATGATGACGATGGTATTTAAGTGCTTACTGTGTGTCAAGCACTTTTTTAAGAACCAGGGTAAATACAAGCTAATCAGGTTGGGCACAGTCCCTGTCCTACCTAGGGCACTCAGTCTTAATCTCCATTTTACAGATGAGATAACTGAGGCCCAGAGAAATGAAGTGACTTGTTCAAGGTCACACAGCAGACACGTGGTGGAGCTGGGATTAGAGCCCAGGGCCTTGTGGCTCCCAGGTCCGGTCTCTATCCACTAGGCCACCCTGTCTCCCTCTTCTGCCTTCCAGCCTGGGAAGCTGTATGTGGAAAGCTTTCCGATGATACCATGCTTCTTGTTGGATTTGGGTGGCCTGAGATGGGGGTGACCACTCCTGCCCGCCGGCTCTGTACCCTGACCCCTCTGGCTTCCTGGGCGAGCTGAGCGGCCAGATGCCAACCCCTTTGGGGCGATGCAGAGGGACAGGGGGTGGTCTTAGTTCCCTTCCTCTCCCAGCCGGGATTTGGATTTGCTCCGGTTCGCTCAGTCCTTTTATAACAAGCTTCTTTTCTCCGACTCCATCCTACCTTCCCGTCAGCTGGCTTGACAATTTCCTTCATTGGTTTCCTCTTGATGCGCTGAGCTTGTAAACTTGTAATCGTCTTGCCACCTTTTGGGAAGCCCCTCTAGGAATCTAGGCCAAGCAGTGGATCCATAATGAAGTCCGAGGGAGGCTTCCTGCGGCGTGTGTGGGGGTGGGGGAAGCATGCCGGCATCGAGACCGGAGGAGGTGTTTGGGGAGGGAGCCATTATTTCAGGTCTGGCCTTCTCCCAGAGCTGTTGGAAGAGCAGCGACATGGAGTCCAGCTTTCCCATGTCAGCAGCCCCTCTCCCAAGCCTTCGTGCAGGGATCATATTGTGTGGCCTCCTGAACAACCCAAGTGTAGACCCTGTCTTTCTCCAGCAGAGTCCACGAGGTATCTGAAAGAGGGAGGGCTTCTGTTTTTCTCCCCTCTATAATGTCTACTGGAAAATAAGTAGATTGGAAGGGAGAGCATTTTGCTAGCCTCTTCGGAGAATGCAAACAGCTAGTCTTAACTGTCACGTGTGCCTGCTAATGAATGCTTGCAGGTGTGAAGTTACCATCTAAACTTAGAGGGCGACCATATGGTTGGAGTCTAGCAATTATAAATGACTGTGAGTGTGGATTCACTTTCTTCTCTATTAATCATTCATTATTTCTCAGTTTGGGTTTCTTCCCTTCTTCATTCGGTCTGCTGCCTCATTAAGGGCTCTGGTAGTTTCGTTCCATTCCAAACCTAATTAGCAGCCAAATTTCTGGACGACTTGAGATTATGACTCCCTTAGAGGCGTGGCTGGACGGTTGTCATGATTGGCCTGGCCTTCCTTGGTGATCTCAAGGCAGAGGAAGCAACCAAGATGGGGTCAGGTCCCAAGAAGCCACCTCTTCTAAACCCCTAAACTCTTTTCTCTCCCTCAAACCTACCATGTTCCCAGCATTTCAAAATAGCCCCTGCTTCTGGCCAATGAAGGGGTTTTTGTGTATCCTGGACTTTATTTTTAAAAAATCAAACAAACTTGGCCAGGTTGTAGTTTTGGTCCCTCAATCCCAGACGTGGGCCTCTCTTTCAAGTTAGAGCATCAGCCAGGTGCCTGCCTCGTGGCCCCAGCCTTCCATTGGAGACGAGGTCCATATTTTTTCTCTCTTCTCTTTCTCCCCCCACCCCCAGCCAATGGGCCTAGTCCAGAGGCAAATCACTCGCTTAGCATTTCTAGTTCAGCTGGCTGCATCTCCTCAGTAGGCACCAGTTCTCTTGTCCATCTTTCCCAGAGTTTCTGAGTAACTCCTCTGGGCCTGTTTGTAGAGGAGTAAGAACTGGGTCAAGCGCCATAGTTTCTCCTCAGAGACCCCCATTTCATTCTCTTGTGACTGCCGTTTTGAGGACTGACAAGTAGAAGCTCTCCCTCCTCCCCTCCTCCACGGCCCTCTCGTGTTTCTTCCACCCCTCACAGATCAGGCAACATCCCCCTACCTTCCATTTCCTCTCCAACCCAAGATTGGGCAAGGAGCTGCTGCTGGTCTGTCAGTTCTCTGAATTCATTTTTCCTCTCTTGTCCTTCCTTTCTTTCTCAGGGAGGGAGCTGCTGCTTCCTTGGTCCACCGCCACCCAGGTTTTTGGGTGGATCACTGTGCCTTTTGTCTGCCCTGGAAATTTCCTGCATAATCATTTCCAGATTAGTATCTATAGCATGGCCAGGACCGGGGAATGGCCTGGGAAATCCTAAGCAATGAGCCCCCTCCTTGCTGGCCCATTTCTGGGCTGCAGGTGCTCTGGGAGGTGGGGAGGAGAAAAGGGGAACGTTTCTCACAGGCAGTTTAAGGGAGAAAAAGGGAGATGCACTTTCATGCCTAATGGGGTTCTCATCTGCCTAGATAGAGGGAAGAATGGAGGTGGTGGGGTTGGTGGATGGGGGAATGGATTACAAAAAAAAACAACATCCAGGACAGAAGTGCAATTAGAAAATAGAAGATCAAAACGTCTTGGTGAGCTGAAGACAGAAAAGCCCCCTGAAAATTTTCATTCTAGAAAAATTAGTCTGAAGGAGAACAGTCACTAGAAAAAGGCTGAGGAAGTGAGAAAGTCAAATCTAGAAAGGAAGAGAGAACAGAGCAAAAGGCCTGGTCTAGAGTAAGGGAATTCTTTATACTGTCTTCTAGGCCACTTGTGTGACTTGATTTTAGGTCCTGAGGTCAGAACCAACTCGAACCTCTTGGCACCGTGATCCTTTGAAAATCGGGGCCCTGTTGGAAATATCCCTAGGTTCCCTCTAACATGGAAGGACTTTGGAGCATTGGCATCTAGTTGGAGTTTTTCCCCTTCCGGTGGATGCCAGCATGGCCCTTCCCAAATTTCAGATGTTGCCCATGCCAGTGCTCAGCATCTCCTGGGCTGAATTTTAAGCAGTGCACATGTGTTTCCCTCCCCAACCCCCCCACCGTCACCCAAAAAGCTGTGTCCCCACTCTTGCTGCAGAAGCAGGACATGATCGGTCAACCCGTATTCCTGTTCTCTCGAGGCAGAGGGTTTCACTTGGAAGGTTAAGAAGTCTCCAGCCTCCTCGCTTGGCCGGGAGTCACAGGGCCAGGGTCTCCCTCTGGCCTTTCTCCCAAAAGCCTGTGCTCCCCAGTGCCAAAAGGTATTCTATATTTGCCCATCTAGGTCCCACCGGAAAAGGAGCCAGCCAAGGAGGCACAAGACGGAAGACCAGAAGTCACTGAGGGAGGTCATCGTGACAGAGACGGTCCCAGAGGAGGACAAGGGAGAAGAGGAGGAGACCAAGCAGGGGCCGCCCCCAGAGGAGGAGGAGGAGCGGCGAAAAGTGGCAGAGGGTGGAGAAGGTAAGGCCACTTTCAGGGACAATAGGCAGCCTTTGGGTCAGGGAAGGGATGCTGAGGGTTTGTGGTGTGTGCACGTGTGTGTCGGGGGATGAGGGGAGTGGTTCCTGCCATGAAAAACCCCAGCTGTTTACCGAAGCTGGAGACGCTCCCTCTCTCTCGCTTGCAGACTCCAACTGAAATAGTTTTTCTGGCTAGACTGGAAGCCGAGCTGGAGCTAGTGAAGTTTTAGGAAAAACGTACATTTCGGAAAGAATGTTTTTAAGAACCGTTTCCTGAAGCCACAGATGCATACACTTGCTCCATCCCCCTCTCTAGAGTAATGGTCAATGTCCCTGGCCTGTGGGAAACGTGGGGGCCTCTGGTCCCTGGCCCACCTGGTAGCTAGCCCTGGCCAGGTCCTTCTGCCAGAGGGCGGGTTTTCCGACACATGAGCCAGGAATTTCCTCCTCCCTGGAGCTTGGCCCCCAGCGCTGGAGAGCGAGTCTGTTTGCGTGTCCGGTCCCCGGTTTCCCTGTGGCACAGCTTTGGGTTTAGCTTGGAATGGATTCCTCAGGCCTCTCATCCTCTGAATTGGAGCTTGTGTTGGAATCTCTCTGTCTGATGAGTCAATTATGCCAGAGGCCGGGAAAGTGTCCTTTCCCCCTCCTGAGGCGGGGCTTGAAGAGTTCGGCTGTTGAGCACGAAATGGCAAGAAGGCCAGGGGAGCAGTGGCCCTTTCTTTCTGTCATATTCACTGCTGAAACTCCTAGCTCATGTAGAGATTTAGCAGCCTGTACTGGTGGGCTAGTGAGCCTGAAGTTGGGGTCTCTAAAGAACGGAAGTAGGCATGTTGGGGCCAGATTTGTGAGCAGTTAAATGAGGGAGGGATTATCAAATTGGTTCTAGCTAGATGGTTTTTAAATTGCAACCTTAATGAAAGGAGGCCTAAATTTGAGTTCCCTCCCTGCAGCTATTCCTTCTTGCTAAAAGCATTTGAACCCTGAATAAAATGGCTCATGGGTTTTCACGATCCCCATCCCCGTTCTCATGGTTTGCATGATTCTTCCAGGACAAAGTTCCTGCCTTCCCTGGGGCTGTTAGTTGCCTCTCCTCTCGCCCTTCCCCTGCCAGCTTTGACTGGGAGATAACCAGGTCCGGGTGGGGTATGTGCCTTTTAAATGGGATCGCAAATAGGGGCCAGCCACTGAAGCTTGGAGGAGGCAGATGAAAAACAAAACAGTAGGAAGTGCTTCTTCACCTCACTGGGGGTGATGATGATGGGGTGTGTGTGTTAGGTGGGGTGAATACTTGGAATTTGTTCCCATGGGAAGTTTCTCAGCTGAAATTTTCAGCTGGGTCAAGAGGGTGGTCAGATCATTTCGGGCACAAACAGTCCCTGATGGGTCATTAGAAGGGAAGTTCAGTGTGTCGGACGTTTGATCGACTCCCCACCATGAGGGAATAATAGTAATAATAATTGTGGTATTTGTTAAGTACTTACTATGTGTCAAACACTGTACTAAGCGCTGGAGTGGATACAAACAAATCGGGTTCAACACAGTCCCTGTTCCATGTTGAGCTCACAGTCTCAATTCCCATTTTGCCGATGAGGTAACTGAGGCACAGAGAAGTGAATTGACCTGACCATGGTCACACAGCAGATATGTGGTGGAGCTGAGATTAGAACCCATGACCTTTTGACTGCCAGGCCCATGCTCGATCCTCTACACCATCCTGTTTCTCATGCTTGTCCAGTAGGAAGACCGTGCTCGGTTTCCTCCAGGCATCCTGCTGCCGCCGTCCGAGACAGAGCCCCGAACTGTTTGGATCGTCGTGGGGCTGAGCAGGCTGGTCTGGCTCATGCCTGGGGGAGGACGGGGGCAATAAATGATGCTCTGGTGTCAGATGAATCACAGTGGGAGGGACTTGAGCCCTTTTGGGCTATCAAATCGAATATCACCCAGGGCCCCCAGAGGCTTCTGGGAGCTTGCTCAGTAATCAGTATCAATCAATCAATGGTATTTATTGAACTTTTACTATGGGCAGAGCACTGTACTAAGCACTTGGGATAGTACAATGCAACAGAATGCTTACAGTGTAGAGTAGCTTCTGTGTAGAAGAGAGAATCACTTTGGGCATCGAGTGGGTCTTATGCTATCTGGCAGGTTTGGGGAAGTGTTGGCTATTAACCGGGGAGATTTTTAAGGATTTCTCCCAGAGATATTTTACAGCATTTTCTTTTCCCCTTTTGTGACTAAGCCTCATATTGCTAATTTACCACTCAAGTGTTAATGCATTCAGGACTTGGAAGGAGGCTGCTCCCTGAGTAGGAAGAAGGTGAGAGCTCTCCATCTTGGCTTCGTCTCCGTCATGGACTATATTTGGCAGGGTGGCGGAGAGACATGCTTAGATTATTCTTCCCAGCTCTTGAGCCCCCTTGAGTCCAGGGACCAGGCCTGTAGGTCCTCGGCGTATTTTTCCCCCAGCGCTCAGTACGGTGCTTTGCACAGAGTAAGCGTTAAATAACTTACTATTGCCATTTCTTCTTGATGCATCGGGTCCCTCAGAGATGTGGGAACAGTGATACCGGGCCCAGGGCGTGGCTTTCACCAAAGCGATGGCCAGCAGCGTTGGTTGCTTCTCAGCAACTGGTCTTGTGACCCAATCATGACTCCTTGAGCCGGGCCAACCCGGCTCAGGCGCGCAGGTCCACCCGGCCCCAGACTCTGTGTCAGAAACGGGCCCGGGACACTCAGAGGAAATGTGTGACGGTGGCTCTCCTGGAGGCCTGTCCTCATGGTTCCCCGTGGACCCATCCGGCACCCCACACTTTCCCTTTCCATCCCTCCTAACGTCTCTCCCGCTACCTCTTTGTGGGTGTCTCTTTTTCTCTCTCTCCCTCATGAGATCTTTGGGCCCAGGCTGCTTCTAACAACAGCACCAGAATGCTTGGAAAGACTGTGTGACGGTCACCCTCCTGGACCCCTGGCTCCAACACTGCTAAAAGTTTCCCCCCCTGCATCTTTAACTTTTTCTCTAGCGATCCATTTTGGACTTCTTGGGCAGGAATCTACCTACCTCACCCCCAATAAAGCATGGGCCTGGAAGTCAAAAGGGCCTGGGTTCTAGTCCCAGCTCTGCCACTTGTCTGCTGTGTGACCTTGGACAAGTCGCTTCATTTATCCGTGCCTCAGTTCCCTCATCTGTAGAATGGAGACTAAGAGTATGAGCCTTATGTGGGGCAGGGACTGTGTCCAACCTGATTTGCTTGTATCCACCCCAGTGCTTAGAATGTAGTAAGTGCTTAACGAATGCCACAATTATTTTTATTATTCCTGTTTTATTCCTGGATAACTTCCCCTGGCATCTCATTCCGTGTTCTTCCCAAATGGGTGAATGAATAGGCCCAATTTCACTGCTTTTATTGTGCTATTGCTGCTGGTGGGGAGGACCCCTGAGAGCAACCGAGGCCCCTCCCACCTTTAGTTGGGGTGGGGTCTGAGGCTGTGACTGTTCTTTCTAGCTCCTGGGTAGAAATGGTAGGCAAAGTCCTGTCTTTGTGACCTCACTGATGGAAAAATCCAGTCCACAGGGGTCAGGTGGGCTTCCTTGCAGGAAGTACGAATTGTGATTTACTGAGTCCCTGTAGGTGCAGAGGGGGTCAGGGGGTGATTGCACACATGTACTTACACATTCCATGCTTTAAAACCATTCTGTGATTTAGTCTTTCAATGGGAATTTATAAAAAGAAAAACCCTCACAATTTTACAGGCAACTCTTGGTCCCTTTTTTAAAAAGGAATAGCTTTGTAAGAATTACTCATTTATTTGGTAACTGACTCCATCTGTTGTCACACTCCTGAGTACTGTGTCAGGTAATTGCTGAACCAGAGCTAACTGAGGAATTATCCTGAAATGGATGTTTTTAAGTGCTGTTCAAATTGGAGATTTTTATTTTAGTTAATTGTTAAAACATGGAAAAAGTCAACCAGGAGGCAAATCAATGAGGAGCTGAAAGGAGTGCGTCTCTGCAAGAAATTCAAGATTAGCTCTTTTGTGAAGTAGACAAGCTGTGTTTTTTTTTAAGAGGGCCACTTTCCAAAGCAAATTTATTGTTCTCTTCTTCCAAACTTTGAAACAAGTATAAAGAACGGTATTCATCCCTCCTCATTAAAGGGAGCCATTGCCAAGTAAATGTTGCTTAGGGAATGGAAGGTTTGGGAGTGTGGGGGGTGGGGTTTTTTTCCTTGTTCCCCCCCTTTCTCCCTCCCATCAGGGCAAAGGAACAGTCAGAGACATCTACTCTCCAGCAGTTTCTTGTGATCACCTGCCATTTTACAGAGAGGGCAGTTCAAATCTGGAACCCTCAAGGCTGGAAGGACTATTTTGAGCCTTAAGGGTTTAGCTAAAAGTGTTCTGAGGCATTCCTCTTGGAAAGCCTTTGTGTAGTGCCTTGAGTACTTTGAAAGCAAGGTGCTATAGAAATGTAATAGATGAAATGAATAAATAAAGGATCGTACTTTGGGGCCATCTGAGAAAGAGTGGCCAAAGTGACATTATGGAAACTAAGTTAACCTTTTAAACCAGTTTCTACTCTTGCTTTAAAATGGGCCTTTTATTATTTTTTTAAAACCATAGGCTCTAAATAGTTTTTCTGGTGCTTAATGTTTATTTAAAAAATAGCAAGCCCTTCGAGGCCAAATGTATTTTGACAAGCAGTGTGGCTCAGTGGAAAGAGCGCGGGCTGGGGACTCAGAGATCATGGGTTCTAATCCCGGCTCCGATGCTTGTCAGCTGTGTGACTTTGAGCAAGTCACTTCACTTCTCTGTGCCTCAGTTCCCTCAACTGTAAAATGGGGAATAAGACTGTGAGCCCCACGTGGGATAACCTGATCACCTTGTGTCCTCCCCAGCGCTTAGAACAGTGCTTTGCACATGGTAAGCACTTAACAAATGCCATCATTATTATTAATCAGGTAGACTGCCGGTTTGACTTGGGCCTTGGGATCTCTTTATCTGCACAAGGGTCTTCCTGAGGGAGGGGGTGGAGGCTCCAGAGATGCTTGAGAGGTTTCAAATTGGACTGATCGGTGCCCCAGAGGCAGTTTTGCACGGTGGAGTCCTGCCCAAACTGATTCAGAATGTGCAGGGCCCAGGGAGGAAGCCATCTAGGCAGTGTGCCTTGTTTGGTGGTGTATCTAATGTTTGGCATAGCAAGGATAACCTCCTCCTACCGTCCACTCCCTTCTTTCCGTGAATCTGCCAATCAGTCATTCAGTGGTATTTATTGAGGGTTGATTTGCTCCCCCATTAGACTGTAAGCTCGTTGTGGGCAGGCAATATGCCTGCCATCTCTGTTGTATTCTCCCAACTCTTACTACAATGCTCTACCCACAGTAAGTGCTCAATAAATACTTTGGTGGATTGACCACTCTAATCCCGGCTCTGCCACCTGTCTGCTGTGTGACCTTGGGCAAGTCACTTCACTTCTCTATGCCTTAGTTACCTCACCTGTAAAATGGAGATTGAGACTGTGAGCCTTAAGTGGGACAAGGACTGTGTCCAACCGAATTTGCTTGGATCAACCCCGGCTCTTAGTACAGTGCTTGGCACGTAGTAAGCACTTAACTAAGTACAATACAACAGAGTTGGCAGACACATCCCCTGCCCAAAAGAAGCACCTCCAGGGAACAGTCTTTGTTCTGGCCCCCTGCCGTGACTCTCCCCTTGCTTGACATTCTGTGACCTGCCCCCACCAGGGGAAAACAGGGAATAGGCCAAACAGCAACTGCCTTTCCCTCTTTCCCTTTGCATCTCAGGGCGGCGGGCTGTCGGGACCATTGTCACCAGTATGGATTGGGCATTACTTTGGCTGAAGCACTGGATTAGGTCCCTGGGGGTATCTCTGCAGGTGGGAAGAGTAAAAGATGTTATTCCCTGGGCCCTTGAGCTTACAGTCTCATGGAGGGGTGGGGAAGACAATAATTGTGGCAGTTAATAATAATGTTGGTATTTGTTAAGCGCTTACTTTGTGCAGAGCACTGTTCTAAGCGCTGGAGGAGATACAGAGTAATCAGGTTGTCCCAGGTGAGGGTCACAGTTAATCCCCATTTTACAGATGAGGTAACTGAGGCACAGAGAAGTGAAGTGACTTGCCCACAGTCACACAGCTGACAAGTGGCAGAGCAGAGATTCGAACCCATGACCTCTGACTCGTAAGACTGGGCTCTTTCCACTGAGCCACGCTGCTTCTCTAAGCAGTGTGGTTAAGCACTTCCTATGTGCCAAGCACTGTACTGAGCACTGGGCCAGAGCCAAGACAATCAGGTGAGACACAGTCCCTGTCCCACATGGGACACCCAATCTAAGTGGAAGGGAGAACGGGTATTAAATCCTCCTTTTCCAGATGAGGAAACTGAGGCACCAAGAAGTGAAGCAACTGTCCCAAGGTCACCCAGCAGACAGTTGGCAGAGCTGGGATGAGAACCCAGGTCCTTTTCCTCCCAGGCCCCAATTCTGTCCTCTAGGCCTTGCCTGCTTCCCGATAGCTATAAGTGGATGAATAGGCTATCGTTAAAAATGAGTAAATTCATTTTTTCATTCAGTCGTATTTATTGAGCGCTTACTGTGTGCGGAGCACTGTACTAAGCGCTTGGAAAGTACAATTCAGCAACAGAGAGAGACACTCCCTGCCCACAACGGGCTCACAGTCTAGAAGGAGGGAGACAGATATCAGAACAAGTAAACAGGCATCAATAGCATCAATATTAAATGAATAGAATTATAGATATATGTACATCATTAATATAAATAGAATTATATGTTCAAACATACACAAGTGCTGTGGGGCTGGGAGGGGGGTAGAGCAAAGGGAGTGAGCCACAAATGAATCATTAAAAGTCGATACAGATTCATTCATGAGCACCTAAGGAGCCGAAAGGTTGGTTTGACCGGAGTGGCGGGGGCTAATCAGGAAAGGTCTCCAGAAGGAGGTGGCTATTTAGGAAGGCTTTGAAGGAGAAGAAGAGATGTGGACTGGAATTGGGGGGGTATTCCAGTAAAAGGGGAAGACAGGTGCAGTGGGTTGTTGAGGGAGGGTTAGGTTGAGAAGTTTGGCTTGGGAGGAGTGAAGAATGCGAGATGGGTGTGTCCCAGGAAAAGGGAGTGGATAGGCAGGATGGAGAAGTTTAGTGGAGAACCTTAAAGCTGATAGTTGGGGGGGGGGTTGGGTTTTTGGGGTTTTTTTTTGAGAAGCAATGGGGGATCTGCTGGAAGTTGTGGAAGACGGTTGTGGCGTGCTCATAGCCCCCTTTAGATTGGGTGACCTCCTCATAATGGAGGAAGGGAATCGCGAAGAGAAATGCAGTCTTCTAACTGAACCCTGCCCCCATTTTAAAGCAGAATCAATCTTCTCCTACACCTGTCCTTTCATCAGATCTTTGAGTTTTGCCATCTCTTCTTACCCAGGTCCGTGATCTGCAGGTGCCTGCTAGGCCTGTTATCTGAACCAGGTCTGTCTCGGGTAGCTTTCCCCAAGCGAAAAAAAAAAAAAAAAGGATCTAGGACAGTTGAACACACTTGGCCGTGTTGTGTCCAGTTAGGCAAACCTTGTTTGGTGGGGTCATTTGAAATGTCCCAGCCTGGAACTAACCTCAGACTTAAGTAGTTAGGCCAATTCCTTTTCAGCTATTCCTGTCTTACACCAGAGAGTACAGTAAAGGAGTGTCCAAAGTCAGAGATATGGAAAAGCCCATGGTAAAGAGGAAAATTAATCACCTGGTGCCACGGGCTTTATCTTCACCTGCCTGGTCTGTTTTGGGAGCAGGCTGGAGGGTGCTTTTGGACTCGTGTTGGCCCGGAAAATCATCCCCTCTAGTTCTTTTCCTCTTGTTGAGTGCTTTCTGTTTGCCCCTTGAAGCTCAGGAGCTTTTTGACCCTGTCTGCCCTCACCCCCAGCCCCAAGAACAGAGGAAGAAGACAAATGGTCACTTCTTCTGAGAGCACACGCAAACCACTCTGGGAGAAAACTTGGCCAGAGACTTGACCAAAACTGAGATCGGATGATCTCCTATTTTAATTGAACAACACCGGGACAGCTTGTCATCGGGAATACCAAAACCACCCTAAGGAAACACTTATTTACCCAGCAGGAGGTAGATGAGCACATGGAATTTGTTCCCACTGGAAGCTGTGCAGTTCGGACTGTCCGAGCAGGGACGAGAGGGCTTTGTATCGATTCATGGACAAGTGATCCACGCTAGATTACATTCATTCAATCGTATTTATTGAGCATTTACTATGTGCAGAGCACTGTACTAAGCGCTTGGAATGTACAATTCTGAAGCAGCCTGGCCTAGTGGAAAGAGTCCGGGCCTAGGAGTCAGAGGACCTGGGTTCTAATCCCAGCTCTGCCAGTTGCCTGCTGTGAGACCTTGGGCTAGTCACTTCACTTTTCTGGGCCTCAGTTTCCTCATCTGTAAAAAGGGGGATTCAGTGCCTGTTGTCCCTCTTACTTAGGCTGTGAAGCCCCATGTGGGACAGGGACTGTAACAATAACAATAATGATTGTGGTATTCATCAAGTGCTTCCTATGTGCCAGGCACTCTACTAGATGCAGACTAATCGGGTTGGACACAGTCCCTGTCCCACATAAGGCTCACAGTCTCAATCCCCATTCTACAGCTGAGGTTACTGAGGCACAGAGAAGTTAAGTGCCTTGCCCAAGGTCTCACAGCGGACAAGTGGTGGAGCTGCGATTAGACCCAAGTCCTTCTGACTCCCAGACCCGTGCTCTATCCACTAGACCATGCTGCTTCCCGACTATGTGGGGACTGTTTCGGACTGTGTCCGACCGGATTAAGTTGTATCTACCCCAGAACTTAGAACAGTGTTCGACATGTAGTAAATGCTGAACTAATACCTTATTAATAAAGTTAGGAAGCACTAGATGGGTTAGAAGCTCTGTATGGGCCATTGTCCTCTTTATAGTCTAGCACCTAGAGAGGGTTTAGTGCCAGGAACCACGTAATAATGGGGTTACTGTTGTTCCCAGAAGAATTCCTTTCTACGCTTACGAGTGACCAGGATTCCTGGGCTAGTCTCCCTCCCTCCTTCCCTGAGCTTCTCCAGCCTCCCCCTCAGGACCCTTTCACATGCAGGTTCAGCAGCTGATGACTGGGAACCGTCCCCTCCCAGAGATGCCTTTCCCAAAAGCATCTGGTGCTCAGACACCCAGCGAGGAAGAACGGGCCAAGGTTTCTTTCCCAGCTCACTGAGGGGCAGGGAGAAGCTGGGCAGTGGGGCGGTGGGTTTTAAGACACATGCAAAGCCAGGTCTCCCTCACAGGGACCTGCCCCTCGGCTGGGGTCTGGGCCTGGGCTGCTCTTACCCGGCAGAAAGTACCGCTTAATCCCAGTCCTAGGCCAAGAGAGCCTTTCACCATCTCGATCCCTTAGGGAAAGTTTGAAGCCAAGAGCCCCCACCGTTTCAAAAGTCGGCGGAGAAGGCGGGGGACGAGGCCGGCCTCTTATTCTCTGTTTTAGTTTTCTCAGTGAATTCTCCGAGTGTATAGAGAGGAAATATGATCTGTTGTGGGTGACCGGGGAGAAATCCAATTTGACTTTCATTCAATATGTTTGTTTCTCTAAGGAAATCCAATATTCCTTTCTCCACGATGGTACAAAACCGTTTATCTGAAGGGCCCCTTATACCAGTACAACAGTCACCAGTTGGACTCGCCCTAGTGCCATCTTTATAAATTAGTATAAATCAGGCCCTCCCTACTGAGCCTTCTGGGAAATGCTCAGGTTCAGACATCAGCCCAAATGACTTCAGCAGGAATTCTAACAACTTCATCTTGCTGTGGGTTTAATCGTTTTCCAGAGAGTATCGTGTTATTGTGTTTCAGTTTATCTGATTTTCTGCAGTGTGGGAAGCGCTACTTTGGAGCCTGGAGTTGGTCTGTAAATCTTCATTATTAGGATAACACTCCCCTCTGTATGGCCCTTCCCCGTCCCGTCTCATTAAGGGGGGAGATGACCTTTTGCTGCAGGGAGCCATCCAGCTCGAGCATCTGTAGGTGAACAATCTCTTCGGCAACAAATTGAGGGCCAGCATCTGTCTGTGGAACATCTATTATTTACTTTCCTTTGAGTGGACTGATAACTTTATTCATGAAGCGCAGAGAGGGACGGGAAGGGGAGCGGAGCTCACTGCAGAGGCGGTGAGGGGAACTGGCAGACACACAGCTCCCTCCCTCGCCCCAGGTCCGGAGGAATTTTCACTATGGCTTTTGGGGAATGCGCTGAGCCAAATTGGCCTGGTTATTTTGGCGGTTCAGTAGACAGGGAGTTTGAGGGAGTTAAATGGTGGAGGGTGAGGGAAGGGGGGAGAGAAACATCTCCCCCCTCCCCCCCCCCCCCAACCCTCCTCTGTTTTATGGATGGTACTCTGTCGCTCTAGAAAAATATTGAGGCCTCCGTCTCCCAGAGGAAGTCGTGGGCTGCCACTGATGCTTAAGGATGTCGACATCACGCAGATCAAATGTGTGCTGGTTGCAACCGAGAAAGGGGGGATCAGGGAGACCAGAGAGCAGCATCCCGGGTTCCGTTCGGGACTTGATTCATGCTTTTCAGGCTGGTCTGGAAAGACCTTGTGGCCGATGATGTGGGGTGCTTTGGAGGGAGGGGGAATGATGGTGGTTTGTCCTGTCTTTCACTGGGGTGTTGGGGGAGGGGAGAGAGAGTGTGCGTGTGTGTGCGCACGTGCGTGTTTGTTGGGGGGGTGGGGCTGGCAGCGGGGCATTGTGGAACTGTAGGCCACTTGTCTGCTATGTGATCCTGGGCAAGTCACTTCACTTCTCTGGGCCTGAATTCCCTAATCTGTAAAATAGGGATTAAGACTGTGAGCCCCATATGGGTTAGGGACTGTGTCTAACCCAGTTACCTTGTATCTGCCCATCGCTTAGAACAGTGCCTGGCACATAGCATTTAACAAATACCATTACTGTTGTTGTTGTTGTTGTTGTTGTTATGCCAGGGAAGAGTCTGACCTCTACACCCTGTACTGGGTTCTGCTGGGACTCAGTCCTTCAACCTGTTTTCAATCAGTGATATTTATTGAGTGCTTACTGTATGCAGAGCACTCTGCTAGGCGCTTGGGAGAGTCCATTGGGCATGTTCCCTGCCCACAAGGAGCTTACAGTTCTCGAGGGGAAAGCTGCTGGAGGGTTTCATTCATTCAATAGTATCTATTGAGCGCTTACTATGTGCCAGATACTCTACTATGTGCAGAGCACTGTACTAAGCGCTTGGAATGTACAATTCAGCAACAGAAAGAGACAATCCCTGCCCAGTGACGGGCTCGCAGTCTAAACGGCTGTTTCCCGACAGCCAAGGCCCCACTGGAAACGCCAACGAATCGGGAGTTCCGTGGCGCCTAGGGCGGGATGATGAGGCAGGTGCATTTTCTCTCCCCTCTCTCTGACTGCCAGTCTTGGCCCCTTAACCCCCCCAAGGCCCAAACCTGTCTATTATCTGGGCCGATTCCTCACCAGGCCGGGGAGGGGGCGGTCGCAGGAGCCATTGGCCTCATTCTGGGCTTACCGCCTGAGAATAAACACTCATCTCGTTTATATCAGATCGAGGCCGGCCTTCGTGTACCCAGATGAAAGTAATTCTCTGGCTCCCCTCCCTTTTCCTTTCCCTGCCACCCACCAATAAATAATCTCCTGACTCTGGCACCCCCACAAGTAAATCATCTCCTGGCCACAAGGCCTCTCGAGCCGGTGAAGGTTGAACTACGATCTAAAAGGGAGCCCGTCCTTGGGGACCCGCCCTGTTTCCGGGCCAAGTTTGTATGGAGGGGGCAGGCGAGGAGGTGGTCTGAGTCCTGGCATTTGGCACCTTCCCCCCACCCCGCACCCCCCGCACCGCTGAAGGTAATCTTGACTTCTCTGCCTATAAGGAGATGGTAGCTGTTTGCTTCCATGCACATCTGGAAGTCAGGCACGTGGATAAGAATGTCAGACCCTAGCAAGGCCGTTACAGTGGCAGCTTTGGGGTCGGCCCGGGCCGGGACACCGTCCGTTGCGGCGGAGGGACGCCGAGAGGAACGTGGGGTGACGGCGGCCCTCCTTGGATCCCCGTCCTCATGGTTAGTCATGGGCCACCCCACGCCCCTCACTTAGCCCAGGTGAAGAGTTTGGGCTATTTCTTGTAGCCCTTGGGCGGTAAGTATTTTCAGGTCCGCATCCTCCCAGGGGGAAGGATCGATTCAGACTCGTAACGAAACTTTCTATCTCTCGGACCAGGGGACGCCCAGACCAAGACTCGCCCCTCCAAAACCAAGAGTGACAAAAAGAAGAGGCAACACCAGCAGCAGCAGCAGCAGCAGCAGCAGCAGCATCACCCCCCTGAGCCACCGCCGCCACGCCCGGAGGAGGAGACCCCTCCACCAGCACCCCCGGCTCTTGATCCCCCCGTGCTGGTGCCAGCCACCACCGCCTCGGCCGAGGATCCCCCCTCGGCCCCCCTCAATGTGGTCCTCCCTTCCGAGGGGCCCAGCGAAGAGGATGACTTCAAGCCTCGCCCCATCATTCCCATGCTCTACGTCGTCCCCCAGTCCAAGAAAGTGGTCTTTGACAAAGAGCGCATGTCTTGCCAGCAGGCATTTGAGCAATTTGCCACGCAGAAGGGCCCGGCGTGGAGAGAGCAGGCTGCCCTTGGGGAGCTTGCCGGGAAGGGGGAAGAGAACGGAGAGGCCGAGAATGCCGAGGTCAGCCCCGAAGCCAGGGAGGAGCAGGTAGGCGATAAACTCACCCAGGCCGGGGAGAACGGGGAGGAATCCGGGCCTGAGCCACCTGGTGGCATAATTGGAATTTCAGGAAAAATTGCATTTGGGAAAAGCCCTGGGCCTCGCTGGTGATTGTCTGCCCCCGGCACCTCCCCAGGCCCTCAGAGGAACAAATAAACTTGCAGAGAGAGGAGCAGTCTGTTTCAGGAGAATGAAGCATTTGGCATAGGCTGGCTCGACTGCCGTACCCTTGCAGGGCAAGGTTTCCGGATTCTTGGCCATCCAGGCCTGGGGCATTTGACTGGCCAGGGGCAGCCGCTTGCAGAATCCTGGTTGAGAGCCACGTTAGCCCATTGCCAAGATGGTGGGATGAGGTGGGGGCTTGTAGACCCTAAGGAATATGGTGCCAGCAGAAGCCAGGATGGGCCCCCTCTTTTCCACCGTCTCTCACGGCCCTCTCCTTGTCTGTGGGCTTGTCTGGTTACAGGCTTCTGCCACATTCTCCAAATTGAAGATGGAGATCAAGAAGAGTCGGCGCCACCCGCTCGGTAAACCACCGACCCGATCCCCACTGTCAGTCGTCAAACAGGACACCTCGAGTGATGACGGTGAGGGCCCAGGGCCAGCGTTGGCTCCAGGGTGTGAGCTTATAGCCAAGCGACCTATTAATAGGGCAGGGCAAGTTGTCCTATCCAGGTGGGGTTGCAAGAGAAAATAGCTTGGCCTTGTGGCGAGAGTCGGGAGACCTGGGTTCCAGTCTTGGCTCTGCCATTTTGCCCGCTTCGGGACCTCGGTCTGGTCACTTGACTTCTTTGGGCCTCGGTTGTTTCCTTTGGAAAATGGGGATGGGATACCTCTCCTCCCTCCCCCGTACACTGGGAGCGCCATGGGGGTACAGGGACCATGCCTGAATTGATTATTCTGGATCTACCCCAGCGCTTAGCACAGTGCTTGGCACATAGTGAACATTTAACAAATGCCACAGTCATCGTTATTATCGGAGTTCAGGGTCTGGACATTCAAGCTGCTCTTCGAAGGTCGGGCCTTTCGCCTTTGTTGTGTTACTGCTATTACTAATGATCACGGTGGTGTTTTAAGTGCTTACTATGAGCCAAGCGTTGTTTTAAGCGCTGGAGTAGATAGCAGGTAATCAGGTCGGTCACAGTCCCTCTCCCCTGCTCACAGTCAAAGCAGGAGGGAGAATAGGTATCGAATGCCCATTCTTCAGATGAGAAGAAACTGAGACCCAGTGAAGTGAAGCAGTGTGGCCTAGTGGAAAGAGCCCGGTCTGGTAGTCAGAAGGCCCTGGGTTCTAATCCCAGCTCTGCCAGTTGCTTGCTGTGTGACTTTGGGCTAGTCACTTAACTTCTCTGTGCCTCGGTTTCTTCAACTGTAAAATAGGGATTCCGTGCGTATTCTCCCCCCTACTTGGACTGTGAACCGCTGTCCTGCATGGGGCTGTGTCCAACCTGTTTAATTTGTACCTACTTCAGCAGTTAGAACAGTGACACATAGCAAGCATTTAACAAATACTATTAAAAAAAAAAAAAGCAAAGTGAGAAGCAGTATTGCCTAGTGGATAGAGCATGGGCCTGGGAGTCGGAGGACCTGGGTTCTAATCCTGGCTCTGCCACTTGTCTACTGTGTGACCTTGGGCAGGTCACTTCACTTCTCTGTGCCTCAGTTCCCTCATTTGTAAAATGGGGATTAAGACTGAGAGTTCCATGTGGGACAGGGACTGTGTCCAATCTGATTAACTTGTATTCATTCATTCAGTCATATTTATTGAGCGCTTACTGTGTGCAGCACACTGTACTAAGCGCTTGAAATGTACAATTCAACAACCCAACAACGGGCTCACAGTCTAAACGTATCTACCCCAGCGCTTAGTATAGGGCCTGGCACATAATAAGCGTATAATAAATATCGTTTAAAAAAAACAAAACGTGACTGGCCCGAGGACCCCCAGCAGGCCAGTGGTGGAGCAGGGATTAGAACCCAGGTCCTGTGACTCCCAGGCCTGAGTTCTCTCCACTAAGCTGTGCTGCTTAACTCAGCAGAGAAAAATGCCTTTTCACCATTCCCACCAGTAGGAATAAGCTAGTCTGGAAGACCTTCCAGCTGCCTGACAGGAGAAAGAAACCAAGAGAACTACCTCAAATTGTTGTTTTGTTTAGAAGAAAAACTTGGTAATAAGCACCAGATTGCTTTGTGCTGGTGGAAGCTCATTAGAGGTTTTCCCAGCGGTCTGACCTCCTGGATTGTGCTCCCAGACCTCGTTCTGTAAGTCTCGAAACCCGGGAATGGCTTTCTGCACAAACACTGCCATTTCCCGTGGGGTTGAGCTGCAAGGCTGTCAGGCAGCCCAATCGGTCGGGGGCCAAGCTGCTTGCTAGCCGGGGACAAGAATGATTTTTTCAGATAAGGAAATAGTCGAGGGCTGGCGGGGCGGGGGCGGGGGCGAGAGAGAACCATGTCCTTTTAATACTCAGGGGGCACAAGGCCAGTCACAGAATTCTGTACTGGAGTTCTCTGAGGCCGTTTACCTCCCTCCATTTAAGTGGCTTTCGGAATCCGTCGGTCAAATGGATAGCCCCCCCCGGCCCCAACCACCCAAAGCCCGAATCCAGTTCGAGGGCTGGAAGAAGGCACCTGATCAGAGAACTACTGCAGTTATCTCCTCTCCCCACCCCCGCCACCCCCCGGTGTTAAATTGCTGGAGTTTATCCACAGACATAGAGCTTGTCTTCTCTTCTTGCACATCCCCGTCGTCCCCCCCCCCCCCCCAAACACACACACACACACACACACACAGACTCCCCTTCCCCTTCGATTGCAGTCTAAGCAAACAAATCTCTGACTCTTCCCCACCTCTACCCCCCAACCCCTGTCTCAAGCAGGAATGGGATGGGGCTGCCGGAGCATTCCGCTTTCTAAGCCCAAGCCAAGAGGCCACTTCTCCTTTGGGGGTGACCCCGAGGTCAGGGCCCCCCAGGAGATGAGAGGGTCACACCTCTTCTCTGCTTCCAGAGTGGGCTCTCCTAGGTCGGAGGTCACAGGGAAGAGGTTTTGGAGAGAGGGGTTGGAGGCCCAGCCCCCCCATCCCTTAATGCCCTGAAACAAGGAGGGAACAAAAGCCATCAGTCGGTCGCTCTGATCCCACTTTGTGTTTCAGAAGAGATTCAGGTTTTGTTCTTCAAGAATGCCCTCCGCCTGGCTAGGAAGCGCCACCGAGGCTTACAGGCCGAGCCACGTCAGGGTATCTCCTCCGGACAGGAAGCACAGGCAATGAGACCCGAGGGAGTGGAGAGAGTGCACTTAGTAATCAAAGCAATTAAATACCCGTTTGGCGACAAGCTGTCAGGGCCAGGAGCGGGGTGGGCTAGGCTGCCTGTGGTTTCCCTGAAGTGGACCCATCGATTGGCAGTTTGAGACTTCCTGCCGACAAAGTCACTTTGAGACGGCCCCAGTGTTCCTGTCGCATCTCCCCGGGCCAGGGGCCTCAGTTTCCCAGAGTCCACTCCTGCAGATGTGCCTGGGGCTCGTCCTGCCCAGCCTTTCCCTTTTAGAGAATAAGCGTGGCTTAGTGGAAAGGGCCCGGGCTTGGGAGTCAGAGGTGTGGGTTCTAATCCCGGCTCCACCATTTGTCTGCTATGAGACCTTGGGTAAGTCGCTTAACTTCTCTGTGCCTCAGTTACCTCGTCTGTTAAGCGTTTACTAAGTGCCAGGCACTTATTCTAAGCGCTGGGGTAGATATCCCAAGGTTATCAGATTGTCCCACGTGGGGCTCACAGTCTTAATCCCCATTTTACAAATGCCATTATTATTGTTATCATCATTATTTCCCGGGAGGCGGGCGTCAAGTGGGCACGATGGGTAGGGGCATGGAGGGGGTTGGCCCGATGCCACGTACTGTAGGCGGGTTTAATGCTGGCAGTTTTATTTCAACCTTATCGAACTGGTCAGAGCCTGGAGTGCAGTCAGGATAGGCTTCCCACCTTCTCAAAGGTGGGTGGGGAGAGTAGGGTTGAAGTGTCTGAGGGGCCGTGTGGCCTAGTGGAAAGAGCGTGTGCCTGGGAGTTAGAGGACTTGGCTTCTCGTTCGGCCCTGCCACGTGCCTTGCCGTGTGACTTTGGGCGAGTCACTTCACTTCTCAGGGCCTCACTTTCCTCATCTGAAATGTGGGAGATGAAACAACCTGTTCTCCCTCTACCCTAGACTGTGAACCCCGTGAGGGACAGGGACTGCGTCTGGCTCGATTTATCTTGGATCTACCCCGGTGTTGAGTATGGCGCTTGGCACATAGCAAATGCTTAACAAGTACCGCAATTATCATTATTATTGTTGTGTCTGAGAAATCTCTACTCCCAGTCCCTGTTATTCTGGCTCTTTTCTCCCTGTCTTTGTGCCACGCCCACCAGTCCCATCTCCCCTACCAAGAAAAAAGATCCCTTCCAGAAGCATGGTGTGACTCTTTCAATGCCAGGTGATATCTGGGAGGAGTCAGGGGTGGAGGGTTGGGACAGGTTGCCTGGGAATGGTGGCCTTCTGCTAAATGGAGGCTATTACCCAGTCCTGGCTGCCTGAAGCCCATGTCAGACTGCCAGGCTCCAGAGGCAGATGGAAATCTCCTTTTGGCCACCCCAAGGAACCTTCTGGGCCATCTCTCCAGGCATGTCAGGAGCAAGGGACCCCCTGTGGTCCCTGCCCCTTGCTGCTTTTTCTTTTGGTGGTCTGCAAGTCTTACCAGTACTAAAGGCTCTCTCCTCCTCTCCCCCTTCCCCCCCACCCTGTCCCCCTCTCTCCCCTCCCTTGATTTTTTCCTCTCCCCTGAAATCCCCCTCTCCCCTCCACTTTTTCTTCTCCCATGCCCTCCCACCCATTGCTCATTTTCTCCAGAAGCGTTTCCTTTCTCCGGGGAGGAAGATGTGAGTGACCCGGAGGCCTTGAAGTCTTTGCTTTCCCTCCAGTGGAAGAACAAAGTGCACAACTTCCAGGCTGAGAGGAAATTCAATGCAGCTGCCGCCCTGACTGAGCCATATTGTGCCGTCTGCACTCTCTTCTGCCCGTACAACCAGGTAATCCCTGACCCTTAGACCCATCAGGTGAGGCCAGCAGAACGGCTGACCACTGGCTTTTTTCGTAGCCTTTCATTTGTCTCTCTGCTTCGGGGATGTTCCCGGCTTCCACTGACTTGAAACAGCCCAAACTATCCTGGGCAGCCTCGTGTATCCGGTTGTACCAGGTCCTGAAAGGCCATTTCCTTTCCCGAACCAAGCGGAGGCCACGACACAGGCTCTGGAAGGCCGCCCCTGACCGAGGAGAGAAGGAACGCTGCCCTCTTGGAGAATTTGCTGGGCTTGGGTTTTTTATTTGTTGGTTGGTTTTGTTTTAAGTGGTATTTGTTAAGTGCTCACTGTGTTTCACACTGATCTAAGCACTGGGGTAGATACAAATCGATCGAGCTGACATGGGGCTCATAGTCTAAGTGAAAGGGAGAACGGGTATTGAATCCCCATTTTACAGTTGAGGAAACTGTGGCGTAGATAAATTAAGTGACTTGCCCCAGGTCTCATAGCAGGCAAGTAGTAGAGCTGGGATTAAAACCCAGGACATTCCTCCTTGACTTGTCTTCTTCACAAGAGCGGGTGAAGAGCACCCAGAACGCTGGCTTTTTCATCTTTTTCATCATCAAGTGGTATTTTGTAGTTTGAGGGAGGCTGTGGGTTGGGAGGGCACCTCTGGACCTATTGTCAGCTTCCCCCTTTTCCTTTGAACCAGGGTTTGAAGCCTGTTTTTAGGCAGAGACCAAGTCCTGGGTTCACGAGAGGATAGGGGAAGATGCCGATCAAGGCACTCAGTCGAGAGAACCGTGTTAAAACACGTGTGCTTGGACCTGGTCCATCACTGGGCATTCACTGAGAAGAGGCCTGGCTGTCTGGGACAGACGCACTCCCTGCCGTCCCATGGTCGAAAGATGCTGCCGGGTTCTAGGAGCCTCGATGTAAGGCACCTAGTTTTCCTACCTGCAGGGACTGTGTGCGGCTAAACTCTTCCAACTCTAAGACCGAGCCGGGCAAGAGGCAGCAGATTCGGGGCACGTGGCTTTGTCGAGCGATGTCTGGCCCTCGAGCGCCTCAACTGCCGTGGCTGCATCTGTAGGCATCCGGGGTTGGAGGAGCAAGACCTAACAGTCTGACACACTAGGGTTAGGAGGTGTGATGGCCGGAAGACATAGATGCCCAGAGCTCCAAATGCCGACCGGCATGGACTGGCATGTGAGGGGGCATTGTCTGTATGCCATCCCCTTCGCCCTGCCACCAGCGGCATACGGTCAGTACCGTAGGAGAGAGGAGGGTTTTGCTTCACCAGTGGAATGTGGCTTTCGCAACTCCCAGGCAGCTCCTCCCAGCTGTTTGTACAGAGGCCTGGCCCATGGGCTCCTCGGCAAACGGACCGTTTCTGTGTGAGTCTTGCCTCTGCCTCCTTCTCAGATCTGAACCTAGGAACGGCACCAGGTGGGCCAGAGCCAGGTCCCACCCGAGGGTTCTGGCTCTTGAAAGAAATGCAGCCTCGTTCCTCCCGCGGGCCCCAAATCTAAGGATTAAAGGAAAAAGCTGCTCGGGGCGGGCGGGGGAGAGAGGTGGGAGCCGCTAAATTGTTGGTGCCAAGGTTTTTTTTGTTGTTGTTTTTTCATCAAATTCCTGATTCGCTACCAAGAACCTTGAAATCTCCTTCCAGAGATTTTGCTTGTTGAAAAAGCAAGAGAGGAGATGCCAAAATTGGGAGGGCGGGGGAACGAGAGGGAAATTTTGCTTTGATTCTCCCGGACCATATGTGGGTCTTGAGCTGCTCCTGAACCCTTGGGAATTCCATCTTAATTTCTTGGGAATCACAGGTTGCTCCCTGGTGGTACTCTGGGGGGAGCGCTGAGCCTTTTCACTCTGCCAGGGATCCATTTCGGGCTTTGCTGCAGTGACTGCACCATGTCGGGTGCATTGCACTAAGCAGGCCTCTTTCCAGGCACCTTGGGAGGAGCCATGACTGACCAAGAAGGGCACACCTTAGCAGTGATGGCTCCTTGTTGGCTAGCGTGCACTAGATGGTCTCTTAAACCCTCCCTCGACCCCACGGCTCCCTCCAGTTATCGTCCCATCTCCTTCTTACCGTTCCTCTCCAGACTCTTCGAGGGAGTTGTTTATACCCACTGTCCCCACTTGCTCTCTTTCAGTTCTCTCCTTGGCCCCCTCCAGTCTGGCTTCCTCCCCCTTCACTCCACGTAAACAGCCCTCTCTACGGTCAGCAGAGACCTTATTCTTGCCAGATCTGACGGCCTCTACTCCATCCTAATCCTCCTAGAATTCTCAGCAGCCTTAGATTCTGGGGACCGCCCCCTTTTTCTTGGAACATTATCTAACCTCAGCTTCCCTCCCACTCTCCTCTCCTGGTTCTATTTCTCTGACTGCTCCTTCTCAGTCTCTCTTGCACAGATCGATAGATATGTACATCAGTGTCGTGGGACTGAGGGTGGAGTAAGCCGGGGAAAAGAGGGTTTAATCGGGGAAGGCCTTTTAGAGAAATGATTGGGGCGGCAGAGTGAAGTATGGACTGGAGAGCGGAGAGACAGGAGGCAGGGAGGTCGGTGAGGAGGCAGTTGTGGGAGTCATGGCGGGCTAGGATAAGTGCTTGAATCAACATGGTAGCAGATTGGATAGAGGGGAAAGGGTGGATTTTAGCAATATTGTCAAGATAGAGGGCCAAGGGAAGACTTGGCCAGGCACTAATTAACTCTTCTCCTTTAAGCCCTCCCAGGCAGACAAAGAGGGGTCCCAAGCTTCCACTGCAGAGGGCTCCTCCTTACTCCAGCTCTCCAAGTGTGGCCAGAAGACCAAGCCCCTGATCCCTGAGATGTGCTTTACCTCAAGTGGCGAAAACATAGAGCCTCTTCCTGCCAACTCGTACATCGGTGAAGATGGAACGAGTTTCCTGATTTCCTGCTCCAAGTGCTACCTGCAGGTCCATGCGAGTGAGTCGAGGCCTCCCTGAAGGGTCTGGGTTCTGGTGGGAGTCAGGGGGCGGGGGAACAGGATGAAAACCCCGGCTATCTCTCAAATGGCCCTTGGCTCCCCCCCCCCCCCCCACTGGGATTCGCTAGGGGTTTGGAAAAGCCTTCCGAGAGAAGGCGCCAGAGGTCTAGTCACCCATCACCTCTTGCTTCTTGGGTTCTCTGCGGGGAACCCAACTCTGCAGTCACCCTGATTCTGAGTCTCCAACTTTCCCTTTGGGAGGGAAGGTCTACAGTTGGATGTTGCCCTGGGCCCCCTCTCCCCTTTTCCTTCTGGTAATCTGTGGCTTCCTCCCTAGTTTGAGGGTGAGCCCTTGGAGGCTGAGAGGGGTCTGGAGCAGCCCGGTGGCCAGCGAAGGGGGGGCTGGGCGAGGGAGCGGGAGAAAAGGATGATTGGTCAGAAGGAAAATGCAGGAGCGGTCGGGGAAAAAAAGCAAAGCCTCGGGGGTGCCAATTAAAGGTCCACAAAGATCACCCAGCAGCACGGGGAGGGGAGGCGGACCCAGATGGCAGAGCGAGTCGCCTTCCGTTTCCAAATCCGTCTTGGAAAACGTCCCCCGTTAGAAACCCAAGGGCAAAATTGTGTAACTGCCTAAATTCCAGCAGATCGGGCCTAGAATGTTTCCAGTTGGAGATTGGGCCCCTGTGGAGACAGCATCTATTAGAAGACAGCCCATTCTTTTATTGGGAACTTTTCTCTGCCTGACATACCTATTACAGGCCTGCCTCCACCAGCTCTTCTTCATGGGCAGAATGGGAAATGGGCTTCAGGGATGTCCTTCCCGGGAGGACAAGAAGCTCCTCCGATGTTTCACTCCAAACTTCGCACCCTTTGCCCACGGAACAGCTTAGCTTTTCGCAGGGCATAAGCTTTCTCCTTGTGCCAGTCTCCCCCAACGTATTCTCCCCCCGGTTCGTTCCAGCGCCCAGAGGTGGATTGGGCCGGAATTTAAGGTGAACTGTCCCCTGATGGGGAAACTGACCTGGTTTCCCTTCTGTTGGCTCCTCCTCCTTCCCCCCCTCCAGGGGAGAGTTGGAGAGAGACCCAGCTGGGGAGGTGCAGGCCTGCCCACCTGGACGGAGTTGCTTTGGTGGAAAGGGTCGGGGAGGAGGAAGGGTAAAGGACGTAGCCGACATGAGCTTTTTGGAGTGACCTGAGGGCTGCCTTCATTTATCCCCTGGACCAGCTCCAGCAGCCTGACTGGACCGGCAGTAGCTGTCCTTAAATATTACTGATTGATTTCTGGGGGTGGGGGAGTAGTGGGGTGGAGGGGAGCCAGACTCGAGAACCCTCCCTTCCAGAAGAAGGAAGGCGGAGGCAAATTCTTTGGGGCTCCCCATTGAGGCGGGAGAAACAATCTCTAGATAAAAGTCCGGGGTTTCCTTTTCATTCCCTGTGCACTGGAGTTAATTCAATCTCCTAGTTTAGTGCCTTGGTCCTACAAATTTCAGGCTGTTCAGTTCTCTTTTAAGAGCATCTTCATAGAGGATCAGTGCGGTCTAGTGTTAAGAGCCCGAGCGGGGATGTTGGAGGATCTGAATTATCTCAGCTCCTCCACTTGTCTCCTGTGTGACCTTGAGGGCAAGGCAGTTCACGACTCTGGACCTCAATCCCCTCATCTGTAAAATGGGGATTCCCTGCTTATTCTCCCTCCTGCCTAGACTGTGAGCCCCATGTGAGAGAGGGACTGGGTCCAAACTGATTAACTTGTATCTACCCCAGTGCTTAGAAAAGTGCTTGACACATATTAAGTGCTTAACAAATATGATGATGATGATGATGATCTTCCAAGCTAGACAGGCTTCAGCATAGTCAGTTGACTGCCCTAGGGGCTGACAAATTGAACCTTCTTAAAAAAAAAAAAAATGTGTGGAGGTTAGTGGGGCGCAAGAGGGTCAGAGAAGGAGGAATGGGGAGAGAAGAGGATCCTGCAGAGCTCTGGATGGTCCAAAATCAGGCAGTCGATCGAGGGTATTGACTGAGGGCTCACTATGGGCAGAGCACTTGAGCTAAATGCTTGGGAGGGTCCAGTCCAAGAGAGTCAGTGGACACGCTCCCCGCCCTCAAGGAGTCTAGTGGGATCATGAATCGGCTTCCGCCCAACTGCTCGTAAAAGCACCGAGACCAGCGGGCGGTAGCCCAGCGCAAAAGACCCAAGGAAGCCGTAGAGATGCCCGGCTGTGCCCGCCACAGCCAGTTGAGATTTGCAGCCGGACAAGGTGGAGTGGAAGATTGCGACTCCGCTATTTGACCTTGGCAGATGGGAGGTCACATCAGCCTGGAATCAGATGAAATTACTTTTATGGTTTCAGCCTTGGAGACAAGAGGTCACCCCGCAGTTCAGCACAAATGTCTTTTGAAGAGAATTAGAATTAGAATGAAGGTTGAATTCCTCCGTGGCCTCTGGGGGCCAGGAGGCCTCTCGGCTCCCCGTCACAGTGGACCTGGAATGGCAGTGGCGAGCCGTAGGAGGGCTGTGTGCTCTTACCCCAGGGGGGCTCTGCATGGAGATGAGACCTCCCCTACTGGTGGCCGAGTGAGGGGTGGGGTGGGGGATTGGATGCGAATCAGCAAATTCTGCAGGGATTGGGAGGCTGACTGCCAGCTCGCTGCCGGCTCAGCTTGAGCCCGACTCTGGCGAGTGAGAGGCCCTGAGTAAAGTCTGTGCCTGCGCCGTGTGATTGGGCTCAGACATTACACTGGCAGTTTGAGTTTGCTTGGGGTGGGGGCATGAGGAGTGCTTAGAAGCACCAGAGGCATCTCTGTTCTTTGCCTCGGCACGGCAGCTTCTCTTTCCCTTAGGTCCAGATTCTGTGATCCCAAGTCCAGAGTTTTCCTCTTGGGATCTCTAAAGCAGGAAATCAATGCTGAAGTTTCAGCCTGCCCCATCCAGCTTTGATACACTGAACTGAAATATTTATGGAGCACGGTTTCCATTTCCAAACCATTTCTCAAACAACTTCCCCAACCCTCCATCGCCAGGCCCCGGAGCTGCCCTGCTCGACTGCGTGCCCCCCACCCCCCTGAAGCCATCTATGTCAGATCTGTTTTCATGGCCTGTCCTTGACTGAAAGAGGCTGAGGGTGGAGGAGGCTGCTGTGGCAGGAGGGCTGAGTCCCGGGCCTTATCCGTCTGGATAAAGGAGCTTCTCGGACTGGTGGGGCCCCCACAAGCCTTTCAGGGTTCTACGTGGTAGATGCGGCTGACAGTTGCCAAAAGCCCACTACCCCAGGAGCTAGCTAACTCTTGATGGCATCCTGTGCACTGAACAGGGACGTGAACCTGTGCATACTAGCCCATCGAGGAGGCTTAGGCCTCTCTCGACTTACCACCCGCCAGTGTGTTGAGAGCATGCTGGCTTCTTCCCCTGTTGCTTCAGCCTTCCTCAGGACCTCTGAGCTCCAAGCATCCAGTCCCTTGGTTTCCCTTCTGGGATTGAGGGCTTGAATGAGGCCACAGAGCCCCCTGTACCGGTCTTGGCGGTTGAGGCCCAGTTCTGGAGGGCGGCCCGCTCGGAGCAGCTGGTAGCCGAGGCCGCCGTCCGTCCGACCTGACTACTTGGTTTGTTTCAGGTTGTTACGGAATCCGCCCCGACCTGGTCAATGAAAGTTGGACTTGTTCCCGGTGCACAACCAACTCCTGGACAGCGGTAACGTACTCGACGTAATCATTCGTCACCCCCTCTGGAAGACCCCTAAGCACAAGGGCCGAAGCGCCCTAGATCTCGGCCCGCTAAATGGCCAGAGAGTCGGGGCCGAAATGTAGAGATCGTGGGGGAGTTAGTTGGAGAAATCCAGCCCGCCCCCCCCCCCCCCCCCCCAGCCCCCATCCCCGGACTCACAACCCGCTGAGAGGCTCAACGGTGATTCCGAGCGGGAGAGGAGGTGGGCGGCTGGCGGCTTCAGTGGAGAGCGGAGGGCTGGCAGGATGGCACTGCACATTAATCTGGGTAATGGTTTAATTACTCCAGGAATGCTGCGTGTGTAATCTCAGGGGAGGAGCACTTCACCGGACGACTGACAGGAGGTAGGTGGGGGAGCCCCAGCATGAATGTCTCATGCTTGCCTTTTTGGCCCCAACTTCTTGGGGCTGGTGATTTCTGGGGTCAGAGCAGAGAGCGATGATGCCTCTCTGGTGGCCAAAGTCCACCTCCATTTCAACATCCTGGCGGGGAGGCGGTTGGTGGGAGGGGGAAAGGGATCGGTATTGGTGTCTCTCGAGCGTGGGTAGGGGAATGGTGGCGTCCATTGGGCGCCAACCGTCTCGGAAACAGCCGCACCGCCAAGAGGGTTCAATCCCGTCCTCGTGATCTCGTCGGCTTCCAGGTGGATCCACGTGATATGCGCGATAGCTGTCCCAGAAGTCCGTTTTCTTAACGTGCTCGAGCGTCATCCCGTGGACATTAGTGGAATTCCAGAGCAACGGTGGAAATTGGTAGGTGTCCCTGTGGTGGACAGAAGAGCTGCTGTCCTTTCGGTCGAAGGGACCTCCTCCAGTCCGACCACTCCCCGGGCCGGGTGGCCGCGCTGCCGTGCCCTAGAGGGTCAAGGGTTGAGCTTCTGGCGCTCGGAGAAGGTTTCAATGTGTCAGAATCCCCAGCGTTGTCCAAACTCCCATTGCTGCTGATGGCTTAAAATGCACCAATCAAAGCCAGCTCCTTCACATCTCTTCTGTCTGACACTGGTAAATAGACCCTTTGGGAGAACCCCCTCGCTCGGGGATACTCTCCCAACCACTTAGTACAGTGGCTGCACGTAGTAAGCGCTTGATAAATACGAGTGATGGATAAGGCAAAAAGCCCTCTGGGCACCGGGGCCATTTGTATGGAATCATTGGTGGGCCTGGATTCAGAATCTTCTGTGTAACCTCGGGATCCTCATCTCCCTCCCTTGGTCTGAGCTTGTGAGTGTACGTTATCCCAGAAATCCTGAGTTTTCCACAATCCGAAGCTTGGCCCATCTGGGGTTAGTCTGGCCCAGCCATCAGCTGAAGACGAACCAGCCGTTTTCCTCCTAGCCAGCGGAGGCCGTGTGGGGAAGGCGAGGGAGAGGTTGGGGTGTCCTCGAGGATGGACGAACACTTTCCAGACCAGGGGCAGGGTGACCGCGGAGGGGAGTCAGGCCGCCTGGCACCCGGGAGCGGGGGACAAGAATCAGTTAAGCTGGAGACCGGGTGATGAGGAAGAGGCAATGTTGGCTTCCGGAGTCATCCCTCCGGTGTGGGCAAATGGGCTCAGTACACCAATGTGGATGTATAAAGCATCCATTATTCAGGTGGGGTGATGGAGCGGTACGTTGCGATGCGCAAGTGATAAATCCCCCAGCTTGGGCTCTTTATGGATCGCCTGACATTTCCAGCATGCATCCTCTTCATTACCAGCACTTGTAACGATGAATTAAAAATCCTTTTACACAAGACTCACTTGTACTGCTTAATGGGGCCTCTCAAGGAAGCGGTTAACTCCTTCCTGGCCACCTACCCGCCCGCCGATCTGAGAGGCGTCACTATTCTGGGCCAACGGCGGACCCCGCCGCCCGCGACCACTGAGAAGGCGGCGGTCTAGGAGGACTTGATGGGTCCCGTTGGCCCTTCCCTGACAGCAACTTCTGGCTTGAACTTCCCCCAGCCCTCCCCCGACCCCTCTCGACCCATAGTCGTAGTCTCCCTACCATCCCCTCAGGCCACTTCCTAGGCTCCCCTTTCCCCAGACCAGTCATCTTAATCGGGCCTGAGGGAAGCGGGACACAGAGAGGGCCCCAGGTAGCAAAGCCAGGGCCTGAACGGGAGCTCAGGTCTTCTTGCCGCGTGGGCGTTGTGGCGTTGGGATGAAATGGCATCCACGTCTTCATCTGTGGCCAAACGTGAGTCCCGGGGAGAGCCAACAGGTGTAGGCGGAGGCGTAAGTGTCGGGAGGGAGAGAAACCCCTCAGGAGAAAGGGAAGTTGTGCCGCGTGTCCTCTCCCAGAAGGCCCGGGCTGGGCACGCGTGCAGGCGGGGGTCTCCGAAGTAGTTATTGTGTCCTGTGATCGCTTACGGCCAATGAGTAACAGGTAGCCAGCTGTGTGTACAATCGGCCAAAAGGCTGTCTGGCTCCCACCCCGCCGCACGCCACCACATGCTGCATTTCATTATCTCTCAGCCACAGATGCCACGGGCCTGTCGGTGTCGGAGTGCCGAGAGCAAGCGGAGCCCCCACTAGGGGTCGCCGCCTGCCTGAATCCACAGGCACCAGATGGCGCCTGTCGGGAGTCTGGCGCTAGGCCCTCATGCGGGCGGACGGGTGCGCTTTAGCCCGCCGAAGGCCCCAGACCGCCCCGGCCTTCCCTAAATAGCCGCCTCCTCTCGGCCCCGGGTTATTGGCTGCCGCAGAGCTGTGATGACTCCGAGTCTCAGTCTCGACTGCTAATGGCTTTAATTCGGCCCCAGGCTTCTCTAGCGAGGAGGCGGACATCCATGTGGAGTGTCACGGCTGCTGAACTGGATGGCTGCGGTGGGGGGCTTGGGGTGCGGGAGGGCAGGAGCCAGCCAGAAAGTTGGTTCCTAGGCCCAACTTGTGGGCACTGGTCACTTCCCTGCCTGCCTACCCACTTGCAGGCTGGTGGCGGGATGCAGGGGAGGGCCATGGACAGATCCCGAAAGGGCCCAGGCCCCGCTTGGGAGCTGGTCGGTCGATCAGTCAGGCGGTCGATCGTATCTGTTGAGCGCTTACTGTGGGCAGAGTGCTGTACCAAGCGCTTGGGAGAGTACAATATAACAGACACATTCCCTGCCCACGACAAGCTTACAGTCTAGAGGGGGAGACAGAAATTTAATATAAAAGATAAAATTACAGATATGTACATCAGTGCTGTGGGGCTGGGAGGGAGGAGTAAAGGGAGCGAGTCAGTGTGACGCAGAAGGGAGGAAAAGGAAAAGGAAAGAGGGCATAGTCGGGAAGGCCTCTTGGAGGAGATGTACCTTCAGTGAAGTTTTGAAGTGTGGGGAAGAGTGATTGTCGGATATGAGGAGGGAGGGCATTCCAGGCCAGAGGCAGGGGTAGCTGGTGAACCCCTTGCTTGTACGAGAAGACCGTGAAGGAGGCATGGCCTAATGGAAAGAGCGTGGAACTTGGATTCAGGAGATGGCACCTGAGTTCCATTGTCAGCTCTGCCACTGGCCTGCTGGATGACCTTGGCCAAGTCATTTCCCGGAGCCTCAATTTCCCATCTGGGATATGGGGATTCAGTGTCTGTTCTCCCTCCCCCTTAGTCTTTGAGCCCCATATGGGACAGGGGCTGTGTCCAACCTGATTATCTAGCATCTACCCTGGCACTTAGAATGGTGCTTGGTACAGAGTAAGTGCTTAGCAAACACTGTAATAATATTAATAATATTATGTGGCCTCGCTTTCCTCACCTATAATCTTTCCTCATTTGTCTGACCACGTCTGACCTGATGATCTTGTATCTACCCCAGTGCTTAATTCAGTGCCTGACAGAGTTAACAAACACCATTATTATTATTATTATTATCATCATCATTGTTCTCTGTAAAAGGGGGACGAGATGCCTCTTCTCTCTACTGCTTAAACTGTTTACTTAATGTGGCACAGGGACTGTCTCCTCAGATTTTGTCTTTACTCCAGCGCTTTGCACAGTGACTGGCCCACACTAGAGTTGTCCTTCAGTTTGAGGATGCTGGCAGCGAGACTCTAGATAGTAAGCTCTTCGAGAAGCAGTGGGACCTAGGGACAGGAACCCAGCCTGGGGGTTGGGGGACCTGGATTTTCATCCCAGCTCTGCCGCTTGCCTGCTATGTGTCCTTGGGCAAGTCACTTGCCTTCTCTGGGCCTCAGTTTCCTCATCTGGAAAATGGGGATTCGATACCTGTACGCTCTCCCAGGTGGGACAGGGACTATGTCTGGACCTGATGATCTTGTATCTATCCCGGTGCTTAGCAAATGTGAACAGAGATTTTTATTATTATTGTTGTTGTTATTATTATTATTGACAATAATAGCATTGATATTATTGCCATAATCCGCCCCGCAACATAGTGGACCCTGGGGTTGCTGGGACAACAATAATAATAATAATAACAATAATGATATTTGTTAAGCACTATGTGCAAAGCACTCTCCTAAGCACTGCGGGGGAGCTACAAGGTGATCAGGTTGTCCCACGTGGGGTTCACAATCTTAATCCACATGGAGAGTTGTCAGGTGCCAACCCTGAGGGTATGGTGGGGCCTGCTGCACCCCACCCCCCTGGGTCCCCAGCTGTGGGGGTGGTGCGGGCGACATCGGACTCCCAGCCTCATTCATCCCAGGGCTCCCCCAATTCGCACTCTGCAACCTGTCTGCCACCCCCAAGCTTCATCTCACTTGCTCAAACCCCCAAAAGCCTCACCCCTCTTCACCCCCTGCCCTCCCAGTGGGCAGGGGGGCCTCTCTGCTAGGATGGCACCAGCTTAATTGGTTTTGAGCCCAGAGCAGTTGTGCCTTTGGTCTTTACTATGGGTCCAGAACCCCCGTACCTACGGTGTCTCAACCCTAGCCCCGTGAGCTGTCTGCAGGGGCTTGGCCCATCCATTCCTTTGGGCACTTTGCCCTCCGCTGCAACGGAGAAAGCCTGCCATTCCGATCAGTTCCCTCACCCTGCTAGCGTTGCTGGACGTCGTAGTAGTAATGTATCGGGCTCGGGGCTGCCCAGGACCGATCAGTGGAGTAGATGGGACAGAACTCTTCCCCCCGGCCCCAACCACCCAGGTTTCATCAAGTCTCCTCTGCAGGTTTCCACGTTTCTGCCCAGGCACCTTCCCGTCAGGGCACTCCTCCTCCCCGGCCCGCCCAGCTCCACATTCCAGTTTGGAAGTGGGGCGGGGAGCCTCAACCGTTAAAGCGGGCCAGGCCTTTCTTCGCTCCCTGGCCCAGCTCCACGTCCCATCGGACTCGGATCTATTGAGGGCCCGATGGACGCGGGAGCCAGTCTCGGCCCAGAGAACCCGACTCTCCCTAAGCCGCGGGCCTCTCTGCCCACCCAGGCGTGTGCTTTCTCGGTCGAGACGGTGCACTTTACAGGGTCCCTGATTAATGGGGTATCATGGGCCCCGGGGTAAATTATTTATGATGGGGAAATTCAGAATAATTAGCTGTCATCCCTCAGAGGAGTAAATGAATTGCGCCGGTCATCGGGTCCCAGACAGTCCATTCTTTACCCTGGGCCCTGATCAGATTTTTCAGCGTGCATTTGCTAGAAGGGTTTTCTTCCAGAAGGAGGGCCAGCTACCCGTCTTCCTGGCCCACAGGGATACACCTCCTTCTCCCCCTTCGTATCCCTCAAACCTGCAGGCTTCAGTTTCTCCTGTTTTGGGTGCTCCAGAGTGGGGGTGCCTGAACTGCTGTCTTTGGGACTTGTGGGAAGAGCCTCTGCGCTTTTCCCCTGACTTGATGGACTGGAGCTGTGGTCTTAGCCCAGCCTCACCCAGTGAGGGACTCTTAACTGGCTGGGGAGTGGCACTAATTGTAATTTAATTATGGCACTAGTTGAGTGCTCGCTGTGTACCAAGCACTGTTCTAAGTGCTGGGGTAGATTCAAGATCATCAGGTTGGACACGGTCCCTCTCTCACCTGGGACTTACAGTCTAAGTAGGAGGGATTTAACCCCCGTTTTCCAGAGGAGGAAACTGAGGCCCAGAACGGTGAAGTGACTTGCCCAAGGTCACACAGCAGGCCAAAGGTGGAGCCAGGAGGAGAACCCAGGTCCTCTGACTCCTGGGCTCTTTGTATTGATGCCTGTCTACTTGTTTTGTTTGTTGTCTGTCTCACCCCCTTCTAGACTGTGAGCCCGTTGTTGGGTAGGGATTGTCTTTATCTGTTGCCAAATTGTACTTTCCAAGTGCTTAGTACAGTGCTCTGCACACAGTAAGCGCTCAGTAAATACAATTGAATGAATAAATGAATGACGGGAGAGGGCCAGGCATATGGGAAATGTGGGAAAGCTAGACTATGGGGCCCGAGAGGAGGAGTAGATCTGACCTTGAGGCTGGGGCCGGAAAACTTTAGCCGCAGGGTGAACTAACTGCCAGGAAATCTGGAACTCTGCCTCTGCCTTCACCCCCACCCTACCGTGCTCTCTCCTATCTGGAACTCCCTCCTCCATATCTGGTAGATGGGAGACTCTCCCCACCTTCAAAGACTTACTGAAATCCCACCTCCTCCTCCAGGTGGCCTTCTGTGATTACTCTCATCTCCCCATCCGCTACTGTGTCACCTCTGTCTTCTAGTCTGTCCTGGCTAAGCACTTTAGGTACTTACCCTGACCCCCTCAACGCTTTTCTTATGTATGTTATCTTTATTCTCAATTGCTTCCCCTACCTGTGATTTCTTGTAGTGTCTGTCTCCCCCACTAGACTGTAAGCTCTTGGAGGGCAGGGAGCGTGTCTGTTTTATTGTGCTCCCCAAGCGCTTAGTACAGTGTGTTTCCCCCCTCTGCCCCACCCAAGTAAGTGCTCAATCGATGAATGAAGGCTGCTTGAGGCTGAGTGTGTCACAGAGATTGGGCCAGGAGTTCTCCGGGTTTTGCAGCGTCTACGTGAGGCCTACCTTGGCTCTTGCCAGTACCTAAGACTTCGGCGGTCTGGGGGCCGAGGAGGGGGCCGTTAATTGCTGATACCCTAGCCCCTTGGTCGTTAGCTATTCAGACCGACCTTTGGTCCCCGAACCTGGAGGCGAGAAGCACTGGTCAAGTGTCCATCCTGCCACGAGCCAGCCCTGGCGAACCCACCCCCTCCTCTGATAGATCAACCCTCCCCAGGGCTGGCTTGTCAGAGGACGGGATAGGTTTCCCAGCGCTCACCTGGCTTTCTCTGATGGCACTGTCTTCTCGTGTGTCTCCGTAGAAGTGCGTGTACTGTAGAAAGCGGATGAAGAAGGTCTCCGGAGCCTGCATCCAGTGCTCCTACGAGCACTGCTCCACCTCCTTCCATGTGACCTGTGCCCACGCCGCAGGCGTGCTCATGGAGCCCGACGACTGGCCCTATGCGGTGTCCATCACCTGCTCCAAGCACAAAGCTACCAGCCCCAGCGTGAGTGTGCATGCCCTCTCCCCGCCTTGTCTCCCCCCCCCCCCCCCCCCCCCCCCCCCCCCCCCCCGCGGGACCGCCATCATGACCCCTTCCTGTCCTCTCCGGTTCCAGGGCCAGCTTCTGAGGGAGGTGACCCTGGGCCAGACAGTCATCACAAAGAACCGCAACGGGCTCTACTATCGGTGTCAAGTGATCGGCATGACCACCCAGACCTTCTACGAGGTCAACTTCGATGACGGTTCCTACAGTGACAACTTGTATCCCGAGAGCATTATTGTAAGTGGCTCCTCTTCCTCCCCCTTCTTCCTCTCCCACCTCCTCCCCTTTAGAGGGCCAGTGCCCCTCACATCTCCGTGCGAGGGAGGAAATAAGAAAGGCTGTAATCACTTAGCAACCAGGAAGCAGCATGGAGGAGAGGAAGCCATAAACGACCCCACATGTGTCTCCTGTCATGAATGGTTTCCTCTCCCGCTCGGCCGGACGAAGTGTTTTCTAGTCTCCTCCCTTCCTAGGAGGCATTGATGTTGATGCGCCTGGGTCTGCCTCTCCCTTTTGGGCTTTTGGGGCATTTTTCTGGACTTGGAGGGAGAACGGGGTGACTCGAGTCACAACTTTGATGCGAATGAAGGTTGGGAGCAGGCTTTTTATTAGTATTATCAATAATGATTAAAAAAATCAACTGCAGTGTTTGTTAAGCACTTAATCCGTGCCGAGCACTGTGCAAAGCATGAAGATAATCAGGTCACGATCCCTGTCCTCAACAGGGCTAACAGTCTAAGGGGGAGGGAGAACAGGCATTGAATCCCCACTTTCCAGTTGAGGAAACTGAGGCCCAGAGAAGGAAAGCGACTGGCCCAAGTTCACCCGACTCCCAAGCCCTGGCTCTTAATAGGCTGTCCCAGGTTCCGGCCATCACATCACCGTTCCGGAGACCGGGCGTAGGTTCCTTGTTTGTCGTGGAATGACAGAGTGCCACAGCCCCTCACTGGGAGGCCGTTGGTGGCGGGAGCTGGTGCGTCGATCTGGTTTGTAGTCATGTTTCACCGTCACCCTGCTGGAACAGAGTAATCTCCCAAAGATCCCATTCCCTCCCGCTCTCCAAACCTGCCCCCCGGACAAGACCCCTGATCCGTGCCATTCTGTCCACAGAGCCGAGACTGTATCCAGCTGGGACCCCCCTCCGAGGGGGAGGTGGTTCAGCTCCAATGGACTGATGGCAACGTTTATAAGGCCAAGTTCATTTCAGCCCAGATCAGCCACATTTATCAGGTAAGTGATTGGAAACTGTTGAGCGGCCTCATCCCAGCTCAGGGGCGCCGATGGCTGAGTGGTTTCAATTGCGGGAGAAAACCCGGTGGCGTTTAAAGGTTAAGCGCGGCCACTGAGCAGCTTCCTCTATCTCCCCGCCTGGGTGGTTGGTCCATCTCCTCATCAGGATCAACCACGAGGTTGGCATCCCACAGCCAGTCTTTGCAGGTTTCATCTTCCTGTCCCTCCACGGTCGTCGGCTGTGGGGAAGGAACGCAGGGGTCGGTTGGTCCGGATTGGACGGCACGGGGCGCGTCGTCTCTATTTTCCTCCTCCTCCTCGTGATCATCGGCATTTCCTGAGCACCACACTGAGTGTTTGGGGATCAATCAGTCAGTCAGTTGGATTTATTGAGCACTGTACTGAGCGCTTGGGAGAGTACAGTGTAAGAGACACATTCCCTGCCCTCAATTAGCTTACAGTCCAGAGGGGGAGCCTACAGTCCAGAGCGGGGAACACCTCTCTGCCCCTGAGGGGGACGGCCAGATGCAGATTTCGAGCGTACGATAGGTCCGCCAGTCAGAGCCTACGCACAAGTGATAAAAGTAAGGAATTAAATAGGCACAGCCACCCCAAGTGCTAAAGTGGCTGTTGGGGTGGTGTGATTCTGAGGGTGGGTCTCACTTAGGGAAGGCCAGAAGGCCTCAAAGGAGAGGAGGGAAGTGGTTTGGCAGATTTTTGTGGAGGGGGGTATTGCAGGCAGGGGGAAAGGGTGTGAGCAATAGATCAGAGAGGAGAGAGTCTCCCAAGCGCTCAGTCCGGTGCTCTACACGCAGTGAGCGCTGAATGCGTTACCCTGGCCTGATTGCTCTCAACTCAATCAAAGAACAGGACCTAATCGAGTTACTGTAAGGATTGCCCACTGCAGGCCAGACATCTGAGTGTGGAGCCACATTCAGCTAATTGGCAGCTGGTATTTGGGGCTTCCCTGGTAATAAGTAATGATAGCAATAGTAATGGTGATGTTTGTTAAGTGCTTACTATGTGCCAAGTGCTGGGGTAGATCTAGTACAATCAGATCAGGCCCAAACTGTGTCCCACTTGAGGCTCACAGTCTGGGATTGGTGGGGAGAGAACAGGCATTTTCTCCCCATTTTGCAGATGAGGAAACCGAGGCACAGCAATGTAAAGTGACATACCGAAGGTCCCATAGTGGGCAAGCGGTAGATCCGGAACTAGAACCCAGGTCTTCTTACTCCCGGCTGTGGGCTCTATCCACTGGGCCATGCTGCTTCCTGTCACACTTTCCCATGGCACCTTGTTGGGAAGGGACTGAAGAGAGGACAGAGTTCCCAGTGGCTTGGGAGGCAGGCCAATCCGGAGCCCAGGATAGAACCACCAGCATTCCCAGGAAGCAGCTTTCAATCAGAAGAAAATGCCTACCTGCCCCAGAATTCCCTAGCTGCCTCTGACACCTCCGGTGCTAAATTGTGGCGTAGAATCCCACACTCAAACCCTCCTCTCGTTAGCTGCCCTGGGACTCTGAAGATACACATGCGTGATCTTTACTTCAAGCCGGCCAAGCAATCCAGCATTCGGTGGTATCCTAATGAGCACTTCCTTCCTGCAGAGCACTCCTCTAAGGGCTTAGTACAAACCTGGATATTGGATTCTGGTTAGGTTACAAAGACCAAAATGTGATGGATGCAAAATCCTTTGCATTCATTTTGATCAGAGAGAGACAGGAGACTCTAGACTGTAAGTTCATTAGAGACAGGGAACATATCCCTAATTCTGTTGTATTGTACTCTCCCAAGTGCTTAGTACAGTAGTCTGCACATAGTAAGTGCTCAATAAATAGCATTGATTGATTGTGGGGGAGAAGGGGGTGTGGAGAATTACGGGGGTGTGGTCCTCCCAGGGAGACCTAGTATCTGCCAACTATGTGTCATGGTACTCTCCCAAGTGCTTACTATAGTGCTCTGCGTGTAGTAGCGTGGCCTAGTAGAGACGACAGGACCTGGATTCTAATCCGGCTGTGCGCCACTTGTCTGCTGTGTGACTTTGGGCAAGTCAATTCTCTGGGACTCAGTTGTCTCATCTATAAAATGGGGATTAAGACCGTGAGCCCTGTGTGGGGCATGGACTGTGTCCAACCCGATTAGCTTGTATCTACCCTAGTGCTTAGTATGGTGCCTGGCACGTAGTAAACGCTTAGCCAATACCATAAAAAAGTAAGCGCTCAAATAGCATTGATGATACTGATGTAGTAGACAGACAGGTGCCCTGTTTTGGTGCCACCCTTGATCCCTTGGAGGAGTGTGCCAGAGATAATAATAATAATGGTATTTGTTAAGCACTTACTATGTGCCAAGCACTGTTCTAAGCGCTGGGGTAGATAGAAGGCAATCAGGTTGTCCCAAGAGGGGCTCACCGTCTTAATCCCCATTTTACAGGTGAGGTAACTGAGGCACAGAGAAGTTAAGTGACTTGCCCAAAGTTACACAGCTGATAAGTGGCGGAGTGGGGATTAGAACCCACGACCTCTGACTCCCAAGCTTGTGCTCTTGCCACTAAGCCACGCTGAGATTTGTCTGTTTCCCTCCTGCATCCCAGTTCCTTTCATCCGTCCAGGGGAGAGCGACATTGGCTTGGCTCTGACCTTTTCTACTGCTTAAGCTTGAAACGAACTTTCCTTTAATCCTCTGCCTTATTTCCTTATCTCCCCAAGTCTCTTCTAATTTGAGTTTTGGTTTTTAATTGTTCTTGCAAGGAGCAGTGCTAAATCCAGAGGGGTGGGTGGGGCCCTTTCCCCTCCCCAGCAAACCAGCCTGCTTGGATCTCTCTTTCTGGACTGTTCCTTCTCTCCCCTCTCCCCCATCATTTCTCTCCTGCAAGAATCAAGGTGATCCCCCAGCCCCTAAGTGGTTCGTTGGGGTGGTGGGTTGGGGGGATCTCAGCCTGAACATTTCAGAGCCACTGTTGCTCAAGTAGAGTCCACACCACAAATGGGATAAAGAGTAGAATGGAGCCCCCTCCACCCAAATGCCCCTTGGGGCCGGCCTCAGCTCTTAATAACCACGAGCACGTGGGCTGGGCCAGGGCCCTAGGGTCAACATAGGCTTCCCCGAGCGGCCTTGTAAGCTGAGGTCTGGCCGACTGCTCTGCTGGCTCTCTTGGGGGTACCCCCCCCCACCCCCCAACACACGCACACCCCGGTTGATGTGGGCTGGCAAGGGATCCAGACTCACCGAACAACCACGGGAGACACGATCCGCCCAGCAGCTTTCACCAGCGTGAGAAAGCCCCGTTGGAATTGAGATGCACCTCCCATCTCTAGCTCAATCCCTTTGCGGTCAGATGAGAACGCCGGTAGAGAAAAGCTCATTTTGGGACCCCGTTCGGTAGCCGGGGCACCAAAACCCAGCGTGAGCCCGTCCATCCGTTTCCTGTGGAAGTGTCCTCTTGGGATTAGCGGGGAGGGGAGTTTAAAGAAATGAAAAATCTGATCTGCAGATTTCCCTTAGGATGGCCTTTTATGGGTAGTACTGCCTGACATTCAGCAGGCTCTTTTGATTAGTAGTGAGCTATAACAGACTAATAATGCACTCCCTCGCGTTTACCATCCTCGCTCTGGGGCAGGGACGATAACTCTAGGAACTCGATAAATAATCACGGCTGGAATCACCAGAAAGGGCTCTTGGTGGATTTTCGACCGATGATCCAATCCCTTTCCTCCCCCCGCCTCCTCTGGGGAAGCGAGAAGCAGGGGACTTGGGTGGCCAAGGAGGCGATGTCTGATGCCCTCAGGGTTGCGATTTGGGCCGAGTTGTCCGGCAGCCACGCGCTCAGGCCTCTGGCTGCCCTAAATGGTCGCCCCGGGCCTAGAAGCCTTTGCTCCTGACTAGCAGGGGCTTTCTGTTCAGATTCTTCAGTGCCCCCAACTGTCACCCGGGGCTCCCTCCCCAGCCTGCTGTCTGGTTAGGCTAAGCCCCACAGCCAGGGCGTTTCCCTAGCCCCAGGCAAGCCCTCAGACATCAGGGACAGGGATCACATATCCCTCCTCTGTATGTGATTCTCCCAAGCACTTAATCCAGTCCGTTGCCCATAGTGAGTGCTACCACCAGACCAGTGGACTGGTTGACCGACTGTGCTTCAGGAGAGTCCCTGCTACTCAGAGGGACACATTTGATCCTTTCTGAGCAGGGACTGGAGCAGTCTGCCTCTCTGGCCTTTGGGAAGCTGAAATTTGGGGTTCTCCCCTTGTGCTCCCTTTCCCACTGCCAGCCGTAGGCCTTGTCGATCCCTGCGGATCAAAGGGTTTGAACTCGAAAGCCTCTGAACCACTTTGGACTTGGGTGAAGGTGGACCGGTCCCCAAAGCTAGTCACGCTGAGGAATATTGGTAGGGCCTGCTGAGTGCAGGGCACTGGGGACAGACAGGAGGTGAAAAAGACACCACCCTTGAGTTGCTTCCAGTTTAATCGGGAAGACAGCAGGCGTGATTGAATGAATATCCCATAGTTACGCGTGAGAGAATAGCGATCGGCGACAGGCCCAAATGGGTAAAGAAATAAAAAACCAGGAGGTAAATTGGTCTTGAGGTGAAGGAGGGGGTGGCTTGACCAGAGAGCTGGGGAGATGATTCAAGGGAGGCCTCCTGAAGACCATGGGTTTGTAGGAAGACATGGAAGGGATGGTGGGTGTGGGGGGGAATGACAACTTGGCGAAGCTTGTGGGGGTGGAGGGGAGGGAGTACCAGGCAGGGTGAAGTCTGGAGTGAAGGGTTGGAGGGAGAAGGAGGGTATGAGTTGAGAAGAATTTCCATCCACTCCTGAATTTTCCAGGTTAAAACAGTTATCCTTCGTCCTTCAGCCCTTCCCTTCCTAATAATGATAAACAGTGGAGCACTGGCCCGAGCACTTGGGAGAGGACAATAGAGTAGGAAGACACGATCCTTGGCCTAAAGGAGCTGACGGTCGGTCTAGCAGCGGGGAGACAGACACTAAAATCAGTTGCAGCTAGCGGATGCCAATAGAGTTTAAAAGGGGGAGAGCTGAGTATCCAGGACTCAAGTGCATAGGTGACCCAAAAGTGCTCAAATGGCAGGGAATAGGGTGGGGAGATGAGAAATCAATCAGGGGAAGCGTTCCTGGAGGAGATGGATTTTAGAGGTGCCTTAGTAGGCACCTCTCTGGCTGGGTGCTATTCAGCAGTAACTAAAAGACCTCCTCCAAAGAGAAAAGAACTTCTCCAAATAGTTATCAAGTTATTTGAATCGTTCCTGCCTTTGTCTCTTTGTTTATGGGTTTTTTTCTCTTTTTTTTTTTTTCTTTTTTGGTAACAAACATCTTCCCTTCTATACCGAAGATGTAATGTAAATTAACTAAGGTTCAGAGAGAGCAGTTGGGAGCAGGAAGCTGTTTCACATCCCCAGATTTTTCAATCTGGCTGATGAGTCTGACAGACCTTAAAGCACAGACACATTTGGGGAGCTGGAGTGGTTTGGTTTTGTACAAATGACTGACCAGCTGGGCATAATCACTGGGTGATTCGGGGAAAGTGGGGAAGGGGGAGGGGAGAGTAAACATATTCCGACTCTCCTAGGCTAGACCTCGGGGTGCAGGAGAGGCTAAAGCCAACTTCCGGAGGCACCGGCACCGTTTGGTCATTTGCGGACAGGAAATGAATGGTGTCTCTCAGGCCACATATACCCCCTGGGGGGCGAGAGGGTAGTGGAGGAGACATCGGACTTGCATCCCTGCCTGGACCTCAGCATAGAGTCTCTGGGGCCAGCCTGGTTCATCCCTGGCACTCTTCTCTCACAGTGGCTTAATTGCTGGGGTCTTCTCACTTCCCCAAGGAATCGCACCTCTTCTGATGTCGGAAGTGGGTGGTTCAGAGCCCGTCTGCTCTGACTGTTGGATGATTTTTTGAGCATGGGGCATTCAGGACGGAGCGAGTGTGGATCCATTGAGCTTTTGCACCCCACTCCCAGGGTCCCTGGTTACACCATGGCAGGATCTGCCCTCCGCCCCCACCCCCTCCTTTGGACCAAATTTGGAACCTGGGAGACTCAGGTGGTAACCCAGCCGGACGCCCCCTCTGACCCAGGGACGTCTAACCTGTCCTGTGCCCATCACTCAGAGGGGCCAAGAATCGGGAGAGGTGGGCTCTCAGACTCTCATTCAGATTTTCTCTCTCTCTTGGCTGCAGGTGGAGTTTGAGGACGGCTCCCAGCTCCTGGTGAAGCGCGGCGATATTTACACCTTGGAGGAGGAGCTTCCCAAGAGAGTAAAATCCCGGCTGGTAGGTGGCTGAGCAGCCCACGGCAGGAGATGCTTTGGCCGACGAGGCTCCGAGATTGCGGGGAGGGAGAGAGATTTTCCAGCCAGTTAGGTTCAACAGGATTCCAGCCAGTCAACTGGAACCCTGTTAGTAAACGCTTTTCATAAAGGCAGGGGCAGAGGGGGTTGGGGTAGGCTTTCCTGGTCCAGGGTGAAGAGGGGTTGTGCCCCAAGATACCCAGATAATTGCTTCAGCTCTGTCTGGCTTTGTACAAATTCTCTTCCTCCCTCTTTTCACCTCCCACACAAAGTGAAGACCTCAGCTCTCAGACTTCTCAGTGGTTTCTCCATCTGTAAAGAGGGGCAAATGGAACATTTTCCCTTCTCTCCCCCACCCCCCAACACACACACACACACAAACACACACACACACACACACGCTCGCTCGCTCTCATACTATTGGCAAGTGTTCATCTGAAGGAGGTTGAGCAAGCAGTGATGGTGATTATTCCCATTATTAAGCCACATCCTTTGGAGTACCTATCCCTGAAGGAAGCAGAATAGTGAACATACACAAACTCACACAGGCACACTTTGGCTCCAGTTTTCTTAAAGGGGATCAGTAGATCTTGGAGATAAGGGAGCTGCTGCTGCACAGATTTACAGATTTCAGGGTTTGAACCAGGCTACAATTGTGGAATACATTCAGCCACCAGAAACCATACTGAAGGGTGGCAGGGTTAATGGGCACTGCTTAGTAATAATAATAATGATGATGGTATTTGTTAAGCGCTTACTATGTGCCAAGCACTGTTCTAAACACTGGGGAAGATACAAGGTTATCACGTTGTCCCATGTGGGGCTCACAATCTTAGTCCCCATTTTACAGGCGAGGTAACTGAGGCATAGAGAAGTTAAGTGACTTGCCCAAAGTCACACAGCTGACAAGTGGCAGAGCCGGGATAGTTGGAGAGGAAGCAGAGGGGGAGGAGCGGCTGGGTTCTGGTGGGTCACTCTCCTTTAATGGCGGCCATGTGCTCTCCTGTCTCCCACAGTCCGTCAGTACCGGGGCCCCTCCAGAAGATGCGTCCGCGGGAGACGAGGCCAAGGCAGCCAAGCGTCCGCGAGTGGGCAGTTCCCGGAATCCGGAGGACTACGGACAAGGCCCAAATTACCTGGCCTTCATGGAGTCGCTCTTGCAGTCCCAGTACCAACCTGGGACCCAGAGCAACCTGTTTTAACAGGGGTGGGGTTTTAAACCCACCTCCTGCCGCCACCCCCTCCCCCACCCCCGACCATCCCCACAGTCCCCAAGGAAACCATGGAGCCAATGGGAAATCCCCTGCTCCCCACCCTGCCCTCCCCTGTGCAATAACTTGCTGTGAATTCCTCTTATCTTCCCTTGGTGCCGGCTGTCCAAGAGACTGGACAGACTCCAGGCTGCCTCAGTTTCTGGGGGTCACCCCTGCTTTCCCAGGAAAGGAAAGCGTCCTTCCCAGTTCCCTCCCCCTCCCCTCCCACCCCAAATCCCTAGGACCGCACAGCTCAGGTGCTGGGAAGGGGTTTGGCTTCCCCTTTTTGGGCCAGGGAAAGAGGGGGCTTCCCTATTGGTGAAAGCAAACTTGACTCTCAATTTTTAAACCATCTTGGAACAAGGTGCTATTTCCCCAACATCTCGAGCAGCGATTCTGTACAGAAACCGCCTTTATTAAATTCTTTCTATAAACACACATCACTAAAACACAAAATGGAGGAAGAAAGACAAACAAGGAAGGATGTCCCCCAAACTGGCTTTATAAAGCAGTGGCTTTAACAAAAACACGAGAGCCTCAGCCGGCATTTTCTTCCCAGGTCGGATAACCGGTCGGGGTCCCACCGAATGGAGGGGGAGAAGACAGCTCGTTGGATTCTTTTGTTGCCGTTTTTGATTATTATTTGTCTACGTCGGGCAGGGCCGTGTATTTAAGCTGCCATGTCTTGGCACGAAAGACGTGTCTTGCCATGGAAGGTCTGTCTCTGTCAGGAGCTGCCCATATCACTTGAGGGGCTGAGGGGTAGATGAAGGAGCAAACAGGAGGGTAAACATGGGGAGCCCCTCAGACAGAGAGGAAGTAAGACTGTCCCACCCTATGCTTCCCCAGCCACCGCCATCCCTTTGCCATCCCTTCCCTCTCCCCCACCCTCGCATGGCTTTCAGCTGGGCTCTCTGATTTCGTGTCAGCCCTGCAATCCTTTCTCCCTGGAGGAAGGATTGGGGCAGGGGATAGGGGGGTGGGCTCTGTTCTATTGCTCTTTTCTGTGTGCACTGCCAGCCCCACCCACCCACTTCCCCCCACCCCATAAAGCAGATTGCCAGGCAGTGTCCTGGCTCTTCTCTCTCTTTCCCTCTCCCCCCCGCCCCCCTTTCTTTCTCTCTCGGCATGACTAGCCAAATAAAAACACTTTCTTTTCTGGTCTGCTTGATTTCTCCTTCTTACCATGGTGAGAATCATCGCATGACGGAAGCCTTGGAGGAATCTGTGGATATGTGGTTAAAGAGACCCCTCCCCCAGACCCCAGCGGTGGCCAGGAGCACTTTTCTGTAGACACGGAAACCTTGCAGGGTGACCTGTTCTCATCCACACTCCAGGCAGAGCAAGACAGGGTGGGGGGTGGGAGGGTTGGGGGCGGTGGCGGGCAGGGAGAAGTCAGGTGTGGAGTACGTGTCTTTCTACTCTGTCACAACTGAACCGGGGGTGGGACCTGTTCATGAATATTGATAAAGGGGAGAGACCAGCCTATTGGGGAGTAGGAGGAAGAGGGTGCACCTCTACCTACCAGTTCAAAACATGGGGGAGCCAGAGAGTTGCTACTAGGGGACAGTGTTTTGGGGGATGGAATTTCATTTTGGGCACTGAGGGAGAAGCCAAGTTTTCAGAGTCCCAACTCAACACCCAGCTCCTCCCTGCTCCCTTCCCCGAGCCTTCTCTTGGAAAGAAAACCTGGGTCCCCTTCTGAAGGCTTGGGCTGTCTTGCAAATGCCATAGAGATATGGCAGGATCACTTTGCCCCCATCCACATCCTTTATGGGGAGCCTTTTGGGGGTGTGGAATGGTGGTGGTCGGGGGGGGGGGGGGCGGGCAGTATTCAATCTCTCACTCCTTTCCTATTAACACTCCTTGCCTCTGGAGGCCAGGCGGCATCAGGGAGCCTGGGTGTATGAACCGAGGCTAAGGCTGTTCTTTCTGTGAGGTGTGTGCTGGATGTGTGTGTTTGAAAAAGCAGCTGTTTTGAACTGCAAAGTGAATTTGCCTCAGGACCATCTCGTGCTGAATGAGAGAAAAAGAGAGATGCAGGGGAAAATCAAGCAGGGCTCCAATGCTTGGATCCCCGGGTCCCCTGGCAGAAGGGAGGGGAACAGCAATGAATCAACTCCTCCTTTCCTTTATCTGGCTTTGCATCTAGCCAGAGAGATTGCTCCTTCATATCTGTCTTCTGGTGTTCACTAGAAAATGATTTAGAGGATAATTTGCTTGTAGGAAAAAAAAAAAAGGATGTTTTAACAGTTGTCGGGCCAGAGAGATATTTAAGGGGGAAAGGGGATGGAGAGAATGGAAACGGCAGAGGATTTCTTTTTACTTTGTTTTTGGTTGGTTTTTGTTGTTGTTTTTTTTTTTTTTGGTTGGGGTTGGGGAGACTGTGATGGGGGAGGGGGGAAGGGGAGAGGGATAGGGGAAGGGGAGGGAGGGAGGGGAGGCTGGAACAGTATAAATTTTCCTCTGCATGAATCAGCCCTGGCTGAAGTAGCACCATTACTGTATTCATATATAGTGTACCTTTTCAAATACTATTTATATTGTCAAAATCAAGCACCAGTGTGTTCCCCAGGTGCCCATATTCAGATGGTGAGCAATGTTTAAACGTGAATCTGGATCTATGGAACGCCGTTGTTTGTGGCTGGGTTTTCCTTTGGATTTTGTCCCCTCCCTCCCTCCCCTGCTTTGAGTTTTAAGACTGACATGTGCAGAGCCATCTTCCTTTACCGTATGAGGGGCCTCAGCTCCACAGACTCCAAGGGTTCATGGGACATGGGAAATGCACATTTTTTTCCAATGAAATATATTTGTACGTGTCTTATGTGCTAAAAATCTTGATTTTCCCTCCCCTCCTCCCCCTTTAGATTAAGGATGTGATGTATTTTTTGCATATTTTTCTCCGCCTCTAGGTTCATAATGAATTAAAGGCTGTTGAACACTGCAGAATTCCAGTTGTGTTATGGTCCGAACTGTCTTTGTGAGCTGGTTTTTCCCTTATCGCTCTCTAGGCTGGAGGGCTTGGACTCGGTATTAGGGTTTTCCTCCAGGAGCTGGGGTGGGTTGGAATGGATTCACTATCAGGACCGTCTGACTGCCTCTGTGCCGGATACCCACCCGAGGGCACGCTGCTCAGGGCACTGGATCAAAGTACACGGTTCTCAGAACCGTTGTTCTGCGAAGCACCCTGATCTTAGCGGAAAGAGCCCGGGCCTTCGAGTCAGAGGGCCTGGGTTCTCATTCCGGCTCCATCACTGGTCTGCTGTGTGACCTTGGGCAAGTCACTTCACTTCTCTGGGCCTCAGTGATCTCATCTGTAAAATGGATATCAAGACTGTGTGCCCCATGTGGGATGTGGTCTGGGTCCAACCCGATTATCTTGTATCTACCCCAGCACTTTATACAGTGCCTGGCACGTGGTAAGCGTGTAACAAATACCATTTTAAAAACAAAACAAACAACCTCAAGATACGGTCTCTGAACTGGAGGGAGCTTACCTCTTTGGCCATTTTCCAGCCTCCGGGTGCTTATGGCTCTGCTTTGAGGACTGTGGAATGGGCAGCTGGTGACCATTTCAGGACTAACTTTTCCTTGAGAGGGAGTTTGAAATCCTCTTTTCTGTCTCCCTCCTTCTTCCTCTGTTTGCAATGCTGCTCCTCCTGGGATTACTATTCTTTTACTCTCTTTGTTTTTAATGGTATTTGTTAAGCACTTACTATGTGCCAGGCACTGTACTAAGCCCTGGGGTAGATGCAAGCTAATCGGGTTGGACACAGTCCCCTGTCCCACATAGGACTCACAGTCTTAATCCCCATTTTACAGATGAGGGAACTGAGGCCCAGAGAAGTGAAGTGACCTGCCCAAGGGCACACAACAGACAAGTGGATCCGGGATTAGAACCCAAGTCCTCTGACTCTCAGGTAATTAATTTAATTATGGTATTTGTTAAGCTTTTACTATGTGCCAGGCACTGTACCAAGCGCTGGGTGGATACGAGCAAGCTGGTTTGGACACAGTCCTCACTGTCTCAGTCCTCATTTTACAGATGAGGTAACTGAGACATAGTGAAGTGACTTGCCCAGGGTCACACAGCAGACAAGTGGTGGAACTGAGATCAGAACCCATGAACTTCTGACTCCCACGCCCATGCTCTATCCACTGCGCCACGCTGCTTCGCTGCTTCTCATCCCATCAACCGCAGCCCTTCCTCGGCCAGGGTCTGGGGGAGTTGGAGTGCCCACTGCCCTTTTCCCTCCACTCCCAAGCCCGAGGGATCATCGGAGGGAAGGTGTTCAGTCACGAGGAAGAACCAAGGAGAAAGCTGGAGGAAATGGCATGGGAATAGTAAGGTCCCCTTATCAAGAGGGCTTTGGTGAGATTCATGGGCAGTATGGGGCATTGGATGGTCCACATCCAGAAAAGCTTCCGTCACATGGTTCCCCTTCAAGCGTCCTGGTGCCACCCGCTGTCAGCCCAGAGTGCTGGGCAGGTTGGACCTTGGGGCCCACCCAGCTTTTCTTTATAACCTTCTCTTATTCTTGGGACTCTCGCACTTCGGATTGAGGACATTGAACAGATTGTTACCAATAATCTTAATAATTATGGTACTTATTAAGCGTTTACCATGTGCCAAGCACTGTTCTAAGTGCTAGGGTACATGCAAATTAATGAGGTTGGACACAATCCCTGTCCCACATGGGGCTCATAGTCTTAATCCCCATTTTACAGATGAGGTAACTGATCTGCACAGAAAAGTGAAATGACTTGCCCCAGGTCACACAGCAGACAAATGGTGGAGCCGGAATTAGAACCCAGGTCCTTCTGACTCCCGGGCCCAGGCTCTATCCACTAGGCCACGCTGCTTCTGAGCACCTCCTGAGTGCTAGGCACCATCCTAATCATTGAGGAGAATACGGACCCAGCAAGACACACAATGTTCTCTGCCCTTGTTTTAATGTTTCCTCACTCCTGATGTGTCCGTCTCCAATCCTTCTCCCCTCTGAAACTCTTAGATTGGGAGCCCCCCCAAGAGGTAGGGACTGTGTCTAATTTCCACCTGTGTATTCCCTCCCAGCGCTTAGTACAGTGCTCTGCACGCAGTCAGCACTTAATACTGTTGTTACTACTTAAGGAGCTTATAATGGGAGAGACGGACCAAAATGATTTCCAGATTGCCAAAGCAATTGAGAAGCAGCGTGGTCTAGTGGATAGAGCACAACCTTGGGAGTCAGAGGGACCTAGGTCCCAATCCTGGCTCTGCCCTTTGTCTGCAGGGTGATCTTGGGTAAGTCACTTAACTTCCCTGTGCCTCAGTTACCTCATCTGTAAAATGGGGATTAAGACTGAGACCTATATGACATGACCTGTATTCAACCTGATCATCTTGTATCTACTCCAGCAGTTAGTACAGTGCCTGGCACATAGTAAACACTGAGCAAATACCATAAAAAAAATAAAAGGGAGAAAGACAAAGTTTCAGTTTGTAACAGCAACAGCAGAATGGGTAGCAATAGGCTCAGCCCCTTACAGGGTGGGTTCCCTGGGCCACGACCCCCCCACCCCCCCCCGGTGGTATTTTAGTGCTTAGTGTGTGCAAAGCACTGTGCTAAGCATTTGAGAGAGGACACTGTAGTCACTCTGCTAGTCACTGTACAATCTCTACTCACCAACTCTGAAATCCCTCTATCCTACCATGACCTCCTCACCTGCTTTCTCTCCCACGCACCCCCTACCTGCAAATATGTCCTATTCCCCCACAGAGACCTCAGATCCTTTGGCTCCAAACAATTTTCCCAAGTTATCATGCCCCATTTAGCCTTCATACCCAATCTACCTTCCCTGGATGACCAAATTGATGCCTTCTACACACCCTCTACTGATCTCAGACTCACCAGCTCCCCTATCCCTTCGCCGATCTCGTACCACTAACCCATAGCCCTGAATCACCTCCACGGTCCGTTTCCTTCGCTCCTGTGCACGAGCCGCGGTGCACTGGTGGTGGGAATGTGGATATTAGGCCGACTTGGGCCACCTCAAGTTCATCTTTGTTTGCTTTAACTCTGCCCTCTCCCCACTCTGCCCTCTCCCCTGTTCAACAACATTATTTTTCCATGCTTGTTGACTCCCATGCCCATTGCCTTCACCAGTTGTTTTCAGGTGTTTAACTTCCTCCTCAAGCCCCCATCCCCCTTCCTCCCCCATCTCTTGCCCCTAATGACCTGGCCATCTATGTTGGCAAAATTGAAAACATCAGACATGATCCCGAAAATCTCCCCTCTCCATTTCCTCCCTCCCTCCTGCCCTTTCTTCAACTCTCCCATCCTTCCTAGCAGTATCTTGAGGAGATCTCCTGCCTTCTCTCAAAATCCTCCCCCTCCACCTGTGCATCTTATCCCATCCCTTAACACCTTATCAAAGCATTTGGCCCCCTCCCTTCTTCCCTCCCTGACCATCAACTTCAAGTGTTCACTCTCCAATTGCTTCTTCCCCACTGTTTTCCAACATGTTCATGTGCTCCCTATCCTAAAAAACAAAACAAAACAAAACCCTCCCATGACCCCATGGCTCCCTCCAGTTATCGCCCATCTCCCTCCTAACCATTTCTCACCACACTCCATATTCTAATCTGGCTTCTGCCCCCTTTGCTCTACAAAAACTGCTCTCACAATCAGTCCCCAATAATCCCTTTCCAAATCCAATGGCCTCTACTCCATCCTAATCCTCCTCGATCTCTCGGCTGCCTTGGATATTGTTGACCATCCCCTTCTGGAAACATTATCCAACCTTGGCTTCACTGATCCTGTCCTCTCTTGATTCTCCTCTCTCTCTCTGGGTGCTCATTCTCAGTCTCTTTACGGGTTCCTCCTCTGCCTCCCAACCCTTAACTGTGGGTGTCCCCAAGGCTCAATTCTGGTTCCCCTTCTATTCTCCATCTACACCCACTCTCTTGGAGAACTCATTCGTTCCCATGACTTCAACTATGTGGATGATACCCAAATCTACATCTCCAGCCCTGATGTCTCTCCTTTTCTGCGGTCTCGCATTTCCTCCTCCCTTCAGGACATCTCTCCTTGGATGTCCTGCTGTCACCTCAAACTTAACGTGTCCAAAACAGAACTCCTCTTCTTCCCATCCAAACCCTGTCCTCCCCCTGACTTTCCCATCACTCTAGACAGCACCACCATCCTCCCTGTCTCACAAGCCCGTAACCTTGGCATTATCCTCGACTCATCTCTCTCATTCAACCCACATATTCAATCTGTCACCAAATCCTCTTGGTTCAACCTTCACAACAACCCTAAAATCCACCCTTTCCTCTCCATCCAAATTGCTACCACATTAATGAAAGCACTTATCCTATCCCGCCTTGATTACTGCATCAGCCTCCTTGCTGACCTCTCTGCCTCCTGTCTCTCCCCACTCCAGGCCACACTTCACTCTGCTGCCTGGATCATTTCTCTACAGAAACGTTCAGTCTGTGTTTCCCACTCCTCAGGAACATCCAGTAGTTGCCCACCCACCTCTGCATCAAATAGAAACTCCTTACCGTAGGTTTTAAAACAATGACCTGACCCATCCTACCTTATCTCCCTGATTTCCTACAACGCAGCCTGCACGCTTGGCTCGTCTAATGGCGAGCTACTGACCGTACCGTGATCTCATCTATCTCACCCCGACTTCTCGCCCATGTCCTGCCTCTGGCCTGGAACTCCCTCTTCATATCCCACAAGTGATCACTCTCCCCACCTTCAAAGCCTTATTAAAAGCATCTCTCCTCCAAGTGGCCTTCCCTGACTAAAGCCTCATTTCGTCTTCTCCCAGCCCCTTCTGCATCATTCTTGCACTTGGATTTGAACTCTTTATTCACCCCTCCCTCAGCCTCACAGCATTTATGTACATATCTAGAATTTATACATAATAATGTCTGCCCTTCTAGACTGTAAGCTCGCTTTGGGCAGGGAACATGTCTACCAATTCTGTTATATTGTGCTCTGCATAGAGTAAGCACTCAAATACAATTGATTGAGACAAGCTGTAGAAGCAGCATGGCCTAGTGGAAAGAGCCTGGGGCCTGGGAGTCAGAGGCCCTGGGTTCTAGTCCCTGCTCTGCCACCTGTCTTCTGTGTGATCTGTGCCTCAGTTCTTTCACCTGCAAAATGGGGATTCAATATCTGTCCTCCCTTTTACTTAGACTGCCACTTGCTGAACTGGATGAGGACTTTAATCCCACCTCTGTAGGCTCGAGTGGCCTGATTTCCCACCCAGAAGTGTGGGTTCCACCCACCCTCACACTGGTGGGGGTTCTAGGGCACAACTGAATGGAATCTCCCTGAGATCAGATCCTGGTTGCCCTCTCTCCAATTGGAGGTTTTGATCATACTTCTCTTTCAGAAGTGAAGACTTGCCCCACCCCTCTCTTTCAAAATTGGGAAGCAGCGTGGCCTAGTGGAGTGAGCCTGGGCTGAGGATTCAGGAGACCTGGGTTCTAATCCCAGGTCCACCACTTGCCTGCTGGGTGATCTTGGGCTAGTCACTTAACTTCCCTGGTCCTCAGTTCCTTTATCTGTAAAATGGAGATTCATTCATTCAATCACATTTATTGAGCACTTCCTGTCTGCCAAGCACTGTAGTCAGTGCTTAGGAGAGTACAATACAACAACAAACGGACACAGTCCCTGCCCACAGTGAGCTCACAGTCTGGGGCTGGGGGGGGGGGGGCGTGCCGGGAGAGACATTAATATAAATAAATAAATTACAGATATGTAGATATGTACTGTGGGGATGGGAGGGAGGATGAATGAAGGGAGCAAATCAGGGTGATGCAGAAGGGAATGGGAGAAGACGGGGGGCTTAGGGAAGGCTTCTTGGAGGAGATGTGCCTTCAATTCTTATCAGCTGTGTGACTTTGGGCCAGTCACTTAACTTCTCTGTGCCTTGGTTACCTCATCTGTAAAATGGGGCTGAAGACAGTGAGCTCCCGTGGAACAATTTGATTACCTTGTAACTACCCCAGTGCTTAGAATGGTGTTTGGCACATAGTAAGCACTTAACAATACCATTCTTATTATGATGATGATTATTAATAAGGCTTTGAAGTGGGGGAGATCAATTATCTGTCTGATATGAAAAGGGAGGGCATTCCAGGTGAGAGGTCAGCAGTGAGAGAGAGGAGATCGAGGTACAGTGAGAAGGTTAACATTAGAAGGTTGAGATATGCAGACTGGGTTGTAGGAGAGTAGCGAGGTGAGGTAGGAGGGGGCAAGGTGTTTGAGTGACAAAGTCAATGGTGAGGAGTTTTTGTTTGATGAGGAGGTGGATGGGCAACCACTGGAGTTGCTTGAGGAGTGGGGAAACTTGGTCTGAATGTTTTTAAAGGAAAATGATCCAGGCAGCAGACTGGAGTATGGACTGGAGTGGGGGGAGGCAGGAAGGTCAGCAAGGAGGCTCATACAATAATCAAGGCGGGATAGGAGCGCAAAAGGATAAGTGCTTGCATTAATGTGGTAGCAGTTTGGATGGAAAGGAAGAGGCACATTTTAATGGTTCAATGCCAGTTCTGCTTAGACTGTGAGCCCCATGTGGGATTATCTTGTGCTTCTCCCAGTGCCTAGTACAGTGCTTGACACATAGTAAGCGCTTAATAAATATCCCAGTTCTTATTGCTGCTTTTACCCTCCCTGGCCTAAACTCTGAGAATATGTGTCGCCATTTCTGAGTCCACCTTTTAACATTTTTAAATTTACCTCGAGTGCCCTGTCAAGGCCCTGTTGTCCATAAATTTATCCAAATCCCTCGAGCCTCCTCACATCCCCAACATCTCTCTTGTCTCCATATCTCTGACTGTCTCTGCTTAGCACTGTGTTTTTCCTCTCATCTTTCACAACAGACCATGAGCAAAGGCTCTTACTGTGTCAGACCCATGGTCCATCCAGTCCAGGATTCTGTCACGTGCAGGGAGAGACTATCTAATATCCGAAACTATCCCCTGACTTTTTCCCTCTGGTGACCCGTCATGGATCACTTTTCTACAAATCCATTCAAATCCCTTTTAAACTCGCTGATATTTTCAGCTGCCTAACTTCCTGGGGGAGCGAATTCCATCTGTTCACCCCCAGCTGGGAGAAGAAGCGTTTCCTTCGGTTCGGTTTGAATATCCAACGGGAGCCCCCTCATCCTGGTGCTCTGGTATTTGGGGAATGATGACGTGGTCTTTAAATTCTGATCCTGCCCCCTCTCAGAAAAGCAGTGTGACCTAGTGGATACAGCCCGGGCCTGGGAGTCGGAAGGATCTGGGTTCTAATCCTGCCTCTACCACTTATCCGCTTGGGCAAGTGTCTTCACTTCTGTGGGCCTCAGTTACTCCATCTGCAAAACAGGGCCCCATGTGGGACGTGGACTGTGTCTACCCTGATGAACTTGTATCTACCCCAGTGCTTAGTACAATAGTAAGTGCTCAACAAATACCACGATTATTATTATTAATTATCTTTCCAGATGGGAGAAAAACCTGACCCTTTCAGTCTGTTCTCAGTTGGGAACTGCTCCCAGATGAGAGAGGGGTTTAGCTAATGTCCCGTGGGTCTGAGGCTGGCCTGGATTGGTCTGGTCTGGTGTCACAGCCCCAACTTGGTTGCTGTGGCAACAAGGGGTGAGCCATCCCAGATGGCCGTTGGCACTGCTGCCAAGCCATGACTCTAGAGGATGTACATTGTTAATGGCGTTCATCCTAGCCACCGGGCTCAACACTGTGGACCACTGTGAATCCATCGATGGAATTTATTGAGCGCTCACTGTGTGCGGACCACCGTGCTAAGCACTTGGGAGAGGACGATACAACAGAGTTTGTAGAGCTCATTGTGGGCAGGGACCGTGTCTGTCGTTGTTCTCTCCCAAGCGCTAAAACGGCACTTCGCGCACGGTAAGCGCTCAATAAATATGATTGAATGAATGAATGAACATGATCCCTACCCTCAAGGAGCTTAAAGCCTAGTGGGGAGCTTACGGTTTGAAAACATAAGCGATACCCTTCTCGGCCGGACTCAAGGCTCCTTCCGGCCCAGAACTCTGTCTCCGACGGCGGCACTAGGAAGCTTAGGGGAACAATAAGGTTTACCCTTCTGGTTAGGGGTGGATCATCGTCAAACACCCCCAACCTTCCCTCTCGTGACCCATAATGGGCCGGTGATCCGCAAATTTAGCCGAAGCGCTCTGCTGGCGTTTCTGCCCGCGTGGCTTTCTGTGGGAATAAATCCCGTTCACTTCCCCCCCGTTGGATGAAGATGTGTTTCTTTCTGTTTGTTTGGAATCTGCCCCTTTCAAGCTCCAGTGGGTTCCTGCTACAGATCTATGCAGAGGTTGCGGGTGGAACCCGGCACTTCTCTCGAATCATCAGGGAGCAGAGGTTTTTCTTCATCCGGGAAAATCAATTCAGACCAGTCACGGTCTATTCCCGCATCTTTGAAAATCCAACCCGTGGTTTTCCCCAATTTCAAGTGGATTTTCTGCCCTTCCTCCATATGGCTCTTCTCACTGCTCCTAGTCAGGTCAGTCCCCCGGGTCCTGAACCATGCCTCATTTCAACTGCCCCATAAAATACGAATTCCAATGACTCCGTTCCCCTGTGGCCCACGATTCCTGGTTTTCAAAGCATCATGCCATCTTTCCAAGTAGAAAAACTCATCTCTCTGCCCACTTCGTCGGCCTTGGGCAGGTATGACACCCAGCTATGAAGTGTTCCTCGGTTTTCCCTTCAGGGCACTCTTTCCTTGCACGTGTTTTGTCTCCGTTGTTTCCGCCGTTCGTATTCCCTCGTACTCTGAGTTGCCCAGGCATCGTAAGTCATAAACAAGATACCGGCGGAAGAGGGCTGCCCCCTGATAGATTGGTCCTCACCTAAGCTGAGGGGTGGCCATAGGTCAAACACAGGTCGTGGATGGATCGAATTCTTCTCTGCTAGAACTCTGCCCTCTCCTCTGCTCAACAACACTACTTCTCCTCCCTTATTGGCTCCCATGCCCACCGCCCGCACCGGCTAATCCGGACTTCTAACACCCTCCTTAAACCCCCTCCACAGTGCCCCTGCCTCTTTCCTTTCTCACTTCGATGACCTTGCCATCCATTTGGTTGACAAAATGGAAACCATCGAGCACAAACTCCCCCAAACCTCCCCCTGGTTTTTCAGCTCCCTCTTGTCCCCTCACCCACTCTCTTATGCTTCCTAGCCACCTCTTAAGAGGCGCGCTCCCCCTTGCTTCCCAAATCCACTCTTCCATTTGCACCTCCAACCCCATCCCTTCTCGCCATCTAAATACACTTTCTCCCACTCTCCTTCTGTCCCTGACTGCCATCTTCAGCCACTCACTCTCTGGTGGTTCCTTCCCCTCTGTTATCAAACACGGTCATGTGGCCATGTCCTAAAAAAAACCCCTCTCTCCACTCCACTGAGCATCCAGCTACAGCTCCATCTCCATCCTACCATTCCTCTTTCAAGTCCTCAGACAGCCGGTTTATACCTGCTGCCTCCACTTCCTCTCCTGCAACTCCTTCCTTGGGTCTGTACAGTCTGGCTTCTGCCCCCTCCAATCTATCCAGTTCTCTCTCGAAGGTCACCAAAATCTCCCTGCCAAATCTAACAGACTCTACTCTGTCCTAATCCTATTTGACCTTTTGACTGCCTTTGCCACTGAGGATCACACTCTTCTCCAGGAAGCGTTACCTAACCTTGGCTTCTTGAACTTCAATTCTCTCCTGGTTGTCTGTCTCTCTGGGCCATTCTTTCTCCACCTTCTTTGCCAGCTCTTCCTCTGCTACCTTCTGCCTAATGAACGTGGGGGTCCGTTGTGGGTCCCCTTCTATTCTCCACTTACACCCACTTCTTTAGTGAACTCATTCTCTCTCTCTCTCTCATGGGGTTGGAGGTGCAGATGGAAGCGTGGATTTTGGAAGCAAGGGGGAGTGCTCCTCCGAACAGGTGGCCAGGAAGGATAAGAGAGTGGATGAGGGGATAAGAGGAAGCTGAGTCAGAAGGACCTGGAAGTCAGAAGGACCTGAGTTCTAATTCTGACTCTGCCATTTGTCATCTGTGTGACCTTGGGCAAGTCACTTCACTGTGCCTCAGTTACCCCAACTATAAAATGGGGATTAAGACTGTGTGCCCTATGTGGGACAGGAACTGTGTCCAACCCAGTTACCTTGTATCTACCCCAGTGCTTAGTACGGTACCTGGCACATAGTAAGCGCTTAACAAATACCACTATTATTCTCATTATTATCATTCAATTTACTATCCTCTATGCAGATGGGTCCCAAACCTACCTCTTCGATCCTGACCTCTCTCTTTCTCTGCAATATCACATTTCCTGCTTCCAGGGCATAGCTGCACGGATGTCCCGTTGGTATCTCGAGCTCAACATGTCCCAAAGTGAATTCTTCATCTTTCGTCCCAAATCCTCACCACCTAACTTTCCCAGCACTGTAAACACCACAATCCTCCCGATCTCACAAGCCCGTAACCTTAGCATTATCCTCGACTCATCTCTCTCCTTCAACCCACATATTCAATGTGTCACCAAATCCTGTTGGTTCTACCTTCACGACATTTCTAAAATCTGTCCTTTCCTCTCCATCCAAACTGCTACTATGCTGATCCCAACACGTGCCATATCCCGACTCGACTACTGTATCAGCCTCCTTGCTGACCTCCCTGCTTCCAGGCTCTCCCACCTCCAGTCTAGTCTTCATTCTGCTGCCCGGATCATTTTTCTAAACACCCATCTGCACCCATCTTCCCACTCCTCAGAAAGCTCTAATTGCTTCCCATTCCTCTTCACAGCAAGCTGGAACTCCTGGTCTTTTTGTTAATGGAATTTGTTAAGCGCTTACTATGTGCCAGGGACTGTTCTAAGCGCTGGGGTAGAAACAAGGTAATCAGGTTGGAGACGGTCCCTGTCCCACATGAGGTTCACAGTCTTAAAATCCTCATTTTACAGATGAGGTAACTGAGGCACAGAGAAGTGAAGTGACTCACCCCAGGTCACCTAGCAGACAAGTAGCGGAACCAGGACTAGAACCCAGGTCCTTCCCAGGCCATTGGCTTTAAAGTACTCAATTGCTGCTTCCCTTCTACTTATCCACTCTGTTCTCCTATTACACTCCATCTTAGAAATGATACTAATAGCGTAAGAGGTTGTTATGTGCCAAACACTGTACTAAGCGCTGGGGTAGATACAAGATAATCAAGAAAGACACAGTCCCTGCCCCGACAGGGCTCACAGCCTGAGGGAGAGGGAGAACAGGTATTGAATCTCCATTTTACAGATGAGGGAATGAAGGCCCAGAGAAGTCAATTTCCCATCCAGAGTCTTGGGGCTGAGCTCCAACTTCCAATCTGTCCTTCACTCATCGTCATCTTCTGAGCTTCTTGCCCCATCTCTCCCCACCCCCTCGGCCCTTGTTGCGAGAAAAGGAGGACATGAATTTTCCTCTTCTCTGGATTCTGGGCTCCGCTCTCTGCAAGCACCGCAGGTCGGCTTTTCATCTTGGCCTCCGGGTCATCGCTCAGATCTCTGAACGGGGAGATAAGGACATCAGACCAGGAGCAACAACGCTCCGGGGTTAGACGCTCGGCCCGGCTCACCAGGGACTCCGTCTCCGACAGCGACACTGGGCCTCTCGGAGAAAACGAATGACGGTGTCCCCCCACCCCCACCCCCATTTTCCCATCCTCAAGATTGGCCATGCATCGTCCAACAGCACCTACTTTCCTCTCTACGGCCCTGACTTTCCCCATAGTGACAAAATAGGGACTGTTCATCCTTGAATCTACTCAAACCTATAATTGAACCTGTTGATATTTTCACCTGCAGAGTATCTGCCTAGTGGACAGAGCCGGGGCCTGGGAGGCAGAGGACCTGGCTTCTTGTCGTGGCTCTACCACCTGCCTGCTGGGTGACCTTGGGTAAGTCATTTCACCTCTCTGAGCCACAGTTTCCTCATCTGTGAAATGGGGATTCAGGACTTGTTCTCCCTCCTACTTGGACCGGGAGCCCCGCTAGGCAAAGGAACCATGTCCGATCTGATTATCTTGGATCTCCCCCGGTGCCTAGACAGTGCTTGGCACATAATAAGCACCTACAGACACCATAATTGTTATTATTGTGATTGGATTTGCACCCTTTATTCACCCCTCCCTTAGCCCCACAGCATTAGAGAAGCAGCGTGGTTCAGTGGAAAGAGCCCGGGCTTGGGAGTCAGAGGTCATGGGTTCGAATCCTGACTCTACCACTTGTCAGCTGTGTGACTGTGGGCAAGTCACTTAACTTTTCTGTGCCTCAGTTACCTCATCTGTAAAATGGGGATTAACTGTGAGCCTCACGTGGGACAACCTGATTACCCTGTATCTACCCATCGCTTAGAACAGTGCTCTGCACATAGAAAGTGCTTAACAAATAACATATTATTATTATTATTACATATCCATAAGTTATTTATTTATATAAATGGCTGTCTCCCCCTCTAGACTGCAAGCTCGTGTGGGCAGGAAATGTGTCTACCAACTCTGTTATACCGTACTCTCCCAAGTGCTTAATACAGTGCTGTGCACAAAGTAAATGCTCAATAAATATGATCGACTGATGATTACTGTTACAAATTACATCTGCTCATGCTCCACTGGGTGAAGAAGTGTGTTCAGTGGTTTGCTCTGGCCCTGCCACCCTCCAGCTCCAACGGGCGTCCCCTTGCTCTGGGGCGGTGGGATTTGAGCAACAGCATCTCCAAGTTCGCCCTGACCCTCCCCTTCGTGACTCTGTAATTGATTATTTAATCCATGGTATTTATAGAACACTTACTGTGTGCAGAGCACTGGTGTAAGGGCTTGGAAGAGCACAGTACAACAGAGTTGGTAGTCAAGTTCCCTGCCCACAATGAGCTGACAATCATTTCCTTTGACAAAGTCTTTCCATTCATTCAATCGTATTTATTGAGCACTTACTGTGTGCAGAGCACTGTACTAATTGCTTGGAAAGTACAATTCAGCAACAGAGACAATCCCTGCCCAACAACAGGCTCACAGTCTAGAAGAGGGGGAGACAGATATCAAAACAAGTAAACAGGCATCAATAGCATCGATATAAATAGAATTATAGATATATACATATCATTGATAAAATAAATAGAATAATAAATACGAACATATATATCTGTTACCGATTTGTACATTCCAAGCGCTTGGTACAGTGCTCTGCACATAGTAAGGGCTCAATAAATACTATTGAATGAATGAATGAATATACACAAGTGCTGTGGGGCAGGGTGGGTAGAGCAGAGGGAGCGAGTCGGGGCAATGGGGAGGGGAGGGGGAGCAGAGGAAAAGGGGGGCTCAGTCTGGGAAGGCCTCCTGGAGGAAATGAGCTTTCACTAGGGCTTTGAAGCGGGGAAGTGTGCTAATTTGGTGGATTTGAGGAGGGAGGGCGTTCCAGGCCAGAGGTAGGATGCGGGCCAGGGGTCGACGGCGGGACAAGCGAGAACGAGGCACTGTGAGAAGGTTAGCGCCAGAGGAGCGGACTGTACCGGCTGGGCGAGAAGGGAGGTGAGGTAGGAGTGGGCAGGGAGAAATTTCCCTGGCTCCCTGCCTCTTCTGCGCTGTCTACATCACCTTTCAGGGCAGTAACTCAAATGGTCACAAGAATGGAAGGAAGAAGGGTTTTGGAGAACCAGGGGCATCTGAAATTCTGACTGACTGATTAAGGAAAAGGGCTTTGGAGCTCTTCGGTTACTGAGACAACAGAAGAGCCTTGGGGTTGTTTTGGGGCCAGGAGGAGCCTCTCAGGCACCCCAAGGGCAGGAGCCCCTGGACCTGAGCAATTCCCATCTAGGAGCCAGTGGGAAACTTCCCTGGGATGAGCTAAAAACTCCACAAGTGATCCTGCTTTGGGGTGGTTTCTGAAAAAATGGTTCCATGTCCCATTTTAGATGCCCCGCTCCCTATCCCCAACTTGGGTCACTTGGGAATGGAGGAGAATACCTCAAGAGACTTCCAGCTTGCTGGATGAGGGAGTGGTTCTCTGGGGGATTACAAAGGGTTACTCCAGACCCATTCCTTAAAATGTGTGTGCACCTCATCTGCCCCTTCCCAGACTGGTCTGCTCCCTCAAATTTACTTTGTAGGGTGCTTTTCTTTTTCCAAATCAGTTTCACATTTCTTCATTTTTGCCTCTCAGCATTCCAGGAGGTAAGCAAGGGGGAAATGCTATTTTCTTCATTTTACAGATAAGGACACTGAAGGAGCACGCGGTTTAGTGACTTGCCTGTGGTCACCGAGGTGGTCCATGGCAGAGCTGCAACATTAACCTGGGTCTCCGACCTCCACCGTCACTTGCCCTTATTGACCTGGCCATGCACTCCATTGATAAAATAAAACCATCAGGTGTGATCTCCCTAAAAATCTTCCCTGCTCTTCTCATGCTCTCCACCTCCTCCTGCCCCTCCTTCAACTGTCCCATCTTTCCCAAGAGGATCTCAAGAGATCTCCTGCCTCCTTTCAAAATCTACCCCCTCCGATACCAGCCTTTTGCACTATCAATCCATCACTGGTATTTATTAAGCACTTACTATGGGCAGAGCACTGTTCTTAGCGCTAAGGAGCGTACAGTACAAGAGAAATGAGAAGACACGTTCCTGGCCTAGAATGAGCTACAGTCTAGAGGGAGAGACAGGCATTAATACACACCTTATCAAAACACTTGCCCACTCCCTTCTTCCCTCCCTGACCACACACTTCAACCATTCACTTCCCAGTGGTTTCTTCCCCTCTGATTTCATATATGCTCACATCTCCACTATCCTAAAAATAACCCTCCCATGACTCCACGGTTCCCTCTAGTTATCACCTCATCTCCTTCCTATCATTCCTCTCTAAACTCTTTGAGTGAGTTGTCTATACCTTCTGCCTCCACTTCCTCTCCTCCAATTCTCTCCTTGGCCCCTCCAATCTGGCTTCCACCTCCTTCACTCCACCAAAATGACGCTCTCAAAGGTCACCACTGACCTACTTCTTGCCAAAGCACATGGCCTCTACTCCATCCTAATCCTCCTTGACCGTTCAGCTGCCTTCGATCCTGTCGGCCATTCCCTTCTCCTGGTACCTACCGTTGGTTTCACTGATGCTGTCCTCTTCTGGTTCTCCTATCTCTCTGGCTGCTCCTTCTCAATCTCTTTCACTGGCTCCTCTTCTGCCTCCCACCCTCTAACTGTAGGAGTCCCTCAAGGCTCAGTTCTGGGTCCCCTTCTAGTCTCCATCTACACCCACACCCTTGGAGAACTCATTTGCTCCCACAGCTTCAACTACCGTCTCTACAGGGATGATTCCCAAATCTACCTCTCCAGTCCTGATCTCTCTCCTTCTCTGCAGTCTCACATGTTCCTCCTACCTTCAGATCATCTCTACTTGGATGTGCTGCCGACACCTCAAACTAAACAGTTCCAAAACTTTAACTTCTCATCTTCCCCCCAAAACTTCCCTATCTTTCCCATCACCCTAGACAACACCACCATCCTTCCTCTCTTAATAGCCAGTAGCACTGGCCTTATCCTTGACTCATTTCTCTTTCAAAGTACAAAATCAATCTATCACGAAATCCTGTCGGTTCTACCTTCACAACCGCTAGAATCTGCCCTTTCCTCTCCATCTAAACCACTAGTATGCTGATCCGAGCACATATCATATCCTGCTTTGACTGGTGCGACCGTCTCTTCGCTGACCTCCCTGCCTCCTGTCTTTCCCGACTCTAGTCCGAACTTCACTCTGCTGCCTGGATAATTTTTCTACAAAATCATTCAGTTCATGTTTCCCTACTCCTCAGTTCCCCAACCACCTCCACATCAAATAGAAACTCCTTAAGATCAGTTTTAAGGCACTCCATCACCTTGCCCTCTACTACCTTACCTCCCTGATTTCCTACTACAACCCAGCATGCTCACCTCAGTCCCCTTAATGTCAATCTACTCACTGTATCACAATCTCTTGATGAGGATCCCTTATCTGTGTCCTGCCAACGGGCCTGTATTGTTAAATATATTATCAATCAATCGGTCACATTTATTGAGCACTTACTGTGTGCAGAGCACTGTACTAAGTGCTTGGGAGGGTATAACAGAGTTAGTAGACGCTTTCCCTGCAGACAGGGAGCTTACAACCTAGAGGGGGAGACAGACATTAATATAAATATAAATTATAGATCAATTATATTTATTGAGCACTTACTATGTGCAGAGCACTGTACTAAGTGCTTGGGAGAGGACAATACAACAGAATTAGCAGATGCGTTCCCTGCCCATAAGGAGTTTACAGCCTAGAGGGGGAGACAGACATTAATATGAATAAATAAATTTCAGATAAGTGCTTTTGGTGCTGGGCGTGGTGACTAAAGGGAGCAAGTCAGGGTGACACAGAGGGAGTGGAAGAAAAAGAAAAGAGGGCTTAGTGTAGGCCTCTTGGAGGAGATGTGCCTTCAGTAAGGCTTTGAAGGTGGGGAGAGTCACTGTCTGTCAGATGTGAAGTGGAAGGCCATTCCAAGTGGAAAGGCAGGACGGTTGAGGGGTCGGAGGTGAGCTAGACAAGAATGTATTTATTTACTAAGCACTTACTCTGTGCAGAACATTGTACTATAGACTTGGCAGAGTACAATAGAACTAATAATAATGATAATAAGAATTGTGGTATTTGTTTAGCACTGCGTGCTAAGCACTGTACTCAGGGCTAGGGTAAATACAGTGTTATCAGATCAGACATAATCCCTGACCACCAAGGGGCACAGAATAATAATAATAATAATGTTGGTATTTGTTAAGCGCTTACTGTGTGCAGAGCACTATTCTAAGCGCTGGGGGAGATACAGGGTAATCAGGTTATCCCACGTGAGGCTCACAGTCTTCATCCCCATTTTACAGATGAGGTAACTGACTGTGGGCAAGTCACTTAACTTCTCTGGGCCTCACACAGCTGCCAAGTGGCAGAGGCAGGATTCAAACCTATGACCTCTGACTCCCAAGACCGGGCTCTTTCCACTGAGCTACACTGCTTCTCTAGAATCCAAGGGGGAGGGAAAAACAGGTATTTCATCCACATTTAACAGAAGAAGGAATTGAAGCCCAATGAAGTGACTCATCCAAGGTCTCACAACCCAACCAGCAAGTGGCAAAACTGGGATTAGAACCCAGGTCTTTGATGGGAACATTCCCTATCTTCAAGGAATTTACCATCTAGTGGACGAGACAGACACTGAAATATATTACGGGAAGGGGGGAGGAGGAGAGATCTGTGTGTAGGTGCTACCGGTGGGTGGGTGGAGAGGGAGGGGTGAGTATCCTGCGAGGTGGGAGGAGAAGCAAGGGAGCACAGGTTCGCATGGCTCAGTCAGATTGATCAATCAGTCAGTACTGTTTGAGCACTTACTGTGTGCAGAGCACTGGTTTCAGTGAGAGAGCACAACAGAGTTGGTAGACATGTTTCCTGCCCACAACGAGCTTGCGGTCTAGAGGGGGAGGTAGACATTAATATAAATAAGTAATTTATAGATGTGTACATAATAGACAGAAGGGCTTACGTGTCATCTTCTGGTTGTGTTTAGCCTGCCTTCCTCGAGGGTAGGGAAAGAGTAGGTGCTGGGCCTTTGGCCTTAGTCCTAAAGTACCACACACCTGCAAGCTCTTTGATGAAGATAATGATTTCCTGGCAAATCCCTCTGGCCGCTCATTAGTGTGATGTATCCGGAAGCTGGGTGGCCAGTTTCCAGTGAAAGGAAAGACCCTTAATCCTTTTCCTGGTTTTAGCCCAGCCTGGTTCTGTGCCACGTTACCACTGTGGGGCCAGCAGTCTTCACGACCTCCATCCTGGGGAAGGAAAATTGGGGGCAGGGTGGGGGTTGGGGGAGACAAAGGGGGGAGCTCACTTTTCAGGCTCCCTAAAGGCCGATGAGGGAGCAGGTATCAGAGTCCCTGGATGGGACCAGAAGCAGCTACCTCGTCTGTAAAATGGGGATTAAGACTGTGAACCCTAGGCGTGACAGAGATGGTGCCCAACCTGATTGCCTTTTAATCTACCCCAGTGCTTAGAGTAGTGCCTGGTATATAGTAAGTACTTAATGAGTACCATCAAAAAAAAATCTCAGGCTGCATCAGAGGCCTAGAAAGAACCTTGCCCTGAGCTAGTAATAGTGGTGATAGCGGAAATAGTAAGAGTCCAGAATAGGGCCACTTTTAAGCGCTATCTTAGTCGGGCCAGGGAGTTCTGTGACCTAGTGACCTTAGCTACGTCTGTGCGAGGCGGCCAAGCTGAGCACCAGGATTTCCCTTTTTCTTGGAATTGTTTGGCCGTGCCCTGATTTCTCTCAAAGTCTTGGCCTGGTTTCAGGGTCTGAATCCCGGTCAATTGTTTTCTAAAGTGGATCTGGAGCCCAGAGCTTGACATGGAGGAGGGTGTTTCCAGGAGAAAGGGGATAGTCCACGGTGTTGAGGGCAGCAGAAAGGTCGAGGAGGGTTAGGATCAATTAATCAATCGATGGTATTTATTGAGCAATGACCATGTGCGGAGCCCTGGCCTAAGCACTTGGGAGAGGACAATAACAGTAGAGGGTGTGGAACTTGGTCACTGGTGACCTTTGAGAGGGCAGTGTCTGTGGAGTGAACGGGGAGGAAGCCAGATTGGAGGAAGATCAAGGAGAGAGTTGGAGGAGAGGAAATGGAGGCAGTGGGTGTAGACCACTCGTTCAAGGAGTTTGGAGAGGAATGGTAAGATGGAGATAGGAGGGCGCCCGGTTCTTCAACCATGTCACCGAGGAGATGATGGGTGGCTCTTCTGGCTACGTGCCCGGCCACGCGTGATGACTGATGCCCTCCGGCTCCGCTACTCTGTAAGCTCATTGTGGGCAGGGAATGTATCTGTACTCTCCCAAGTGCTTAAGTATAGTACGCTGAGAAGAAGTGTTGCTTAGTGGAGACAGCATGGGCCTGGGACTCAGAAGGATCTGGGTTCTAATCCCCACTCCGCCACATATCTGCTGCGTGATCTTGGGCAAATCACTTCACATCTCTCTGCCTCAGTTATCTCATCAATAAAATGTGGATTAAGACTGTGAGCCCTATATGGGACAGGGATTGGGCCCAACCTGATTAACCTATATCTACTCCAGTGCTTAGAACAGTGCTTGGCACACAGCAAGTGCTTAACAAGTACCATAATGATTAATTATTACTATTATTAATTATTATTATTAATAATAAATATGACTGACTAGTTCTTCAGGCAGTCTGAGGGGCTGGTCTAGCTGAGAAATCCCCCGCTTCCCTGCGTCCAACTTGAAAACTGAGCACCGGGGTTAGAGCCTCTCCTCATTTGTTGCCATGAGGTTGAGGGGAGGGGACCGTCCTCCAGAGGCATTCATTCATTCATTCATTCATTCAATAGTATTTATTGGGCACTTACTATGTGCAGAGCACTGTACTAAGCACTTGGAATGTACAAATCGGCAACAGATAGAGACAGTCCCTGCCCTTTGACGGGCTTACGGTCTGATTGGGGGACACGGGCAGACAAGAACAATGCCAATAAATAGAGTCAAGGGGAAGAACATCTCATAAAAACAATGGCAAATAAATAGACTCAGGGTGATGTACATCTCATTAAACAAAATAAACAAAATAAATAGGGTGATGAAGATATATACAGTTGAGTGGACGAGTACAGTGCTGAGGGGGTGGGACGGGAGAGGGGGAGGAGGAGAGGGAAAGGGGGGAGAAGAGGGTTTAGCTGCAGAGAGGTGAAGGGGGGGTAGAGGGAGCAGAGGGAAAAAGGGGGAGAGCTCAGTCTGGGAAGGCCTCTTGGAGGAGTGAGCTTTAAGTAGGGATTTGAAGAGGGGAAGAGAATTAGATTGATGGAGGTGAGGAGGGAGGGCATTTCAGGACCACGGGAGGACGTGGCCCAGGGGTCGACAACGGGATAGACAAGAATGGGGGACGGTGAGGAGGTGGGCGGCAGAGGAGCGGAGCGTGCGGGGTGGGCAGTAGAAAGACAGAAGAGAGGAGAGGTAGGAAGGGGCAAGGTGATGGAGAGCCTCGAAGCCTAGAGTGAGGAGTTTTTGTTTTGAGCGGAGGTTGATAGGCAACCACTGGAGGTTTTTGAGAAGGGGAGTGACATGCCCAGAACATTTCTGCGGGAAGATGAGCCGGGCAGCGGAGTGAAGAATAGACTGGAGCGAGGCGAAAGAGGAGGAAGGGAGATCAGAGAGAAGGCTGACACAGTAGTCTAGCCGGGATATAACGAGAGCCCGTAGCAGTAAGGTAGCCGTCTGGGTGGAGAGGAAAGGGCAGATCTTGGCGATATTGTAAAAGTGAGACTGGCAGGTCTCGGTCAAGGATCGGATGAGTGGGGTGAACGAGAGAGCCGAGTCAAAGATGACACTGAGGTTGCAGGCCTGAGAGACGGGAAGGATGGTCGTACCATCCACGGTGATAGGGAAGTCTGGGAGAGGACCGGGCTTGGGAGGGAAGATGAGGAGCTCAGTCTTGCTCATGTTGAGTTTTAGGTGGCAGGCAGACATCCAGGTGGAAACGTCCCGGAGGCAGGAGGAGATGTGAGCCTGAAGGGAGGGGAAGAGGACGGGGTAGAGATGTAGATCTGCGTGTCATCTGCGTAGAGATGGTAGTCAAAGCCGTGAGAGCGAATGAGTTCACCAAGGGAGTGAGTGTAAATGGAGAACAGAAGAGGGCCAAGAGCTGACCCTTGAGAAACTCCAACAGTTACAGGATGGGAGGGGGAGGAGGCGCCCGCGAAGGAGACCGAGAATGACCGGCCAGAGAGATAAGAGGAGAACCGGGAGAGGACGGAGTCCATGAAGCCAAGGTGAGATAAGGTGTGGAGGAGGAGTGGATGGTCGACAGTGTCAAAGGCAGTTGAGTGGTCAAGGAGGATTAGAATGGAGTAGGAGCCATTGGATTTGGCGAGGAGGTCACGGGTGACCTCAGAGAGAGCAGTCTCGGTAGAGTGGAGGGGACGGAAGCCAGATCGGAGGGGGTCCGGGAGAGAATGGGAGTTAAGGAATTCTAAGCAGTGAGTGTAGACGACTCGTTCTAGGATTTTGGAAAGGAAGGGTAGTAGGGAGATAGGGCGATAACTGGAAGGGGAAGTGGGGTCGAGAGAGGGTTTTTTTAGGATGGGGGAGACGTGGGCATGTTTGAAGGCAGAGGGGAAGGAGCCATTGGAGATTGAGTGGTTAAAGATAGAAGTTAAGGAAGGGAGGAGGGCAGGGGCGATGGTTTTTATGAGGTGAGCGGGAATGGGGTCCGAGGTGCAGGTGGAGGGGGTGGCACTTGCGAGGAGGGAGGAGATCTCCTCTGAGGATACTGCAGGGAAGGATGGGAAAGTAGGGGAGAGGGTTGGTGGGGGGGAGGGGAGAGGGGGAGGGGTGACTGGACATGACCCCCCACCCCCGCCAGGCCTGTGCAAATCAGCAGTGCCACCCAAGTAAAGCTGGGGACTGATGGCGCTTCTAACAAAGGGCAGCAGGTCAAGAACAACATTATTATTAATATTATGTGTGCTAAAGGCTTACTTTGCATCGAGCACTGTTCTAAGCATTCATTCATTCATTCAATAGTATTTATTGAGCGCTTACTATGTGCAGAGCACTGTACTAAGCGCTTGGGATGAACAAGTCAGCAACAGATAGAGACAGTCCCTGCTGTTTGACGGGCTTACACCTAAGCACTGGGGTAGATCCAAATTAATCAGGTTGGACACAGTCCCTGTCCCACTTGGAGCTCCCATTCTTAGTAGGAGGGAGAACGGGTATTGGCTACCGATTTTACAGTTGAGAAAACTGAGGCACAGAGAAGTGAAGTGATTTGCCCAAGTTTACACAGCGAGCAGTTGGCCGAGTCAGGATTAGAACCCAGGTCCTCTGACTCCCAGGACCATGCTCTCTCCATCAGGCCATGCTGCTTCTCCTCACATCATAACTGGTTTGGCCCCTTGATCTGCATCCTGCCCCCCACCTCCCTCCATCCCCAGCCCAGCATTATGTCTCTGGCGGTGCTGGCGGCGGGCTCAGAGGACAACACCCCTTCTTCATTTCCCTTGTTCAGCCCCACTTTCCCTCTAGTGGCCCCTGATTGATTCCTGGAGTTGCAGCTGCAAAAGGTTCTGTGGGCATGAATTCCCCCAGTCTAAGCCCTGTGAGTGAAGAAGAGTTTCCTTTTTTTAATGAGATTTGCATAGCTCTTACTATGTGTCAGGCACTGTACTAGACGCAGAGGTCGATATGAGGTAATCGGGTCGGACAGAGTCCCTGTCTCACATAGGGTTCACAGTCCTAGTCCCCATTTGACAGATGAAGTAACTGAGGTCCAGAAAAATGAAGTGACTTCCCCAGTGTCCCCCAGCAGGCACACGGCGGAGCCAGGATTAGAACCCAGGTCCTCTGACTCCCAGGCCTGGACGGAGTCTTTCCGTTAGGCCACGCTGCTTCTCTTTTGTCGGTTCGAAACCTCCCACCTTCCTGTTTCAGTGGGTCCCCCGCGTTCTGGTGCCTTCCAAACATGGGACCATTCTATAGCCTTCAGTCCCGTCCCCTCTGGGCCTGCATCTCTGGGTCCTTTCAGTCCATTCATTCATTCAATAGTATTTATTGAGCACTTACTATGTGCAGAGCACTGTACTAAGCACTTGGAATGTACAATTCGGCAACGGATGGAGACAGTCCCTGCCCAGTGATGGGCTCACAGTCTAATCGGGGGACTGAATCCATCTGCGGGCAGATCCATCACAGTCCATCTGCGGGCAGAAGCCGCTTCAGCTCCCCCTGACCGTCTTGATTGTCCTCCATCCCTCCTCCAGCTCTTTTGTGTCCTGCCTGTCCTGTGCTGACCAGAACTGAGCGCTCTTCCCAGCGACCAGGGTTTTCTGTGGAGGCAGAATTCAGTGGAGACGGAGAGCTTGATACAGCCCAGCCTCGGTGGGGGAGGGGGACAGGGGTCCCTGAGGTTTGGGAGAAGGTGATGGCCAGAATCTCCACACGGGATGCCAGCCACGCCTGGAAAGAGTGGCGAGTCAGCAGCTCATTAGGAAAAATTGATTTGTAAATTAGCAACTTTGCTGATGTCTTGATTTTTGGTTCTTTTCCTTTCTCTGCTTTCCCCTCCCCCCCGCCCCATGATGTCTGATGCTGCTCCACACCCACCTGGGTCCATCGCGGACTCTCCTGGGATCCGAGGTGGGACAGGAGAGGACTCGACACCGTTTCATTCAGGGAGGTTGATGGGCAAAAAAGCCTCCAGGATCTGATAATCAAATCTGTTTGCAACAGCTGTCTGGTGACAAGAAGAATAAACCATATTAATGGTGTCATTATTATTCCCTAATTAAAAGCTAATAACTAAGAGTTAATTGCCTTTAAAGGATGAGGCAGCGCTATGGCAGGGATTTATCTCTGTTTTTCTTTGCTTGCCTGGCTGGGCTGATATTTTGAAACTAATTAATTGAATCAAATCTTACAGAAAAACTAATAATCTCCCGGTGCCAGTTCAAGCAATCGAATTAAAAGGTGTTTGCTGTGTGGGAGGTGTGTGGGGAGGGTGGGTCTTTTAGTGCATTTGCCTGCAGTGATGAGGGGAGGAGCTAAAGGTAGATCAAAGGCCTGGCCAGAAGCAAGGGAGAGAGGGAGAGAAAGAAAGAATATGAAAGAATGTGTACAAGCGAGCGAGCATGTGTGGAAGGGGCCAAGGGAGGTGGATGGCCAAGGGCCCCTTGGCTCTTGGAACCAGAGAAGGATTAGTTAAGGAGCCGGTTCAAAGTTCGCCCAGCTGTCAAATCATCAGCAGCAGTAGCCGTTGAGTGCTTACCTGGGGCAGAGCATAATACTGGACAGTGTGGAAAGCACCATAGAAATAAAAGCCCAGTCTCTGTCTTTGAGGAGCTTACAGTTTAAGAGGAAGATAATAATTGTAGTATTTTTAAGCGCTTACTATGTGCCAGGCACTGTACTAAGCGCTGGGGGGGGATACGAGAAAATAGGATTGGTCATAGTCCCCGTCCCGCCTAGGGCTCACGGTGTTAATTCCCATTTTACAGATGAGGTAACGGAGGCACAGAGAAATGAAGTGACTTACCCAAGGCCACACAACAGGCAAGTGGCGTAGCCAGGGTTAGAACCCGTGACCTTCTGATTCCCAGGACCATGCTCTATCCTCTATGGCATGGAAATGGCCAAATATCATTTGATGGGATTTATTGAGCACTTGCTGCTTACTGACCACTGGACTAAGTGCTTGGGAGAGGACAATACAATGGAGTTGTTAGACACATTCCCTCCCCACAACGAGCTTACAGTCGAGAGGATGATAATAATAATAATGATATTTGTTAAGCACTTACTATGTGCCAAACACCGTTCTAAGCGCTGGGGGAGATACATCCTTAACTTTCCCCTCCGGCGACCCGTTATGAACTGCCAAACCCCTCTTGAACTTGCTGATAATACCGTTTATTGAGAACCCACTGGGTATAGGACACTGAATGAAGGATGAGGGAGAATACAATAGAATTAGTAGACCCTAAGCTCCCTGTGGGCAGGGAACGTGTTTACCGACTCTCACGGCCTAGTGGATGGAGCACGGGCCTGGGAGTCAGAAGGACCTGGGTTCTAATGCCGGTTCCTCCACTTGTCTGCCGTGTGACCTCGGGTAAGTCACTTCACTTCTCTGCGCCTCTTTCCACCGAGCCACACTGCTTCTCCCATAAACTTTCCTGCGCCTCTGTTACCTCATCTGTAAAATGGGGATTAAGACTGCGATCCCCACCTGGGACACGGACTGCGTCTAACTTGATGAGCTTGTATCTGCCCTAGCGCTTAGTACAGTGCCTGTGCCTGTCACGTAGTAAGCACTTAACAAATACTGCAATTATTATTACTATTCATTCAATAGTATTTATTGAGTGCTTACTATGTGCAGAGCACTGTACTAAGCGCTTGGAATGTACAAATTGGCAACAGATAGAGACAGTCCCTGCCCTTTGACAGCCTTACAGTCTAATCGGGGGAGACGGGCAGACAAGAACAATGGCAATTACTATTATTATTATTACTTTCCCAAGAGGTTAGTTCAATGCTCTGCACGCAGTAAGTGGTCAGTAAATATCACTGATTGATTGATCGAATTAGTAGATGTGATCCCTGACCTCAGGTGCTTACAGTTATTAGACGCCCGATAAATTTTTATCTTCAGATGACCCAACTGGGGTCCATTTCACTGTATCACCCCAAACCGGGGCCAAAATCCGACAACCCCATATTTAGGTCCTTCAAAGGAAGATAAGGGATTGATGATTCCGTAAAGGCGACCAGAGCTGGCCCGGGTCCCCAAACAAGATAGATCGAATCCGTACCACAAATGGGGAAAGAGCGCCACGGAAAATACTAAAGTCGAGCTTTACAAGGAAATGTTTTACAGCCACTGAGGTCTAAGTCTTCCAGGGCCCAGGTGAGGCTTTGATTAACAGAAGCCAGACACCATGTGCTTTGGCCGTGCGTCTGGCCGGCTGCCTGAAAACTCTGCTTGGAGAAAAGATTTGGAAAGAGGGCTTAGTCTACAGTATTCCTCCAAACTGGGTGATGACCAAATGAACCCGCTCTAGCTTCCTTTTTTATCCCAGCCATAGCTTAGGTAGGGAGAAATGGGCAGGGAACGTGACTATCAACTCTGCTAGATCCTACTCTCCCAGCTGCTTAGTACACTCTGCTCCGCACACAGTAAGTGCTCAGTAAAACATCATCTTCATCAGCGGTGGTTTTTATTGTGCTCTTACCGTGTACAGAGCACTGTACTAAGCGCTTGGACGAGTACATTACAACAGAGTGGGCAGACACGTTCCCTGCCCACACCGAGCTTACGGTCTAGAGGGGGAGACAGATATTTATATAAATAATTAATAATATATAAGTTTAATTGATTAAATACATTTAACGCATAAAGATTTCTTCTAGCTGGGTTTCAGAGGAAAGGCAAGCAGTACGCTCCCCCACCCAAATGCCGGACTTCCCTTTGCTCTGCCCTCAGGAGGACCTGGCCCCTGTTCCCTGCCCTCAGAGTGGGCAGAGGGCAGAGAGCCCAGCCTCCTCTCAGAATGTTCCAAACAATTCTCGGGGAGGGGGTATTGTCCTTTTGCCAGGCCTAGGACCTTGCTTAACAATGCAGTTTTACGAGGGGAGGTGGAGACTAAAATAAATTACAGATAGGAGACAGTAATAAAGTGTAAATTTAAGGATTTGGGGGTAAAAAAATAACAGTAATAGTGGTATTTGTTAAGCACTTCCTTTGTGCTAGGCGGCACTGTACTAAGCACTGGGGTGGGTACAAGCAAACGCTGTTGGACACAGTCCCTGTCCCAAGTGGTGCTCACAGTCTCATTCTCCATTTTTCAGATGAGGTAACTGAGGCCCAGTGAAAGGACTTGCCCACGGTCGCCCAGCTGCAGACAAGCGACGGAGCTGGGATTCAAACCCATAACCTTCTGACTCCGTCCACTACGTCATACGGTGTGTATATAAAGTCTCTCAACTCTGCTCTCCAACAATGCACGGGTGGACCTATAAGTAGAAATCAGTCATTAGCATTCATTGAACGCCTTCGGTGTTCAGAGCCCCGTATTAAACACTTGGGAGAATGCAATAGACTTAGACGTGATCTCTGCCCTCGAGGAGTTTATAATCCGGCAGGGAGTCAGACCCTGAAATAATTTACAGATCGGAGGAAGAAGTGGCTGTCTATAAATCAGTGCTTAAATAGTAGGGAAGGTCGAGTCGTTGAGACCTTCGTGTGTGGTTGCGAGTACGTAAGTTTTGTAAGTGTGTGATTGGTGTAGAAATTGGAGGGATCGAACCCGGGCTCAAACCTAGAAAACCGAATTGGGGAGGCCCACGCATCCTGTGTCAGATAGGTGGGCAGAGTTTGGACCCAAGAGGACGTCAGGCTTCACGGCAAATGGCAGGTCTCTAAAGTTGCGGTGGTCTCGCCTCCTGTACGGCTTGGAGACCTGGGGTCTGTGGCAGGAGGCGGGAATGGCTCCTTGAGCAGTTTCACCGGCAACGCTTTGGAGTTGGACTCGGCCTCAAATGAGGTCGTGGAATGCGCCCGGCTCACCAGCATCGAGGCAGGACGTGGGAGGAGAATGGGAAGGGCGGAGGCCCCAAGGCCAACTCAGAACTGGCCACGGGCCCTGCCCGGGGCAGCCCCATCAGCCCAGGAGACGACTAGCTCTCTGCCTATTCAGCCCAGGGACGAGTGACCTCAGATGCCAAGGGCACGGCAGGTTCACCACAGATATTGATGTGCGTGCACGTATTCATTCGATCTTATTTACTGAGTGCTTACTGTGTGCAAAACACTGTACTGAGCGCTTGGGCGAGTACAGTACAGTAACAGACAGCCACAGTCCCTGCCCATAATGAGCTCACAGTCTAGAGAATACCCACTCACCCCTCCTCACCCCCTCTCCCCTGACCCCCACACACACTCACACCAAAGGCACCACACGATAGTCCCCTCTTCGGGTGGTAAATTAATTATGGTAGTTGTTGAGTGCTTACTATGTGCCAAGCACTGTTTTAAGCACTGGGGTAGATACAAGTGAAGCAGGTTGGACATAGTCCCTGTCTCACGTGGGGCTCACACTCTTAATCCCCATTTTACAGATGAGGTAACTGAGACACAGAGAAGCTAATGATAATAATAATAATAATGATATTTATTGAGAGCTTACTACGTGCCAAGCACTGTTTTAAGCACTGGGGTGGATACAGGTGAAGCAGGTTGGACATAGTCCCTGTCTCACGTGGGGCTCACACTCTTAATCCCCATTTTACAGATGAGGTAACTGAGGCACAGAGAAGCTAATGATAATAATAATAATAATGATGATATTTATTGAGAGCTTACTACGTGCCAAGCACTGTTTTAAGCACTGGGGTGGATACAGGTGAAGCAGGTTGGACATAGTCCCTGTCTCACGTGGGGCTCACACTCTTAATCCCCATTTTACAGATGAGGTAACTGAGGCACAGAGAAGCTACTGATAATAATAATAATAATAACGATGATATTTATTGAGAGCTTACTATATGCCAAGCACTGTTTTAAGCACTGGGGTGGATACAAGGTAATCAGGTTGTCCCACATGGGGCTCACAGTCTTAATCCCCATTTTACAGATGCAGTAACTGAGGCACAGGAAAGTTTATGGGAGAAGCAGTGTGGCTCGGTGGAAAGAGCCCGGGCGGGGAGTCATTCATTCAATAGTATTTATTGAGCACTTATTAAGTGCAGAGCACTGTACTAAGCGCTTGGAGAGTCAGAGGTCGTGGGTTCTAATCCCGGCTCTGCCACTTGTCTGCTGTGTGATCTTGGGCAAGTCACTTAACTTCTCTGGGCCTCAGTTCCTTCATCTGCAAAAATGGGGATTAAAAAATGTGAGCCCCACGTGGGACAATCTGAGTATCCTGTATCTACCCCAGCGCTTAGAACAGTGCTCTGCATATAGTAAGCGCTTAACAAATGCCATCATTATTATTATTATTTTTATTATTGATTTGCCCAAGGTCACACAGCAGGCATGTGGCAGAGCAGGAATTAGAACCCAGGTCCTTCTGACTCCCAGGCCCATGCTCTATCCACCAAACCACACTGCTTCTCTAATCTGCTCGTCACCGAGTCACATTTCAATCCTGGTCATCAACGGGGCCACTCCTGTGTTAGCCCAGGTAATCGGGTGCCTTCGAGCCTGAGGAGTGGGGGCCGTTGCCATTTTTTTATGGTATTCGTTAAGTGCTTACGCTGCGTTAGATACAGTACTAAGCACTGGGGTAAATAAGTTCATCTGGTAGGATACAGTCCCTGTCCCACCTAGGGCTCACAAGTCTTAACCCCCATTTTACGTATGATGTGATTGAGGCACAGAGAGGTTAAGTGACTTGCCCGAGGTCAAACGGCCAACAAGTGGCGGAGCTGGGATCAGAACCGGGGTCCTTCTGACTCCCAGGCCCGTGCTCTATCCACGCTGCTTCTCTGTTGCCTTTAAATTTCTGGGTCCTAAGGTCTAGCGAGACTGACTAGGATCAGAAGTGGCAGAGAAAATGCTGTCTTCTGGCAATCAGCCCGGCGCCCCATGCAGCTGAATGATGGCCTTCATTTCCTCTACTTCAAAAGCCCCGCTCTTCTTGGCCAGGGAATGAAAAATTTCCTGTGGCTCTAAGTGCCGGCGATTGCCGGCGTCTTGGGGCCGGAAGTCCCCAGGCGCCGGTTCAGTGGGGGAGGTGGGTGCTGATGCCTCCTCTTCTCCTCTTCTCCCTGCCGGTTTTCTCCCCCACCCGGCTATGATTTGGGCTGGTCTGCTTGTCTCACTTATTCCAAGTATTCAGTAAGACCCAAGACCACCTGAGTGGGGCTGGAAAGACCAAAACACGGTCTCTCCAATACTGAATTCAACTCCCTCGGTCCCCTGTCCCCCCTATTTTGCAGCCCTGGATTAATTCCTCTGCTCCTGCGCATGAACTGCGGAGTACTACTGGAGGAAATCTAGGAACCAGGCCGAACTCGTTCATCTTATATTCATCTTTACCTACTTTAACTCTGTCCTCTCCTCCATCTGATAAGATTATTTCTCCATCCTTTTTGACTCATGCCCCTTGCTCACAACAGATGTTTCAGATGTTTAACTTCCTCCTCAAACCCCCTGTCCCCCTCTCTCCCCTATCCCTTACCCCTAATGACCTGGCCACATGCTTCCTCGATATAATTGAAACCATCAGATGTGATCTAAAATCTCCCTTGCTCCTCTCGTTCATTCATTCATTCATTCATTCATTCAATAGTATTTATTGAGCGTTTACTATGGGCAGAGCACTGTACTAAGCGCTTGGAATGTACAATTCAGCAACAGATAGAGACAATCCCTGCCCATTGACGGGCTTACAGTCTAGTTGGGGGAGACAGACGGACAAAAACAAGCCAACTTAATAGCAATAAATAGAATCAAGGGGATGTACACCTCCTTAACAAAATAAATAGGGTAATAAAAATATATACAAATGAGCACAGTGCTGAGGGGAGGGGAAGGGAAGGGGGAGGAGCAGAGGGAAAGGGGGGAAAGGGGGCTTAGCTGAGGGGAGGGGAGGAGGGGGCAGAGAGGCAGCCGAGGGAAAAGGGGAAGCTCAGTCTGGGAAGGCATCTTGGAGGAGGTGAGCTCTCAGTAGGGCTTTAAGAGGGGAAAAGAGTTAGTTTGGCGCTCTCCGGTGCCTCCCTCCGCCTGCCCCTTCTTCGACTCTCCCATCTCTCCCAGCAGCATCTCGAGGAGATCTCCTGTCTCCTCTCAAAATCCACCCCCCTGACATGCCCCTCCAACCCCATCCCTTCGCACCTTATCAAAACACTTGCCCCCTCCCTTCTTCCCTCCTTGACTGTCATCTTCAACTGTTCACTCTCCAATGGCTTCTTCCCCACTGCTTTTAAATTTGACCAGGTATCCCCTATCCTAAAAAAACACACCGACCCTCCCATGACGCACTGCTGGCTCCAGTTATTGCCCCATCTCCTTCCTACCATTCCTCTCCAAACTCCTTGAGTTGTCTACACTCACTACTTCCACTCCTCTCCGATTCTCTCCTCGATCCCTTGTGATTTGACTTCCTCCTGTTTCACTCTACAGAAACAATGATCTCCTTTCTGCCATGTCCAACGACCTCTACTCCATCCTAATCCTCCTTGACCTCTCAGTTACCTCTGACACTGTGGCCCACCCACTTCTGGAAACATTATCTAACCTTGGCTTCACTGACTCTGTCCTCTCCTGGTTCTCCTCTTATGTCTCTGGCCGCTCCTTCTCAATCTCTTTTGCAGGCTCCTCTTCTGCCTCCCACCCCCCATCTGAGGGAGTCCCTCAAGGCTCAGTTCTGGGTCCCCTTCTATTCTCCATCTACACCCACTCTCTTGGAGAACTCATTTGCTCCCATGGCTTCAACCACCAACTCTATGCAGATGATTTCCCAAATCTACCACTCCATCCCCAACCTCTCTCTGCAATCTTGCATTTCTTCCTGCCTTCAGGACATCTCTACTTGGATGTCCCACCGACACCTTCTACTAAACATGTCCAGAACAGAACTCTGTCCTTCCCTTGACTTTCTAATCACTCTAGACAATACCACCATCCCCTCTGTTTCACAAACCCACAAATTTGCTATCATCCTTGACTCGTCTCTCTCGTTCAACCCACACATTGTATCTGTCACGACAGCCTGTTGGTTCTACCTTCACCAACATCTCTAGAATCCACTCTTTCTTCTCCATCCAAACTGCTGCCATACTGATCCAAGCACTTGTCATATCCCGCCTTGATTACTGAATCGGCCTCCTTGCTGACCTCCCTACCTCCTGACTTTCGACCCTCTCCGGTCTATACTTCATTCTGCTTCCCGGATTGTTTTTCTAAAGAAAACCATTCAGTCCATGTCTCCTCACTCCTCAGAAACCTCCAGTGGTTGCCCATCCACCTCCGCGTTAAACAGAAACTCCCAACCACTGACTTTAAGGCACTCAATCAGCTCACCCCCTCCTATCTTACCTCGGTAATTTCCTACTACACAACTCAGCCCGCACATTTCGCTCCTCTAGTGCCAACTTACTCACTGTACCTCGAGCACATCTATCTCACTATCAACCCCTTGCCCAAATCCTCCCTCTGGCCTGGAACTCTCCCTTCATATCTGACAGACGATCGCTCTCCCCATGTTCGAAGCCTTCCTAAAATCACATCTCCTCCAGTAGGCCTTCCCCGACTAAGCCCTCACCTCCCCTCCTCCCTCTCCTTTCTGTATCACCTCTGCATTTGGGTCTGTACCCCTTGAGCACTTTCATTCATTCATTCAATAGTATTTATTGAGCGCTTACTATGTGCAGAGCACTGTACTAAGCTCTTGGAATGAACAAGTCGGCAACAGATAGAGACAGTCCCTGCCGTTTGACGGGCTTGTAGTCTAATCGGGGGAGACGGACAGACAAGAACAGTGGCAATAAATAGAGTCAAGGGGAAGAACATCTCGTAAAAACAATGGCAACTAAATAGAATCAAGGCGATATACATTTCATTAACAAAATAAATAGGGTAATGGAAATATATACAGTTGATATTCACCCCACCTTCCGCTCCACAGCACTTATTCAATTGTATTTACTGAGCCTTTACTCTGTGCAGAGCACTGTACTTAGCGCTTGGGGAAGTACAGTACAACATGTCCATATCCTTATGCTCTGTATACGTATTTTATTTTCATGTCTGTCTCCCTCTCTAGACTGAAAGAAGCTATTGACTACCAATTCTCTTGTTCTTGTGCTCGCCCAAGTGCTTAGAACAGTGCTCTGTGCAGAGTAAGTGCTCAAATACCATTAATTGATCGGTTAACCCATGGTCACCCACGCCACCTCCCCAACCTCCCCAGCCCATCCCAACCCAGCCCACTTGCTTTCATCCCCCAACTTCACCCAAAAGGCCTCTTTGGGTGTCCACACACAGAGTGGGAAGTTAGGACTGAGCAGCTGAGCTGGATTCTGCCAGGGGAGTTTCTCACTTTTGAAAAGGATCTGCACCCCTGCCGTGCCCCTCTCAGTGATCGTGTCGACCCCCACTCTTCATTTGAGAAGTAGCGAGGCTCAGTGGAAAAAGCCCGGGCTTGGGAGTCAGAGGTCATGGGTTCTAATCCCGCCTCCACCACTTGGCAGCTGTGTGACCTGGGGCAAGTGACTTCACTTCTCTGTGCCTCAGTGACCTCATCTGTCAAATGGGGATGAAGACTGTGAGCCCCACATGGGACAACCTGATTACCTCGTACCCCCCCCCACAGTGCTTAGAACAGTGCTTGGCACATAGTAAGCGCTTAACAAATGCCATCACTATTTGCAGAAAACACTGCTGCTTTCTCTGTTCCTACAAAGGGTCAAAAAGAAGCCTAGGCTTGGTGTGAGCATGAAGTTCTCAGAGACCTGAGGTGATGGTTAGTCTGCCCATCGGGACCTCACAGTCTTGTTGTGCCACCACTCCAGGAGACTGACCCAGGTAGCTTTTGGGATTTCCCCGTCCTCAGTTCTCTAGGACTCTATGGGAGCTACTGGAGGAGGAGGAGGAGAAGGAGGGGAAGGAGGAAGAGGAATGGTATTGATTAAGTGCCCTCTGGGTGCAAGCCACTGTACCAAGTGCCTGGAATCCTGTGATTGGTTCTGGTTCACCGCATCTCGGGAAGGACGGAAGGGGGACAGAGAAGAGCAACCGGGACATTCAGGGCCTCGGAGCCGCTTCCGCGCAAAGACCTGTGGAAAGGGTGGAGAGTGGGGAAGGGAGAGTGGAGAGGCACGGGCCGAAAGGGCATGGGACAGGATTGGCGGTGATGGAATCAGGAAGGAGGTCAAGAGGACACCCACGGAATTGTCATCCTCCCAATTCCTCCGGCCCTAAGTTAGGGGGCACCTGTTGGATCTGGGAAGCAAACCAAAGGAAACACTTCTTCGCACAGGGAGGGTGAGCAGGTGGCATTTGCTGCCCCGGGAAGCTGGGTAGAGCCACGGTCAAGCAGTTTGTGCTTAGGGAATGTAAGTTGCTATTAGGGATGTCGAGGGGAAGGTTCAGGGCGTGGGATGGTCCATCCATCTCTGAGCACAAGAACGGGTGTCCCGGGTGGCCGTCGTCACCCAGTTCCTCTGTGCATTCTGGTGCCAATGTCGGTGCCAATGTCCGATGCCAGTGTTGGATACAGAGTCCAGGGCTGGACATACCGTGGGCACCGGAGGCTCGGGGGTCTGTTGGTTTGATGCGTCATCCCTTGCTCATACTCTCCTTCCTGCCTGGAACTCTCCCCTACCATGCGATACACCGGCCCTCTTTCCATCTCCAAATCCCTCCTAAAAATCTCATCTCCTCCGGGAAGGTTTCCTGGATTAAATGCTCATCCCCCACAACCCCATTTTCCCTCCCCACTGCCTCTCCCATATATTTAATCCCACCCTTTAATCACTTAGATACTTCCCCTGATCCCCACCCTTGCAGTATTTATGTACATATCAATCGATCAATGGTGTTTACTAAGCATGCACCATGTGCAGAGCATTGTGCTAAGGGCTTGGGAGAGTACAGTGCAACAAAATTAGTAACACATTCCCTGCCCCAAAGGAGCTTATGGTCTATGTGGGGAGAGACATGAAAATAGATTTCAGAGATGAATGTAAATGCTGTGGGTGGGGTGAATATCAAGTGATTAAGGGGAACAAATTAAAGTGCAAGGGCGATGCAGAAGGGAGCAGGAGACGAGGAAATGAGGGTTTAGTGAGGGAAGGCCTCTCGGAGGAGATACGCATTTAGTGAGGCTTTGAAGGTGGGGAGAGTGAATGTTTGTCTGATACGAAGCGGGAGGGAGTTCCAGGCTAGAGGGAGGATGTGGGCGAGGGGTCGGTGGTGAGACAGACGAGATCGAGGTACAGTGAGTAGGTTGGTGTTGGAAGAGTGAAGTGGGCGGGCTAGGCCGTAGTAGGAAATCAGCAAGCTATGGTAGGAGGGGGACAAGGTGACCGAGTGCTTTAAAGTCAAAAGTGAGGCGTTTTGGTTGATGCTGAAATGGATGGATATCCTTAGTCTCGGTTGTTATAATTGATTTTAGTGCCTGTCTCCCCCGCTAGACTTTAAGCTCCTTGAGGGCAGAGATCATGTCTATTAGCTATTTATACTCCCCCAGCTGCTTAGTAGAGTACTCTGCCCAAAGTAAGGACTCAATAAATCCCACTGATTGGTTGATCGGGACTGCCGACAAAAGCCTAGGGCTGGAGTTGGGGCAGGCGTGAGTCCCACAGAGTGGACTGAGTAGAATGGGAGGTCCCCAGAGGAGCAGGGGGAAGGGTTTGGCCTCCAAGGGGGAGCCCCGGGGGAACGGGCCCATGCCCAAGGCCAATCTCCTGCCTGCTTGCATGCAATTAAGGGCAAAAGGCAAGGTTGCAGGCCAGGAGAGAATTAGGGAGAGGCATAAATACAGAGTCAGAGATGGGCAGAGAAAGAGAGATTAAGGGGATGAGACCCAACGGCCAGAGAAAAGGCCCAGAGAAACAGAGGAGGATAACGGGAGGCAGAGGTGGAAGGAGTGGACAGAGACACCCACATAGGCAAATCACCCGCCATCCTTCTGCGACTGGCTGCCGCTGGATGCTAATGAAAAGGAACCACGGGTTCTCCCCGGAAGTTCCTCTTCCAGAAGGGCTAATTTGATTAACGTTCCCCAAAGGGAGAAGCATAAACCCATCAGCATGCCTCTCGGAGGCAGCCCGCCCTAACCGTGGGTAACGGAGGTCGGGAGCCAGCCGGGCCGTTGCTGGTGAACAGAAAGATGCTTCATTACACCGTAACCGGGTAAGACACTCTGCAGCCCTGCCTCGGGTCCGGGGGCCTGAGGCCGAGTTCCTCTCGCGCTTAGCGGATCGGACTTAGGGACAGGAGGGTAGGCGGAACTTGTTGGATTGTTTTCTTTTTGGCACGTGAGCATCATTTAACTTAAAACCCAAAATGGTGAATCCCAAGCCCCAGGGGTTTCCTGGCAGATTCACCCCGGCACGGCTTCACTGGGTGGAATCGGAGGCCCTGTGTGCTGAGCTGAAATGGGCCTGCAGAAAGCGAGGGGACCCAAGAAGGAGCAGGGTCGCAATCATTCACTCAGTGGTATTTATTGAGCACTTATTGTGTGCAAAGCACTGTACTGAGCGCTTGGGTGAGTACAATAAGACAGAGTCGGTAGGCACATTCCCTGCCCGCAAGGAGCTTACAGTCTAGAGGGGGAGACAGACGTTGATACAAATAAATGAATTCCGGATATGTACGTCAGTTCTGTGGGGCTGAGGCGGGGGTAAATAAAGGGGGCGGATCCAAGTTCAAGGACGACGCGGAAGGGAGTGGGAGAAGAGGAGCTGAAGGCCTAGTCAGGGAAGGGCTCTTGGAGGAGATGCACTTGTAATAAGGCTTTGAAGTGAGATCCCCTCAGATGAGTACGGGGGAGAGAGCTGATTGAGTGTCTTGAAGCCACCAGTGGGGCAGGTAAAGATTAACAAGCATCTGATCCTGTTCCAGGCCATGGAGAGGTATGGCACCACAGTCCACGCCGATGGAAAAGCCTTCTCTGCCCTCTCTCCCTTGCCAGTCAGTGTCAGGCACCAGGGAGAGAAAGTGCTCCGTTCCTCTTCTGTCTTCCTTCCTTCTTCTCGGGGAAGAGAAGCCTCGCCGTTGGTGCGGTGGAAAAAAATCACTGCTCTGGGAATCGGGACGCTTGGGTTCTGATTCCGGTTCTGCCGGCCGGGTCCCGTGTATCCAAAGGACCTCCCAGGCCAGCCCTTGCGGTGGACGGGGCCCAGGGGGAATTCTGAAAAACAGCTGGCTGATGGGGGGGGGGTGAGACTGTGGTGACTACCGAGGCAACTGCCTGCTGGCTTAAGACAGCGCAGCACAGCACAGCAGTCACTTTGGATGTGAATGGGCCCAGCTTGGAAAAATACCTTGGCACTGCGCTACCCTCCTCTCCCCTCAGTGTCCGCCTATTTGCTCAGTGTCCTCCGTGCCCTCAGTGGACACATGCTTGCCTGGCAGGAACGAAAGAGGGCGAGGGGCGTGGGGCAAGCCACCGACCCTATCATCAACTCCTCTGGGCAGGCTCCTGGCCCCCAAAGTCTCAGGATGGAGGGGAGACTCCGTCATTTTGAAGAGAAAGGAAAGTTGGAAAGAGGAAACGTGTGTCCCAACCCTGGTGGGGAGCGAGACGGAAGAAAAACCCATAGGCAGCATCTTTTTTTTTTTGCAGGGGGGACACTAGGGGCCATGCAGAGTCAGTATCCCCACCACCCCTGAGCTGCGGGCGTTGAAGTGGCTGTTCCCGCCCCTGTGGCCATCTGGGCCGGACTTTCGGCCTCGCTCCCCCCGACGAGACCCCAGAGCTTCTGAACGGGGGCCATGAGACCCCCAGATGGAGGCCGTGCATCCCGGCTGAGAGCACGTCCCCGACCCCCCTCCCCCAGTCACCTGGCCACAAACGTGCTTCTACACGGCTCTTTCAGACAATCTTCCTTTAATACAAAGTCGATATATCTACATACACAGTGGCACGAAAACCACTTCACTGTTTCTGTTCGGAGTAACAGTGTGAATGAAAGCAGCCACGTTTCGCTTTTGTACAAAGGGGAAAAACTGTACCGCGCCGAGGTTTCTCCTTATTACTCCCATTTTCCCCTCTTCTCCCCGTGTCCCCCACCCTCGCCCGCCCTCCCCTCCCGCCCGGGGAGACTTTTTGCTGCAGCCCCCGCCCCCTAGAACTTCGGGCAGCTCACAGGCAGATGGGCGGGCGGGCGGCAATCTTGAAGAGGCCTTCCGCTCGATGCAGGAAAACAGGTCTGGGGGTTTGGCGGCACAGAGCCGTCTGGCTGTTGGCATCTGTCCTGTTGGCCCCAGCGCCTGCTCCCCTGGCCCAGGCTCTCCACGGCCCCTCTTTGTCGGGGGGAAGGAGGGAGGGCGGTGGGGTCGGGACGGGGGGAAATCACAGGAGGCCAAGCAGGAGGAGTCATGGATAGGAAGCGTACGGTGTTCGTTCCTGGACACTTCAGTCTGCCCCTCGGTTGCCCCGTGGCCAGGCCCTGGCCTGTTCGACCACTCGCGGGTGGGGCGGGCGTCAGGCAGCGGGGAAGGGTCCCCCACGCTCTCCTTTTCGGGATGCCCCGACCCCCTCCTTTCCCACCCCCTCCGTCCCCGCCCGCCCCCCGCCCCCCAACCCCGGCGTGCGTTTGATATGTCTGAGATCGATTTGCAAAAGAAAAAGGAAAGGGTGTTT